>NC_082697.1:65474337-65796920 GCF_949987515.2 Delphinus delphis | reverse complement strand
AAGAGACAGAAGTTAGTGAAGCAGATAAAGCGTTTTTTAGAAGAAAAGTCCATGCGGAAAGACACACGGATGGGCTCAGCGAGAGAGAGAGTCATGCTTTTGGGGTGGCTTGAATTGCTTATATGGCTGCAGTTCTCCGGGTGCCTCTAGCCAATCACCTTGATTCATCTTGCTTTGTGCCCATATTTGGTCTGACTCAGCGTCCTACCCAACGTGCACAGGCATCTTTTAGCCAAGATAGATTCCAGCGTGAGAGTCTCTGAGAGGTTGGCAGGACATATTATGGGCTAGCGCCCCCTCCATTTTCTGACCCCTGAGGAACCGTTTTGTGCATGTGTAGTCCAGGAGGTCTCCTTGACCTCAAGAATGAAAACTATGGTAGTCTTATCTTTTTGCTCAGGCAGAGCTGAGCTTCTCTCTGCTCCTGCCTTTATCTTTTCCTTGAAATGTCAGCAGGAGACAAGCTCCAGCTGCTGAGCCTGGAGCCCGTCTACCTTCTACCTCAATACCAGGGTCTGTTCACCCCGACTGCCTGTGGAGGTATCCATTGGAGTGCCAGAACTGTCTGGGAGCATGTGTGTGTGTGACTGTGGTTGTATAAGTCTGCATGTATGAACCTGTGTGTCTGAGTTTCTGTGTCTGTGAGCATCTCGATTGTGAACGTGAATTTCCCACTGCACAGCACTGAGACATTGAGTGTCTCTGTTTTTCTCTGTACGCATTTGTGTCTGCACCTTTGTCACTGAATGAATGTACGTTGGTTGGGCAAATCCGTGTGTGTGTGTGTCTCAGGGCATATGGGTCCGTGGAGTTGCGTCTGTGTTTTATATGTGTGTGACTGTGCTGTGTGTGAAGTTGCTGTCCCTTTGGGTGTTCCTGATTGTATCTGTGTGTTTGTCTTCTTTTTGTGCCTGTGTGTATGTGGCTGTGTTCTGTGTCTATGTCTCTGCCTACATGTGTGTGTGTGTGTGTGTGTGTGTGTGTGTGTGCGCGCGCACGCGTGTGTGTACCTCCTTGGGGTGTGTGTGGGTCTGCCCTGGGGGGCTGTCTCACATGGCCCTGAGTATGTGTACTTGTGTGTGTGTTCCCCCCAGGGTGTCCTTGCCTGCGTTGGTCTGTGTGTGAGCTGTCCATGAGCCCAACACCTGAGTCCTCAGGTGAGGCTGGGGGTGATTCTTTACCTGTGCGTCTCTGTGTTTGTGATGTCTGTATATTACCCTGTGAGTGTGTGTATCTGTGCACCTCAGAAGAGGGCAGCTGCAGAGGGGATCTCCCTCTCAGTGATCGCGCCCCCAGGAATGGGTGAGAAGGAGACAATATGCGCTTCTCTCACCCCCAGGCTCAGCCTCTTCTGCCTCTGCTCCTTCCAGCCTCTGGTGGTTCCATCTCAGGCCAGAAGGATGGATGGAGTGAAGGGTTAGTTCACAGGACCAAGGCCAGGGGGGTCAGAGGGCTCTGGATGGCAGAGGGCATTACACAGTATAAGGAGAGGTGTCTGGGGAGGACTCCGGGCCCCTGGGGAGGGGCTGGGGAGCAAAGCTCCTGTGTCCCTGGGAAGGGCTGAAGGAGTCCTGCAGGGTTCCTGGGCCCCCAGAGGGCAGGTACTCACTCACCTGCACTGGTCCAGGCTGGGACCTGCAAGCAGCAACAGCAGCAGCATTATTGGTGGGACGAGAGGCAGTGGGTCCACTGGAGGGTGCAGGTGAGGGATGGTGTGGCAGGCAAGTGTCATCACCAGGCTGGGCTGCCCTCCCCTCTTCTCCATTCCCCAGACACCACACTTGCCCTGCCTCCCGCCTCACCCCCAGTTGGGCAGAGGCAAGCCAGGCAGGAGCAGACCCCGGGGGCCACATGGACTGTTCCTCCTAGACCTCTATGTCCTGGTCGTCGACTGGGTCACAGAGTCTCCGGAACCAGGAGGGAGAATCAGGCCCTGGGGCAGTCTCTGATGGGGGTTGGGGGAATTACGAGGGACAGCATTTAGCACTGGATCTTTCCCAGAATAAACGCACAACAGACTCACTGTGGATGCTGAGTCAGTATTTAATTTGCTTCAGCCCCATTCTGAGCGCTCAGCTGGGCAATCTGAAAGGACCAGGGAACTTGGAGGAAGGATAGTGATTGATCTTAATTTAAAAGAACAAAAATGCTGGAATGTTGACACTCCTGGCTCTCTTTCAAGTCAACTCTCTCAGCGTTCCTCTCCTCACCCTCACCATCGTGAGGAACCTGAGGCCGCCAGGCATTTGGCCAACATCACACAGTGGTTTCTGAGTTTACTGCCAATTACATCTGACCAAACTCCTTCTTCCGGAGTTCACTTCTTTTTATCTTGCCAGTGATGGTTTTGGGCAGCTCTGAGACAAACTCCACCTGGTTGAGGATAAAGCAAACACATTCTGACTAAGTCCCCCCGTCATTTTCTATCAACCCTCAGCTCTCCTCCTTTGCCCTCTCACAGTCCCCCAGACAGGCTGGTGCCATGTGGGGGCCTTAATGGGGTCCACCATTTATGTCAGGTTCTCCTCTGACCTCCTGAAGTTGGATGCAGCCCTTTGATGTACTTTGACCAGTGAAATATGAGAAGGAGTGAAGTGTGCCACATTTAACAGAAAAGGTGGGAGTCATTGAGACAGGCCACCCCTCTGTCCATCTCTTCTAGTGCTCTGGGAGGTACCTACATGGTGGCTGCTCCTTTATCCTGGTCCCAGGATGAGGGGATGTGGAGCAAAGGCTCCGGGAAAGCTATGGTGGACAAGTGGCGTGAGCAAGAAAGACACCGTCCTTGTTATAATCCACTGCAATTTTGGGACTGTTTGTTACCCACAGTAACATGTAGCCCTTCCTGACTGGTACGCATCCTCTACTCTACTCTCGATAAAGCATCAGATGCTAATGTTAGCAGCATGAACTCTGTTGTCAGATACACATGGGGTTGAATTCCAGCTTCTATTTACTCTAATCTCAGGCAATTTACTTTGAGTCTCTAAGCCTCAGTTTCCTCTCTGTAGACTGGGATGATTATCTCAGGTTGTGGAGAGGATTAAATGAAATAATAATGCATGTAAAGCATTGAGTCCAGGGCCTGGTACACACAGTAAATGCTCAATAAATGTTAGCTATATAGCTTTATAATATGTATTGATTGTAAACATTCAGACAATGCAGCAAAGTATTACTACAAAAGAAGGAAATTTTAACTTGTTTTTAAACATATCAGATAGCACTACGTATGTTATTTCTTAGCCTGCTTTTTTATCTCAATAATATATTATTGTGATATTTTATGTTAAAAATCTTCATTATCAGTTTAAATTACAGAATAATATTAAATTCCATGAGTAATTTCATCATTTCTCTATTGCTGCACAGTTTTATAGCTTGTGCACAGCATTTAAAACAAACGAAGTTGAACAAAAAATATCAGAATGTATTACATGCTGTTAGGGTAAATATCATTTTGTTCTTTGTTGTTTGCTATGTATGTATATGGGTGTTGGGTTGCAATACAGAATCTATTTCTCACGACAGAATGTTTTTTAATAGCTTGGAAATTGCTGGTTTGGGTGTCTTTTTCAAATTTTGAAAGATTATAAATAACCTTCCTGGATATCCTTGGGCAATTGTCTGATTTTTTTCTTTAGGCTGACACTCCAGCAAAGGATGAGTTCCTGACACAGGATCAAGGTTCCATCCGATTCAGTGGGCTCCCTCACACCCCTAAGCTGAAATGCTGCTTCTGCAGAGAAAAATATTAGTGCCCTTGGCTACTTAGGCTTCACCCCAGACACTGTATGAGACTTGAGGCAGTGGAGCCCCCAGAACCACTCACAGGGACCAGACCCCATCCATCTGCTCTCGCTCACCTTCCTTGGGTACTTGTACGGGGCTGTCACTGACTTCACATGCTGCTGCAGCTCCTTGGTGAGCTGGTCTCGATCATGGGACAGGAAGTTTGGGGTCAGGACAATGAAAGCCTTCACTACCTGCAGTGAAGAACCAGAGTGAAGGCTCAGAGAGAGGGACAACCAAAGTATAGTTTAATGAGTAAATGCCTGGGACTTCCTTGGAGGTCCAGTGCTTAAGACTCCACACTCCCACCACAGGGGCCGCAGGTTTGAGCCCTAGTCAGGGAACTAAGATCCTGCGTGCCATGCCACACTGCACGGCCAATAAATAAATAAATAAAAATTTAAAAATAATTTTCAGGGCTTTCCTGGTGGTGCAGTGGTTGAGAGTCCGCCTGCTGATGTAGGGGACACGGGTTCGTGCCCCGGTCTGGGAAGATCCCACATGCCGCAGAGCGGCTGGGCCCGTGAGCCGTGGCCACTGAGCTTGCACGTCCGGAGCCTGTGCTCCGCAACGGGAGAGGCCACAACAGTGAGAGGCCCGCGTTAAAAAAAATAATAATAATAATTTTCAGTTTTAAAATTTTTTAAATTTAAAAAAAATTTTTTAAATAAAATAAATGCTTACAAAATTAATGGGAAAACAAACTGACAGCAGAGCCTTTGGAAATCCCAGGTTCAAATCTCAATGCTTCCAATTTCCACTCTTTGCTTTGGAACATTACTTAAGCTCTCTTAATCTCGATCTCCTTCTCTGCGAAATGGGGAGAGGACAGGTGCATTCCTCATCAGGTTCATGCAAAGATTCCATGAGATAATACACATAAAACGTGAAGCCAGTTTAAATGTATTTGTGTTCCTATTATTGTTATCATCACCATTTTCACTATTATTATAGGTAGAGTTCTGTGGGCATTTAAGAATAGTTAAGACCTTGTGGGCATTTAATAACGTTGTTAATTTATTAGTTTCCTATTATTATTTATGTCCTCATTTAACTTCTCACGGATTGTACATAGAAGGTGTTCAATAAACACTTGTTGAATCAAGGATGCATGCTCTGGAGCCAGAGTGCTCAATTTCCCACCACTTATTAGCTGTGTAATCCAGGCAAGTTATTTAACCTCTTTATGCCTCTGTTTCCTTCTCTGCATAAAGGTATTAAAAGAGTCCTTAATTCATTGTGTTCTGTGAGGGATAAATGAGCTGACACCCAGTAAGAGCTGATTAACTGCTAGATGGCAGCAGCAGCAGCATTCACTATCAGCATCGTTTCAGTCACAGATGAGGCCACAGTGCCCCCTGCTGACCACATCGTGTAACTGCACATGCACATCAACCATGCCCTCGCTTCACCCTAGGTCCAAGGCTGGGTAGGTATGGCCGGGAAGTTTTCCCCTCACCTGCCTTCCCAGCCCCACGCCCAGCCACGATGACCTCCACGTCCCGTTCCTCACCTCCCCTCGAATCGGGTCCGGGCTGCTCACCACAGCGGACTCAGCCACCGCTGGGTGCTCTGCCAGGGCGTTCTCCACTTCTGCCGGCCCAATGCGGTACCTGCAGGACCAATGGTTCCTTCTGAGCCAATTCCCGGGCGAGGGTGACCCAGTTCCTCAGATCGCATCTTTTGGAGAGACACAACTTCCCTTGGCACGGAGGGTATCTGTCACAGGGCGCCAGGGCCTGTGTAATGGGACTGAAATGTGAAGTCCTGAACGTTCCATGCTAAGAAATACAAGGCTCAGGTGCCCCCCAGGTGAGAGAGGGGGTGAATGCTTCATCCTCCCAGAGCTCTGGGGCTTGGCTCAAGCTCAAGCAGCTTCCCCTGGCATGAAAACTCCTTAGCTTAAACATTTGTACAAATTTTACAGCCTGTTCCTCACTATATCAGCATTGGTTTTAGAAATGAAAAACAACAAACACAATTTTCCTGAAATTCCCAAGAAAACATGTTTTTCTAGTGTAACGTGTCAATTTTTTTCTTTATAAATCATGTAAGAGTTAGGAACAACAGACTTGGAGTCAGACCGCCTTTGTTCAAATCTGGGCTGCACCATGTACTGTCTTTGAAACTTCAGGCAAAGTTTTTCACTGGTCACTGACTCCATTTGCTCATGTAAAATGGGCATAATCATGGGAATTCCCTGGCTGTCCAGGGGTTAGGGCTACGTGCTCCCACTGCAGGGAGCACGGGTTCAATCCCCGCTCGGGGAACCGAGATCCTGCATGCCGCACACTTGGGGCCTCCATAAACACACCCTCCCCGCCCCCCCAAAAAATAAAATAAAATGGGCATAATCACATCTACCTTACAGCATTGGGAGGTGGTTCGTATAAAGCTCTACAGAGAGTACGGTCACATAATACGTATTCCAGAAAGGTCAATTTTATTATTGCCGTTGTTATGTGCTTCTGTGACATGTGGTTCACTACAGGAGCACACAGAATAAGCTCCCTCAACAAATAGGGACCAAAGTCAAGTCTTCCTTCCCAGTGCCTTTAGCTTGCATGATGTCTTACTTTGGTTCAGAGTTAGGCTGAGAGTCCATCACCAAGGCATGAAGGAATGTCTGGGCATGCTACCTCCCACCAGGCTCGTGAGGGTGGTACCTTCTGGTTCAGCGTCAGCCACACCTACCCGGAGGCATTGATGACATCATCAGCTCTCCCCAGGAACCAGAAGTAGCCCTCTGCATCAACAGTTGCTCTGTCCCCACTGTTGTAAAAGTCCCCACACTCCACTTCGGCTGTCTTCACCGGGTTACTCTGCAAAGACAACGACACTACTCTGTCAAACACAGTGAGTTTAGAGATGATGAGCTACAACACTGAGCTCAGAACTGGGTTTGAATCCTGCTTCTGGCTCTACCTGGCACCTGGGCAATTTTTATAATCTCTCTGAGTCTACTTTCATGACATGCAAGCACTCAATGCATGCTACTGGTCGATTAGTGAACAATGTTAAACCAATTTTAAGAACAATTTTTAAAAAATTTTTATTTATTTATTTATTTATTTTTGGCTGGGTTGGGTCTTCATTGCTGCACACGGGCTTTCTCTAGTTGCGGCGAGCGGGGCTACTCTTTGTTGCACTTCACGGGCTTCTCATTGCGGCAGCTTCTCTTGTTTTGGAGCACAAGCTCTAGGTGTGCGAGCTTCAGTAGTTGTGGCACGTGGGCTCAGTAGTTGTGGCTCACGGGCTCTAGAGTGCAGGCTCAGTAGTTGTGGGACATAGGTTTAGCTGCTCCGCAGCATGAGGGATCTTCCTGTACCAGGGATCGAACCCGTGTCCCGTGCATTGGCAGGCGGACTCTAAACCACTACGCCAACAGGGAAGCCCATTGCCTCCGGTTTTTGGCAAGAGATACTGTTTTCCACTTGAGATACCAGATCAAATTCTGTTTTAAACAAATGCTTTAAAGTAATTTGATTTAAAGTGAAAAATAATGTAAGTAATAATATACATGGTGCATGGATGTGGCAGAAAATAGTTGACGTGGACTTGAATGACTGAAATTTAGGAGACACCACATCAAAGGGTACAGAAAAAGTCCCACCCCCAATTCATGTACCATTTGAACTGCTGTCTGTCTCAGTGTACTCTGATACAGTTGACCTGACACATCCCTGTGGACACGTCTTCCCTGAAGGAAATGATATTTCTTGATGTCAATCATCTGAGGTAGGGTCAGAGATTGGAACCTTGCAGATGGGACTCCCACACCCAGGGAAGGAATTCCTTTGTCTCTCCGGGCCTGAACTTCTTGGAAGTAGATCTCAGAGCCATTGAAGAGCTCCTGAATGGTAGGAGAATAGTATCACATCTACCACACAGAGAGGGTCAGAGTCTACAGAGGCACCTAATTGAGTTCTTCACCTTGACTACTTTTAAAAAGTGCTACTGGTGGGTGATGTCAAGAAAACATGGCAAATGAGGAAGATTTAAGGTCTCATTTCCCCCAAAAAACTAAAAAAAAAGTACAAGAAGTTGAATTGACTATGTACAACGTCTGGGAAAGAGTCAAAGGCTTAAAACAACCTTATAAATACCCAATCAAGAAAAAGCCATCTTAAAAGTGGTACAAAGTTTTGTGACATTTTATTCACTCTTGCTTCAGCCTTTCTCCTGCATGGCAGTTTTGGTCTTGAGCAGATGGCAGCCCAGTTCCCAGTTCCCCTGCTCCAACCAGAGACAGCAGAGAAGATCTCATTTGCAAATTATTGTACACACCTGTTGTAAACTGTCTGGGGATAATGTGAGGACTGGTGCAAGGCACGCAGTTCATGTAACTCAGAATATAAGTGGGAAGAGCAATAGGCACTGTTCATAGAAGCTACCTGGAAGACTACAAAACTAAAAGGTGCCTAAGGTAAGAAATTATGGGTGGAGATATACAATAGATCATCAAGGTCTGGAGGAGAAGCTGGGGTGAGATTCTTTCAAGAAATTAGGATATTCAAGACAGCTGTGCACATGGCGGTATTTAGAAAACCATGTGCATACCTGAGCAAGACGTGTGCTCACAAGAGTCCTAAGAAGACCTTAAGGTTTCACCTCAGACTGATCTCTAGGCGCAGAGCAAGCTGAGCTAAGTGGTGAAGGAGTACCCCAGCACAGACCTAACTTGTACATTGGTGGTTCTCTCCTTTTTGTTGTTATTGGTATTTTTGTTTGTTTGACCTCTTGACACTCAAGAAAATCTCTGTCAAAACATTAGCTGAACATGAGCTAAATGATCAGAAACTTCAGTGTGATCACACATGGCCAATAATTGTCGTTGCAAGAAGAGTTTGGAAACGTCTCAAAACAAACATACTGTTATAGGCTTCAACAGTCAACAAAACAAAACAAGAACAACAACAAAACCCCAGACACCCCAACCCCCAGGGAAGCAGGAGAATCTGATTTCCAGAGTTACCACATTGTAATAGTGAGAGGCCCAATATTCAACGAAAAATTACAAGACATACAATGAAACAGAAATCATGCCTCAGGACTTCCCTGGTGGTCCAGTAGTAAAGAATCCACCTTCCAATGCAGGAGAAACGGGTTCGATCCTTGGTCGGGGAACTAAGATCCCACATGCCGTGGGGCAACTAAGCCCACGCACCACAACTACTGAGCACGTTTGCCTCAACTAGGCAGTCCTCATGCTGCAAACTACGGAGCCCACACACCCTGGAGCCTGTGCACCATAACTAGAGAGAGAAAATCCACACACCACAACTAGAAAGAAGCCCGCACACTGCAACAAAAGATCCCACATGCCACAACAATGATCCTGTGTATTGCACTAAGACCCTACACAGCCAAAAGTAAAAAATAGATAAATAAAATAAATAAATATTTAAAAACATCATGCCTCATTCAAAGGAATGAAATTAATTGACAGAAACCACCCCTGAGGAAGCCCAGACATAAGACTTACTAGACAAACAGTTTAAATCAAGTTTGTTAAATGTGGTCACAGAGGTAAAGGAAGAAATGGACAAAGCACTACAAGAAGTCAGAAAAGTGACATGTGGACAAAATGAGAATATCAACAACGAGATGGAAATTATGGGAAGGCACCAAACAGACGTTCTAGAAAAGGGCAATAACTAAAACAAAAAGTTCACTGAAGTGTTTGGCAGCAGTTTAAAACAGGAATAAGAAAGAATCAGAGAGTTGAAGACAGAACAATAGAAGTTATTGGGTCTGAGGAGCAAACAGGAAAAAAATTGAAGAAAAGCAAACAGCGCCTAATGGACTTGCATGACACCATCGAGCAGACAAACATGTGCATTATGAGAGAAGGAAATGAGACATAGAAGGGGACAGGAATAGTATTTGAAGATATAGGGGCAAAATCTTCTCAAATGTAATGAAACACATGAATTTACAAATACAAGAAGTTCAAAGAAATCCAATAAGATAATCTCAAGAGACCCACACCAGGATACATAAAAATCACAATATTGGAAGCCAAATAGAATCTTGAAAACAGCAAGAGAAGTGACTCATCACATACAAGGATCCTCAGTAAGATTATCAGCTGATTCTCACAGGAAACCTTGAAGGCCAGAAGTGGTGGGATTACATATTTAAAGTGTTGAAAAAAAAAAACCTGTCAATCAAGACTTCTCTATCCTGCCTTCAAAACGCTCCTTAAAAATGAGGGAGAAATTAAGATATTTTCAGATAAAAGCTGAGGGCGTTCATTGCCACTAGACTTGCCCTAGCAGATATGGTAAAGGGATTCCTACAGGTTAAAATGAAAAGACTCTAGACATGTGTCAAATCCATATAAAGATATCTTTGGAAAAGTTAAGTGTGTGGGCAAATGTAAAAGCCAATATTACTGTAATTTTGATTTGTGACTCCACTTTTAATTTTCTATAGTATTTTTTTTAATTTATAAAAAATTCTAAGTCTATATTTTTGGGTACACAGTGTACAAAGATATAATTTATGGAATCAGTATCAGAAAGAGGGGACAAAGCTCTATGGAAGTAGAGTTTCTTGTTTTTGTTTCTTTAATGCTTACATGTTTTTAATGAGGTAGCATTGGTTTATAACATCATATGTTTCATGCATACATTATAATTTGACTTCTTTATACACTACAGCACGCTCACCACAAAAACTCTAGTTTCCATCTTTTACCATACAATTGACCCTCTTTACTCACTTTGCCCTCCAACCCCCATCCTCTCTGATAACCATTAATATGATCTCCATATCTATGCTTTTGTTTTGTTTGTTTGTTTTTTTAATATTCCACATATGAATGAAATCACAGGTATTTGAACTTCTCTGTTTTGTTGATGGTTTCATTTGTTGTGCAGAAGCTTTTTAGTTTGGTGTAGTTCCATTTGTTTACTTTTGTTTTTGTTGCCCTTACCCGAGGAGACATCGCCAAAAATATGTTGCTAAGACCAATGTCAAAGAGCACACTGTCTATGTTTTCTTCTAGGAGTTTTATGGTTTTAGGTCTTACATTCAAGTTTTTTAATCCATTTTGAGTTAATTTTTGTGTATGACGTCAGATAGTGGTCTAGTTTCACTCTTTTGTCTGTGGCTGTCCAGCTTTCCCAACATCATTTATTAAAGAGACTTTCTTTTCTCCATTGTAGATTCTTGGCTCCCTTGTCATAAATTTGTTGTCCATATATGTGTGAGTTTATTTCTGGGCTCTCAAATATTTCCATTGATCTATGTGTCTGTTTTTCTGCCAAATTATTTTGAATAGTATAACTTTGTAGTATGATTTGAAATCAGCAAGTGTGATACCTCCCACTTTGTTCTATTTTCTCAGTGAGGATTGCTTTGGCTACTTGGGGTCTTTTGTGGTTCCAGACAAATGTAGAATTCTTTGTTCTATTTCTGTGAAAAATGTTATTGTGATTTTGATATGGATTGCACTGAAGTTGCAGATTACTTTAGGTAAAATGAACATTTTAACAATGTTATTCCTTCCAATGCATGAGTATGAACTAGTTTTCCATTTCTTTGCTTCTTCTTCAATTTCTTTCAACAATGTCTTATAGTTTTTAGTGTACAGGTCTTCCACCTCCTTAGTTAAATTTATTCCTAAGGATTTTATTCTACTTGTTGTGATTGTAAATGGGATTTTTTTCTTAATGTATTCTTCTGCTAGTTCATTGTTATTATATATAAATGCAACAGATTTTTGTATACTGATTTTGTACCCTGCAACTTTCCTCTTTTCATTTATTAGTTGCAATTGTTTTTGGTGGAGTCTTTAGGGTTTTCTACATATAAAATCATGTCATCTACAAATAAGGTGACAAGTAAAATTTGTCACCTTTCCAATTTGGATGACTTTTATTTCTTTTTCTTGCCTATCTGCTGTGATTAGAACTTCCAATACTATGTTGAATAAGAGGGGCGAGGATGCTCATCCTCATCTTCTTCCTGATTTTAGAGGGATGGCTTTCAGTGTCTCACTGTTGAGTATGGTTTTAGCTGTGGGTTTGTCATAAATGGGCTTTATTATGTTGAGGTATATTCCTTCCATACCCACTTTATTGAGAGTTATTTTTAATCATAAATGGATGTTAAACATTGTCAACTGATTTTTCTGCAACTGTAGAGATAATCATATGATTTTTATTCTTTGTTAATGTGGTGTATCACATTGCTTAATTTGCATATATTGAGCCATCCTTGGATCCCTGTAATAAGTCCCACTCCATCATGGTGTATAATCCTTTTAACATACTGTTGTATTAGGTTTGCTAATTTTTTTTTAAAATTATTTATTTTTGGCTGTGTTGGGTCTTTGTTTCTGTGCGAGGGCTTTCTCTAGTTGTGGCGAGCAGGGGCCACTCTTCATCACAGTGCACGGTCCTCTCACCGTTGCAGCCTCTCGTTGCAGAGCACAGGCTCCAGACGCGCAGGCTCAGTAGTTGTGGCTCACGGGACTAGTTGCTCCGCGGCATGTGGGATCCTCCCAGACCAGGGCTCGAACCCGTGTCCCCTGCATTGGCAGGCAGACTCTCAGCTACTGCACCACCAGGGAAGCCCAGTTTGCTAATATTTTGTTGATAACTTTTGCATCTATGTTCATCAGAGATACTGGCTTGAAATTTTATTTGTTGTGTGTGTTATCCTTGTCTGGTTTGGTATCAGTCTAATGTTGGCCTTGTAAAATGAGTTGGGAAACCATCCTTCCTCTTCAATTTTTTGGAATAGTTTGAATATGATAGGTATTAAATCTTCTTTGAATGTTTGGTAGAATTCACCAGTGCAGCCATCTGGCTTTTTGGGAGGTTTTCAATTACTGTTTCAATCTCCTTAATGTTGATCAGTCTATCCAGATTTTCTATTTCTTCATGATTCAATCTTAGAAGGTTGCATGATTCTAAGAATGTTTCCATTTATTCTAGGTTGTCCATTTTTTTTCATAATATTCTCATAATCTTTTGTATTTCTGTAGTATCCATTGTTACTACGCCTCTTTTGTTTTTTATTTTATCAGTGCCTTCTCTCTTTTTTCCTGTGAGTTGAGCTACGGGTTTGTCAATTTTGTTTATCTTTTCAAAGAACCAGCTCTTTCTTTCATTGATCTTTTCTATTGTCTTTTAAGTATCTATTGCATTTGTTTCTGCTCTTATTTTTAATATTTCCTTCCTTCTACTGTCTTTGGGCTTCACCTATTCTTTTGCTAGCTCCTTTAAGTGTAAGGTTAAATAGTTTGAGACTTTTTTTGCTTCTTGACGTAGGCCTGTATCACTATAAACTTCCCTCTTAATACCAGTTTTGCTGCAACCCATAGATTTTGGTATGTTATACTTTTATTTTTAGTTGTCTTAAGGTATTTTTAATTTTTTCCTTTAAGTTCTCCCTTGACACAGTAGTTGTTCAGCACCATGTTGTTTAGTCTCCACATATCTGTGACTTTTCTAGCTTTCTTCTTGTAGTTGATTTCTAGTTTCATACCATTATATTCAGAAAAGATGCTTGAAAGGATTTCAGTCTTCTTAAATTTATTAAGACTTATTTTGTGTCCAAACACATGGCCTAACCTTGAGAATGTTCCATGTGCACTTAAGAAGAATGTGTAGTCTGCTGCTTTTGCATAGAATGTTCTATATACGTCTATTCAGTCCATTTGGTCTAATGTTTTATTTAAGGCCATTGTTTCCTTGTTGACTTTTTGTCTAAATGATCTACCCATTAACGTAAGTGGCGTGTTAAAGTCCCCTACTATTATTGTGCTGCCATCAGTTTCTCCCTTTACATCTGTTAATAATCGCTTTATATATTTTGGTACTCCTAGGTTAGGTGTATACAGTCGTTAGTTCCAGGAACCCCTGCAGATACCAAAATTTGAGGATGCTCAAGTCTCTTATAATTTGCATATAATGTACAAACAATTTCCTGTAAAGTTTACATCATCTCTAGATTACTTATAATACCTAATACAATGTAAATGCTATGCAGATAGTTGCCGGCACACAACAAAGTTAGATTTGCTTTTTGCTTCTCTCTGGAATTGTGTTCTGAATTTTTTTTGATCTGCAGGTAGTTGAATCTGTGGATGTAAAACGTGCAGATCTGGAGGGTTGACTGTATATATATTAATAAATATCGTATATTCTTGAAGGGTTATCTCCTTTATCATTATGTAATGTTCATCTTTTGCTCTTCTTACCTTTCTTGGCTTGAAGTCTTTTGTCTGTTATGAATATAGCTACACCCACTTGTTTTGGCTGCCCTTTGCTTGCAGTATCACCTCACATCCCTTCACTCAGAGCCTATTTTTTTTTAGAGCTGAGATGAGTCTCCTGGAGGCAGAATATAGTTGGATCTTGTTTTTTAATCCATCCAGCCACTGTGTCTCTTTTGATGGGTGACCTTAATCCATTGGCATTTAGGGTGATCACTGATGATATATGAGGACTTAGTTCTGCCATTTTATCTTTTGTTTTCTGGTCGCTCTGTATTGCCACTTTTTTGTTGTTTGTTTGTTTTGGGTTTTTTTGGGGTTTTGTTTTGTTTTGTTTTTTTCCTTGTGTTTCTTTCTGCCATTTTAGTTTGGTGGTTTTCTATGTTGTTTTTCTTCAGCTTATTCTTTTTTTATGTTTTGTTTTGTGGTTACCATGAGGTTTGTATAAAATGTCTCATAAATAAAACAGCCCTTTTTCTGTAGATAACATCTTATCTCATTTGCCTATACAGGTTCCATCGTTTTCCTGTTCCCCCTTTATATTTGGTGTGTGTGTGCCTCAAATTATCTTCTCTTATACTGTAAGTGTGTTACCAGATTGAAGTACCTTAGTTATTTTTACTGCTTTCCCCCCTTTTATGCTATAACTGTTTAACAACTTATGTAGAGTTGCAATTTTCTGATTCTATCTATTTACTCTAAGTTTTGTGTGCTTTTGTCTTTTCATTTTGGTAGAAGAGCTCCTTTCAACATTTCTTGTAAGGCAGGTTTAGTGGCGATGAACTCCCTCAACTTTTGTTTGTCAGGGAAAACCTTTATTTCTCCTTCATATCTGAAGGATAACTTTGCTGGTTAGAATAGTCTTGGCTGACAGTTTTTATCTTTCAACAATTTGAGTATGTCATTCCACTCTCTCCTGGCCTATAGAGTTTCTGCTGAGAAATCTGCTGATAGGCTAATGTGGGTACCTTTGCAGGACAATGTCTTTTTTTCCCCACTGCCTTTAAAATTCTTTTTTTATCATTGATTTTGATAGCTTAATATAATGTGCCTTGGAGAAGGTCTGTTTGCACTGAGATAATTAGGTGTTCTGTTAGCTTGTGGAGTCATATATCCAGTTCCTTCTCCTGGTTTGGGGAGTTCTCAGCTATTATTTATTTTTTTATATGCTCTCTGATCTCATCTTCTCTCCTCCTTGTGGAATACCAATTATCCTTATGTTATGTTTTCTAATGAGTTTCTTCATTTTTTAAAACCTTATTTCTCTCTCCTACCTGAATCATTTCTAGATTTCTATCTTTGAGCTCACTACTTCTCCTTTCCATATGGTCTGCTCTATTTCCAGTGGTTTCTAGTACAGTCTTTATCTCATTTTATTGAGTTCTTCAGCTCCAGAATTCGTTTGTTTCTTTTTTAGGGTAACCAATCTCTTTTGTAAAGTATTCCTCTGTTCATCAACTTTATTCCTGAGCTCATTGAATTGCTTTTCTGAGTTTTCTTGTAGCTCAGTGAGTTTCTTCATGATACCTATTTTGAATTCTCCATTAGTTAAAAGCATGCTCTTCTGTGATTTTCACTTTGGTTTCTGGAGAATTGTCATTTCTTTTTTGGTATACTGCATTGCTGTCATTTTTCATGGTGCTTGATGAAATGTTCCTGTGCCAGTGCATTTGAAGTATCCAACACCTTTCTTAATAGATAAAGTTTTGCTTACTTTGTTTCTAACAAACCAATAATTGGTAACTAGAGGTTTTTCCTTTGTTTTTAAGTAGGTGGCTCTACAGCACAAGTGTTTTTTTTTTTTAACGTGTTTATTGGAGTATAATTGCTTTACAATGTTGTGTTAGTTTCTGCTTTATAACAAAGTGAATCAGTTATACATATACATATGTTACCATATCTCTTCCCCCTTGCGTCTCCTTCCCTATCCCACCCCTCTAGGTAGTCACAAACCATGGAGCTGATCTCTCTGTGCTATGCAGCTGCTTCCCACTAGTTATCTATTTTACGTTTGGTAGTGTATATATGTCCATGCCACTCTCTCACTTTGTCACAGCTTACCCTTCCCCCTCCCCATATCCTCAAGTCCATTCTCTAGTAGGTCTGTGTCTTTATTCCCGTCCTACCCCTAGGTTCTTCATGACTTTTTTTTTCTTAGATTCCATATATATGTGTTAGCATATGGTATTTGTTTTTCTCTTCCTGACTTACTTCACTCTGTATGACAGACTCTAGGTCCATCCACCTCACTATGAATAACTCAATTTCGTCTCTTTTTATGGCTGAGTAATATTCCATTGTATATATGTGCCACATCTTCTTGTGTGTTTTTTTTTTTTTTTTTTTTTTTTTTGCGGTACGTGGGCCTCTCACTGTTGTGGCCCCTCCTGTTGCGGAGCACAGGCTCCAGATGCGCAGGCTCAGCGGCGATGGCTCATGGGCCCAGCCGCTCCATGGCATGTGGGATCCTCCCAGACTGGGGCACAAACCCATGTTCCCTGCATCGGCAGGCGGACTCTCAACCACTGTGCCACCAGGGAATCCCAATGTGCCACATCTTCTTTATCCATTCATCTGTTGATGGACACTTAGGTTCCTTTCATGTCCAGGTTTTTGGTTCGTTTTTCCAGAGCTGCCTCTTGTGGTATTTGAGAATCTGCACTTTCCATCTTCCATTGTCTCTGTGGAAGGTGTGGCCCCATGCCCTCATAATTGCTTCTTGTGCTCCTGGGGTCACTGGTGCCTTGCTGTTGCTGGTGTCACTTCTGTTGCTGGCATCACCACCAGGAGCACTGGTATGGCAGAAGTTTCCGCTGTGTCTGGGGTTGCCTAGGTTGCAGCCACTGCTGCCCCGGTGGGGGTAGTTGGAGGGAGGGGTAGAAGCTGGGGTCAGAGGTTGTCATGTTCATGGGCACCACCACAAGCAGGGGTCTGGAGTTTCATGTGCTCCTGTGGCTGAAGAGACTGGGGTCATGGGGCTCACTTCTACTGCTGCCCAGTTCTCTGTGGCCATGGGCACTGCTGCAGCTGGAAGCCAGAGTCATGTGTGTCACCTTTGCTGCTGCTGCTGGATTCTCTGGGGCTGTGGCTCAGCCATGATAGCCAGGAGGCCAGTATCATGGGCACTGGTTCTGCCTCTTCTATGTGTTCCAACTCATCCACCTTCAGATTACAGATGTGTAGATCTCTCTTGTGTCCTGGTGTGTTGAGCAGAGGAACCGGTGTTGTGTTATGGATGTTTTACTAGTTGTAGGTTAAAGGAGAGAGACAAAGGGATTGTCTCACACCACCATAATGCTTAGAAGTATAACTTTTGTATGTAATTGAAGTTAATTTGGTATCAATACAAATTAGATTGTTATAATTTTAGGATGTTATATGTAATCCCCATAGTAACCATGAAGAAAATATCTAAGGAATATAAACTAAAGGAAATTAGAAGAGAAGCAAAATATGTCACTAAAAAATATCAACTAAATAAGAAAGAAGACGGTAGTGGAGGAAATGAGGGGCAAAAAAGCATTAAGACATACAGAAGATGAATAGCAAAATGGCATATGTAAGTCTTTCCTTATCAATAATTACTTTAAATGTAAATGGGTGAAACTCTCCAATCCAAAGGCAGAGATTTGCAGAATAGATGATAAAACATGATCCAACTCTACACTGTCTATAAGAGACTCATTTCAGATTCAAAGACACAAGTAGGTTGAAAAGATGGAAAAAGACATTCCCTACAAATAGGAGACAAAAGGGTGGCTATCTAATAATATCAGACAAAATAAACTTGAAGTTGAATACTGGCACAAGTGACAATAAATGGACATTATATATTGAAAAAAAGATTAATTCACTGAGACTATATAACATTCAGAAACGTATATGCACCTAACAGCATAGTGCCAAAATATATGATGCAAACATAGACAGAATTAAAGGGAGAAATCAAAACTCCAAATTATATAAAATAAACATTGATGGAATTGAAGGGAGAAATATACAGTTCTACAATAACACTTGGAGAGTTCAATATATTACTTTCAATAATGGATAGAACAACCAGAAAGAAGGTCAATAATGAAGTGGAGGACTTGACTAACACTACACACCAATTGGATCTGACCGATATACAAAATACCCTGCCTAAGAACAACAGAACACACATTTTTCTCAAATGTACATGGAACATTCTACAGGATGGGTCACATAATATGCCACAAAACAAAGATTAGTACATTTTAGAAGATTGAAATCATACAAGGTATCTTATCTGATCACATAGAATGAAATTAAAATTAACAACAAAAAGAAAAGTGAGAAATTCACAAATATGTAGAAAATTAAGCAATACAGTCTTAAACAACCAATAAGTCAAAAATGAAATCACAGGGGAAATTAGAAATTACATGGAGATAAATAACAACCAAACTACAACAGACCAAAGCTTGTGATTGTAACAAAAGCAGTGTTGCTTAGGAATTTTAAACACCTACATTAGGAAAAAAAAAAAATCTCACGTCAATAACTTAACACTTTAAGTAACAAGAAAGAGGGGCGCAAACTAAATCCAAAGCTAGCAGAAGAAGGAAATAAGTTTGGAGCTAAAATAACAAAATAGCGAATAGGAAAACAATAGAGGGAACAAATAAAGCCAAAAGTTGGTTCTTTGATAAGATCAAAATTGACAAATGTTTAGCTATATTAAGAAAAAAAGAGATGATTCAAATTATTAAAATCGGAAATGCAAGAGGAGATATTACTAGCCATTTTACATTCCAAAAAAGAAAAGTTTGTAAGAGAACACTAAAACAATTACACACCAAAAGACAGGATAATCTAGATGAAAGAGGCAAATTTCTAGAAACACATAATCTACCAAAAATAAATCATGAAGAAATAAAAAATATGAATAGACCTATAACTAGTAAGGAGATTGAATCAGTAATCAACACTCTCATCCCCCCCCACCCTGAAAAGAAAGCCCCAGACATGACGCCTTCACTGATGAAAACTCCCGAACATTTAAAGAAGAATCAATACCAATTATTCTCAAGCTCTTCCAAAAAATTGAAGGGGAGAAACAAACTCCTTAACTCAATCTATGAGGTCAGCATTACTCTGACACCAAATCCAGACAAAGATACTACAAAAAAAGAACACTACAGACCCTTATGAATAATTGGGGCAAAATTCTCAGCAAAATGCTAGCAAACAGAATTCAGCAACATATTAAAACGATTATATACCATGTCCAAGTGGGATTTATTCCTGGTTCAACATATGAAAATCAATCAATGTAATGAACCATGCTATAGAATGACAGTGGGGGCTGGGGGACCCCACATCTATTCAATTGATGCAGAGAAAGCATTTAACAAAATTCAGTACCCTTTCATGATAAAAACACGCAGTTTATTTAATAAATAGGAATAGGAATAGAAGGAAATAGAATAGAAGGAAACTAGGAATAGAAGGAAACATCCTCAACATGACAAAGGCCATATATTTAAAAAAAAAGCATAGCTAACATCATTCTCACTGGACTGAAAGATTTTCTCTTAAGATCAGGAACAAGACAGGAGAGCCTGATCTCACCATTTCTACTAAACAAAGTATTGGAAGTTTACCCAGGTCAGTTAGGCAAGAAAAAGAAATGAGGCACCAAAATGAAACAGAATTAAAACTAGATCTGTTCACAGATAACATGATCTTACATGTACAAAACCCTAAAAAACTTTCTCTCACACACACAAATTGTTAGAGCTAATAAAGGAATTCAGCAAAGTTATAGGAAAGAAAATCAATGCACAAAACTTAAGGTGCAGTTCTATACTTTAACAATTAACAATCCAAAAAGAAAAAACATCAATAAGAATACAATACTAAGGATAAATTTAGTATAGAAGGTGAAAGACTTGTACACTGAAGATTAAAAATCACTGCTGAAAAAGAGAAAGAAGACATAAATAAATGGAAAAGCATCCCGTATTCATTGATTTGAGACAATATTAAGGTGACAATGCTGCCCAACATTATCTACAGATTCAATGCAATCCCTATCAAAATTTCAGTGGTGTTTTTTGCAGACATAGAAAAACCCATCCTAAAATTCACATAAAATCTCAAGGGATCCCAAAATGCAAACACAACCTTTAGAAAGGAGAAAAAAGTTGGAGAACTTACACTCCTGATTTCAGAAACTTACTTCAAAGCTATAGCAAACAAAACAATGTGATACGTTCATAAAAAGAGACATACAGACCACTGGAAGAGCATAGAGAACCCAAAAAGTAACCCTCACATATACTGTCAATTGATTTTAGGCAAGGGTGCCAAGACTATTCAGTGGGAAAGACAGTCTTTTTAACAAATGGTGCTCGGAAACGTGGATGACCACATGCAAAAGAATGAAGTTACCTTATATCATACACAAAAATTAATTCAAAATAGATCAAAAACTTAAATGTAAGAGCTGAGCTTATGAAACTCTTGGAAGAAAACACAGAGGAAAATCTTGCCTTGGATTTCACAATGATTTCTTGAATATGACACCAAAAGCACAGGAAATAAAAGACAAATATTGAATACATAAAATGTTCACCAAATTTGAAAACTTTGTATGTCATAGGATACTATCAAGAAAGTGAAAAGACAATGGGAGAAAATATTTGCAAAGCATATAATTTGCATATCTGATAAGGTATTAATATCCAGCCTACATAAAGAACTCTTACAACTTAGAAACAACAACAACAGAAAAATGAACAACCCAATTAAAAATGGGCAAAGAACTTGAATAGACAATTCTCCGAAGATATACAAATGGCCAATAAGAACATGAAAAGATGCTAGTCATTAGAGAAATGTCAATCAAAACCACAATGAGTTACCACTTCAAACCCATTAGAATGGCCATTATTAAAAATAAACTGAAAATAGCAAGTGAGTGTAAGGATATGAGGAAATGAAAAGCCTTGTGCATGTGGAAAACATGTATGGCAATTCCTCAAAAAGTTAAACAGAATTACCATATGATCTAGCAATTCCATTTCTGGGTATATAACCAAAAGAAGGGAAAGCAGGGACCCAAAGAGTTACTTGCACAATCAGTGTTCATAGCAGCATTATTCACAAAGGCCAAAAGGTGGAAACAACCCAATGTCCATCAAAACTTGGTATATACATACAATGGAATATTATTCAGTCTCAAAAGATGACAGTTTGCTAAAACATGGATGAACCTTGAAAACATGGTGCTAAGTGAAATAAGCCAGACACAAAAGGGCAAACGTTGTATGATTCCACTTATATGAGGTAACTAAAATAGGCAAGTTCTTAAAGACAAAAAGTACCATTAGAGGTTACCAGCTGCGGGGAGATGGGGACTAGGCAGCTGTTGTCTAATGGGAACAGAATTGCTTCTTGGGATGGAGGAAATTGTCTGCAGATGCATGGTGGTGACGGTTGTGCAATATTGTAAATTTTACTCAGTGCTACTGAACGGTATGCTCAGGAATGGTGAAAAGGGTAAATTTTATATCATATATATATATATATATATATATATATATATATATGCCTCAATAAAAAGAAAATAAAAGAACAGAATATAAGCCCACAAATCTCAAAGGTAGAGTGACATGTCTCAATGCCATGAGAACATGTGAAATGAAGGAAATCAGTGTGGCCATATGCCAAGACATCTTTGCTAAATAAAATATGTTATGTACAATTTTTTTTAAGTCATGGCTTTGGACCATGCCAGTTCAATTTAACCAGAATCTCTGTGGTTGGATCCAAGTATTTAAAAAAACAGAATCCCTCAAACGATTCTAACGTGCAGGCAGTATTAAGAACTGCTGATCTAGATACCTGTTACTCTGTGTTCATTTTCCCTTTTATCCAACCTTTACACTGTGCTACTGAGAATTAAGGCTAAGGCTTGCATGATTGCTTCTGGACAATAGTACCACAGAGGGACAGGGCCCCACCCACCCACCCAAGGCCACAGTGTGAGCACAACAGTGACACCAGTGGCTGTGACTTTGTAGAAAGGAGATGGGGTCTGAGATCAATTTCAGGGTCTGTCTACCCTTCTGCGGTCCATCTTGGAAGCTGAGGTTTTCCTCTTAGTGGGCACTGCTAGCTAGGGTTTGTCTGATGAAGAGTTACAGCAGGTTTCCTTATACTCTATTGTAGGTTTCTGTAGTCCCTGGATTTCTCATTTAGAGTTTGGGGTCCAAAACACACCACTTTGAATCCTAGGCCTGCCATTTATTTGACATGGGAAAGAAACGTTAAGCTTCTAATCTGCAGTTTCTTCCTCTTTAAAGCGGGGATAATAGCGCCCCTGGAGGCTCAGCGAGTATAATAGATTTGTTTGCACCCTGTTGGTAAGTGCGGTGGTATCATGTGAACCCAGTCAAAGCCAGCATTCTTGACCACAAGACATCAGTGGACCCCAAGTCTGGTGGTTCTGAAGCCAGGCTGTTTTCTACCCCAACAGTCAGCCCATAAGTGCCAGATGGGTTATGACAGAAAGGGATGTGGGAACACACTATGAGCTTTGAGATTAATTAGAACAGGTTTCATTGACTTGGAGTGAATAAAGGAAGAAGGAAGAAGTCTCAACATGCAGAGTTGAGTCCAGTCCCTTGGCACCTACACAGCTCCCTGCAAGGATTCTTGGGCGGTGTGGGGGCAGATGGGGTGTCCTTACCTCATAGCACATGAAGATGCCTATGGGCCTGGTGGGCTTGATCCTGATGCCAATGTTTCCTTCAGTGTTGGGCGGCAGGATGTTGCCCTTGTCATCAATGATCTGGAGCAAGAGGCCTGTGAATCCCACCCTGCAGGGATCCCCAACACTCCTGCCCCACCCAAACACTGCCTGGCTCATTCATGTGACACAGTGGGGGTTATTGGAGGAGGGGGTTGTGGTAGAGGAGCCCTGTCAGAAAATAGAATAAAACTGTCAAAAGTCTTTGAAATCAGCAAATGGTGGAACCCAAGCCACGGGTCTATGTGTTTCATGCATATATAGACATCACAAATGTGTCTTCAAGCGAGAAAACACGGATCAGGAAAAACTAAAGGCACCCGCAGTGGAGAGAGCTGCCTGTGCTACTGCAAGTACTCTTTTCCAGGCTCGATGCATGAGGCCTCTGGTGTCCTGGCAAGCTGCGCTCACGCCCAGGACACTGCAGTTCTCAACTGAAAACTCCCCAGGAAACTGGAGGAAAAGTAGGCGGAGAAGAGGAAGGGCAACCGGGAGGCATGACTGGTTCTGTCACCTCGTGTCACACAATGGTCCAACCCCAGCCGAGCACTAACTGCTCTGTGCCAATGTCTTTACCACCAGACCTGAATATCGTAGGGTGGGATGGCCTTCCCCAAGGAACCCGGCTTGATCTTCATCCCCCGGAGAGTGCCACAAGTTGTTCCCTGTTCGCAAAGAAGAGAACGGGGGTTGGCCAAGACTCCAGGCTAATCACAAAGCAGCAAGAATCAAACACAGCATCCTTGCTTACAAATGTCATTTGATGCTGTGCAAAGAGCCCTCGTGGAGAAGCTAGAAGCCATCGACCCCACTCTAGTCAGCAGACATTCACTGCACCTGACATGGACTGGGCCTGAGCCCGGTGCTGGGGCTACAGAGTCCAGTGGGAGAGGCCATGAAGAAGCAGAGGAGTGAGCCCAGGGCTGTGGGCATGTAACGTAGGGTGTGGAGTGCCCAGTGTATGCCAGACGTGTGTCCCTTTGCTGGGCAGGGCCATGAGTATATTTCACAACCATTTACTTGTAGCTGCCTCAACTGCTTCTCAGAGCTGTGCTGAGATTATTCAGATTGTTCACGTTGTTCCCCTACCGCCATGTCTTCCTGATGAACCTTATTCCTTCTTTATGGTTCTCTAAATTATCACTTTCCTAAAGTTAAGCGCTTTACACACAGGGAGACCAAGGTTTGAACCCTGACTCCACCACTCACTAGCTATGTACCAAGTAATCCCCCTTGATCTCCTCCTCTGTCAAATGGGGGTAATTATAACATTATCGCTCAGAGTGCTTGTGAGTGTGTGCCAGGCACACACCAAGTATTCAGTAAACAACTACTACTAGCTATCATTCAGGCCCTAATCAAAGGAAGTTGGGAGATTCTCTTTCTGTGGTATTTTTCCCCACACTTGTATTCCTGCTTGTCTGTTTCCCTCAGTAGATAATGAGCATTCAGAGAATAGAGATTGTCCCATCTATGTCTGCACCCCCAGCCTCTAAACACAATACCTACCTAAAAACAACAGTGACAACCATAGCTGCAATAGGGGTTAGACACTGTGCCCAGAGCTTTGTATACTTTCTTTCTTTTACCTTATCATAACCTGGCAAGACTGGCATTATATTTCCATTTTGGAGATGGGGAAGCTAGACTCTGCAAGATTCAGTGATATGCCAACAGTCTCGAAGCCTATAACTGGCAAGGCTGAGATCGGAACTGGGGTCTGAGCTCCTGAGAGAGGAAGTACTTTCCCCTTTGCTATGTCACTGCTCACACTCTAATGTGGAAAATGTTGCAGAAATGAGTGAATAGGTGTGAAAATGTTTGGAGAAATAAAGCACCATCCGGGTATCGGGGAGTATTCTGTTGTTACAGATAGTTAATGCAAAGGGACTGGCGTCATGGGTGTAGCGCATAGTTCTAACCTCACCCTTCTTGTCTGAATGCAAACTGTGGACCAGCAAGGACAGACCTAGAGTCTTAACAATTCTCAAGACTGGAAGCAGACCCAATAACTGATTATTTATTTATTAATTTATGCAAAATAATGTCAGACAAGTATGTCAATTGAGACTGAAACGGCTATTTTGCTGCAGGCCCTGAGAAGACAATCATACCTCTGTCAGGTAAAGGGATGATAGGGAAGTAGGGGAAAGTGGCTCTGTCCAGCATCGGAAATGCATTGAAAATGTGTTAGAAGTGAGATACCTGCCCACACTATCATGGATAAAGTCCTTGAGATTCAAGACATGCATGATTCTTTGAATGCCCCGCCCACCTGACTGGTCAGTGATCCTCTTTGGGATCACAGTGTGTGTGTCTGTGTGTGTGTGTGCGTGCGTGCGTGTGTGTGTGTGTGTGTGTGTGTGTGGCGTGTATATAGAAGATCTCTCCTCCTGCTAGTTTCTCACCATCAAAGCTGTGTGCTCTCCTCATAAACACCCAGAAATGAACTAGTGAACTTCCGGGGCTAGCTCCGGCCTGCTCCTGTGGTTGCTGCCTAGGAAGGGACGGTGAAGTGGACAGGACTTGCAGTGGTGGCTTCCATGTCTCTGGAGAGTGCCTTCTATGCCAGTGCCCCTCCTGGGCTCCCTTAATTATAACTAATTATCACAGGTACAGTGGCACCATGTCCTTAGACCCCTTTGTAAGTTTTTGTCCAATAGTTTTCAGCACATGGGTCTTTTGACAAGTTGATGAGCTGCAACTGTCCTTTCTGCAAATTTATTTGGGACAAATAAGCCAGAGCTCTGGAGCCTCCCACTGGCTTTGAGCAATGCTGTGTGCTCTGCACACACTCATAGCAGGATTCAGCTCATCTGCTGGGCTCAGTGGACGAGCACATCCTGACTGGCCCAGAGGGACCCTTCACCTACCGTTTCTGACTGTCCGTAGGCCTGGTAGAGCAGAACGCCTGTCTGTCTTCTCCACAGCTCTTGCTCCTCGGGCAGCAGGGCCTCCCCACCAGTACAGCAGTGCTCCAGGGTGGGGAACCTGAGGCTGAGGGGAAGGCAAGGTGTCAACAGAGCCTCCGCAGATTGGGCTTGGGCGCTCTGCCCCAGGCCCAGGGAGAGCTCAGAGCATTGTCAACTGGATCATTCATCCTTCTGCTTCTTCGCTTTCTTACTTGCCTTCTGGGCATTTTCCTGGTGGTCAAGTCCAAGTGGAATCATTTCCTGTGGTACCTGTTAACTCACCTGGCAGGGGTAGGTGGTGGTGGTGGTGAGGCTAATGGGTTAAATCAGGGAGATCAGGACTGAATAAGGATGTTGATGTAACAAGAGGGAGAAGTGTGCTTGGAACACATTCTAAGCATTCTACATGGCTAAGAGGGATATTTTTGTAAACCATAAGGGCTGAGGGATAAGACCCCAAGGATATGCTAGGATGGTAATAGAACTGTACCGCCTTCTGGGAAGAGTGGGCTTATGTGAACTGAAGGCCTTTTGTGTTTCTGGCTGGAGAACGCAAATTTGGGGTTAGAAATGAATTGCTCGGGACATCAAGGAAGACCGGGGTTCATGTAAGTGAAGAGAAGGAGGATCACAGGTAACTTCCCTGAGAGTAGGAATTTGGGAGAGAACAGAAAAGTCTGCTGTGAATATTTGCAGTAGTTTGCTAGGTACGTTGTGCGATGTAAATCCTCTCATCTATTTTCCCCATGAAGATTTCCATAAATAATACAAAAACCATCACAAAATAATGATGGATTCCCTGAAGGAAATGGGTAGAAGTGATTGGGGTCTTAGTACTACTTTGCCCGGGGCTGAACTGAGCCAGCTTGTAGGGCTGAGGGAGGTGGCAGAATCCCTTGTCACCCTCTGCTCATATATACAGAGCCTGTAGTGACGGACAGCAGGGCTGGCTTCATGGAGGGTATGTTCCTCATTCTTCTTGAGCTTTATCCAAAGTACATAAAATGGGCAGAGTCTCCAACAGAGTCAATATTCATGCCCTGGTTGAATTTGTATAGGGTTTGTTCACCATCTCAAGAACGTGGCAACAAGTAGCTGTAATATGAGCTTTGAAATACAGTTGGAAACATAATTCTGTCAGATTGAGGGTTCATGAATAAAATCAAGCTGTATTTCAGTTATCTTCATAAATTGAACTCCTTGGTATTTTAAGTCTTTTATGTCTAACACATGTTAGCTCTGATTCTGAAGTAGCCATTTCAATTTCAGAGTCGCTAAAAGATACATAAACAATCATAAGGTTCAAAGAGCAGATTTCAGATGAGCTAAAAATTAATCCACAAACACGGGGAAATGCAAAAATAAAATGACAGTGTGATACTACATGCCCATCAGATTGGCAAAAATTAAAACTTGGACAAAAACAAATATTGTCAGAGATGTGGAACAATGGAAATGCTCCTACCCTGCTAGGGTGAGCATACCTTGGTTCAAAACTTTGGAAAATAAGGTAGTAGGGTGCAATGTCAGTGTGACCTAGCAATTCCTCTCCCAGAGAAGATCTACAGCAACGTGTGTTTACGTGTTTATGTACATGTTCAAAAATTCAATGCAGCATTAATCATCAATAGTCCCAAACTGAAAACTACCCAAATGCCCAATAATAGAACTGAGTTAAAATGTGCTACTTTCATAAAATGTAATGTTATACAGCAATGAAAATTAACTCCAGCATTATTTAACAACACGGACACTTCTTAGAAACATAATGTTGAAAAAAGAAGCAGATATTACAGAATAATGTACGATTACATGAAGCTCAAAAGCAAGTAAAGTAATTTGCCTGGGGATATTTCCTGTGTAAACTATGCGGGAAAATAAGGAAATGAACCATAAAAGCCAAGACAGTGGATTCCTTTAGTGGAGATGGAGAGGCACGAGGAGGTCTCTGGGGACACTGGCCATGTCCTATTTTTGGGCCTTCGGTGAGCAGTTACATAGCTGTTTTATTTTCAACAATTCATTAATCTGTAAATGTATATATTATATAGTTTTCTGTATGTTTATTTCATAACAAAATGTTTATAAAAGTAAAAACCCACAATGATGCAAGGCTCACTCAGTGTTTCGTTTGGTTCCCTGAATCCTGTTTAAAGAACCAATTAGACTAGCTGCTAAATATCACCACCAACATTTACCCCCCACCACACACACACACACAGTATCCTCAAAGAACCATAGCTAAAATCAGTCAGACCACAGTGCATCAGATTACTTAAAATCCTACCCGAAGATTCCTGTTACCAACCGCAACCACATCTACCATACCTGGTGGAATTCTGCTGCAGAATCATTCGAAATACAGAGGGCGCAGCAAAGCATTGGGTAATAGGGTATTTGAATAAAGTCTAGAAAGTTAGGAGAGAAAAAATTTTATTTTTGCAATTAAGATTTAAAACATAGATTTGTTATTAGCATTTTAATTCTGACCTCTCCTCTAGGAGAGCCCATTTATTCATCTGTTAATTCTTTCAGTATACCTACATTGAGCATGAATTCCGTACATGGCATTTGTCAGGTACGACTGGAGCAACACAAGAAAGTCTAAGTTGAGGGGATGGGTAGGGAGGGAATGAAGGGAAAGTTTTGTTTTGTGAATTTGAATGGTAAAATTTTAATTTAACATTTTTCGTTTTAGTCATCATCTCCCATCTTCAATACGAGAGACTGAAACCAAGTAATTTAAAAAGTTTATTTTTAAAAATACACGAAAGTAATAATTGTAAAGTAAATTAAACAATTGAACTTTCAAATGCAGGGTTTGGGGTAAATTTGTAGACTCAGTTCTTTGAAATAATTCAAGCTTAAAATACACTGAGACTGTGGGGACACCCCTTGTAGGGGAAGGAGAATTAGACCTGGTGGGGGAAGGAGAGAGGTGGATTCATTGTGGTTTGTGCAGTTTTATGCCTCAGAGACCGGCAGGATGCAGGCAGAAAATAATGACGGAGAGGCAGATGTTGACATAGGGGCAGGGAATGAGAAGTGGGAGGTACAGTTTCAGGTGCTGGAGGGATGAGCAGATGAACTTAACCAACCAGCAGAAAAACAGGTGGAAACTAGCCTGGAGGGAGGACTGGACAGTTTTGGGAGCCACCCGAGTGGACGTACCTGCTGGAGAAATGGAAGTACAGGAAGCTGCTTAGAGGGGAGGGAAAGTTGAGGGCAGAGCCTTGGATGACTATGGTGTTCAGGGGTGAGCTAGGGGAACAGGCGGTAGCTGTAGCAAGTGGAGAATGTTCTGTGGAGCAATCTGACCTTAAGGGAGGAGAGACGGGGCTGATCCGAGGTGTACCAGGGTGAAGGGCAGGTGTTCTTAGGATGAGGAACTTTGAATATGTTTATGGACTGAGGGAGTAGAGTCAATGAAAAGTGAGAGATTGCAAATACAGGAGAAAAGGTTTAATGAGTTAAAGATTAATAGAGAGGGGCTCCAAACACAAGGGCAGGGAAGAGAACAGGATCGGCAGCAGGTGTCGGGAGGGAGTTGGACGTTGAGAGGTGAAGGGGCAGGTCTGCCTCTGAGACAGAAAGCAGGGGAGTGAGCGGAGACACAAAGACAATTTTTAAGTGAAGAGAAATACGTTGAAGGAGTTCACGCAGGTGACCTCAGTTATTATCATGGTGTATGCACAACAGCAACTGCTACCACTTACTGAGTGTTCTCTCTGGGCTAGTCTCAGGGCTAAGCACTTTCCACACCTTTCCTATGTCGTCTCATTAATATTCCCAACAATTTTGTGGAAATAGTAACCATTAAGACTCTCATTTTACAGATAAGGAAACTGAAGCTCAGAGTGGTAAGCAAACCACTAATAAATGTCAATCATGGGATACGAAACTAGATCTGTCATATTCCAAGGCCTTTGTTTCTAAATATGTCATTAAATTGAGTAGCCACACAAATACAACATTCACACACCAGCTACCTGGCCCTGGTAGAGCCAGGATCCAGGATCCAGGAGACCTGAGCTTGTTCTGTTTGCTTTCATTTCTCAAAATGTATATTCTGGTTCCCAGGTCCACAAAGTCTCATCCATAGGTCTAGGGAAAGGTTTGGAATATGTGTTTTCTTCAAAGTTACCTCTTGATGTAATTCTGATACGATGATTGATTCAGTGCTTCACACTTTGAGAAACCCAGAGCCAGGGTTATATTATGCTAAGAGTTATACTAAGAGGCTTCTTTGCTAATCAAGTATTTTCTCAGTTGGATCCAGTTTTTGAACTCGAAATGAGTTTTTTCTGGGAGTTTGTTGATATCGAAAGGTTCGTCTTCTTACCTGTACAATGACCTTGGGGTCAAACTGGGGCAGATGATGGACAAAGACTGTAGACCCCGCTGTCCATGGTTCAAGCAGGGACCCCAGGAAAGCCAGAACCCAGCCTGTGTCTGACAGGCACCAGAGGACATCAGACGTCTTCAGCTGCAGTAATTTCCTGCTAACTCCAAAATACAGTTAGCCTCAGATACTATTCTGACTACTATACTATCCTTCCCTTCTCTCCACCCGCATTCCTCCAGGATTTTGCTACTCAGTTGTTATCATTAGCACAGATACCAACTATCTACAAAAAGCCTTCTCTGTCCCCCTGGTCTGGTTAATAAGGTACAAAGTATATAGAACGTGGTCTGGTTTGAATATTACTAGTTGGGGGATGGAGAGAAGGGAGAAGAGTTTGGTTTAAAACCAATTAAATGGCTAATCCAGTTTCAGCCTCTATGTTTGTTCCAGGTTAGGGCAGTGGCTTGGAGTGGCTTAGTTCCAGGTATTATTTTTCCCTAACAGTTCATGACTGGGAAACTCTATGCCGGATTTGTCCACAATCAAGGAGAGGAGAGGACCTGTCACATAAGGTCACATTGCTGGAGCATTTTATCTTTCCCCACCAAACCCTGGAACTACTGACAGGGACACAGGGTCTTGTCATTTGTGTGGTTTGCAGAATGCCTGCTTTTTCCACCCACGTCTCCTCCATGCCTCCTGTGAAGGTGCTCAGGCAGGACCCAAATGTGCCTCCTTTGTCATTCAGATGCCTCTGTCAGCCTATACTTCTCACACACTTACGGGTCTGAACCAAAGAGAGCAGAAAGGATAAACAGCACGGGGTCAATTCCACCAAGAGTTCCTTTCCCAGCACATACACATATACATACACACTTCACCCCAGATCTGTGGCCCAGCTTCTAAGCTGGTGCCCTCTCTCCTACCATGAAGGGAAGAAGGATCGCAAAGCAAGTCCATGGCTGTGCTTTGCCATCTTGGGGAAGCCTGTGGTCCCACTGGTGAAGAAGATGGCCATTGGGTCCAGGGTCTTTGACTTAATACAGGTGTGAACTGGGGATTCTGATCTGCAAAGGGATTCAATACAAAAGGACAGAAGTCATGTTTCCTGTTTTTCCATCCTCTGGGGAAGCAAAAGAAGCAATATGAGTCTTGGAGTCAGAAAACTGGGGTTTGCAACTCCCAGTATTAGGCACCAAACAAAGTTTATGGGTGACTTGGATAGGTGGACTGACATTTCTTCATTTTAAAAAGTGGGGAAAATATGATGGATTATTTTTACTTTAATAAACATTGAAATAGTATTTCCAATGATTCCACACAATGCTCTAAATGATTTACAAATAAGAACTCATTCAATCTTCAGAGCAACCCTAAGAGGCAAGTACTGCTTTTATGCCCATTTTGTAGATGAGGGAACTGAGGCTCAGAGAGGTTAGGTAACTTACCTGAAGACATATAGCCAGCAAGTTGCAGAGCCAGGATTCAAACTCAGACAGTGTGATCCATATACTATGCTTTTAGTCACACTGCTAACCTTGTATTTTACACAGACTAGCTTCACGGGAATTTAACCTCATAAACTTGGTGTTGAAGGGTGGGAAAGAGAAAGCTAGGGAGAACGACAGTGTAAGGAATGTATACATGTACATCTGCCCTAGCATGAGCTACAGGGGGAAGGTAGAATTCGTAGCTCCCTCCGTCGGCCTCGGTTCTTGGGGAGCTTCTCCTTGGCCGAGAGTCTCTTTCTCGGGCCTATTACAATGGTAAATGCAAGCTTCCTACAGTACTCAGGCAGAGAGGCTGCAAGCAATCCCAGTGCTGGAGGGAGCCCTGGCTCTTGTGGAGAAATGATACCATACTGAGTCTGGGAAATTTAGGCGAGTTTTAATGAGTATTCTTTGTTTAAGCTATTTTAATCTAATTCTCCGACTTTAGAATCTAGCATAAGATGTGATTTCACTGTAATATTTGCCCTTGGGGGTTGAAGTAAAGAGCTTTAAAAACTGTGGAATTACTTCAAGAAAACAAATCCAGCATGGTTTGTGTGTGATATGAAAAATGCCTGAAGACTTGCAGAATCAGAGTTTTGGAGGTGGAGGGGTCTTTCTTACCTTTAGCACTTCCCTAACTTTTCCTTCAAGGCGTCCCTATAGACACCCACCCCCTAGGACATGGAAAGTGTTTGCTCCCAAAGCTGCCTGTCATTTTTTTCTCAGTCTCAAGTTTCACCTTAAAAATTCATCTGAACCTTTTGTTCACCTTCTTTAATTGTTTATTATTTACATAAAAATAATATTTCAGATTCCCCACCTACAAGGAACATGCAACACAATAACCCTCTGACTTTACACATCTCCTTTGCACAGGGGTGATTATATTTTAGTGAGAGAGCCATAGAAGTTCAATTTCCCCATTTTATACATAAAACAATTGCAGCGAAGAGAGGAGTAGGAACTAGCCCAGAGTTGCACAGCAAATCAGTGACATAGCTGTGAAGAGAAGCTCAGACCTGGTGAGCTTCCTCCCACTGGCTGCTTCTGTACCAGCACTAGGCAGTGAGTGGCTTTCTCCTGCCATTCCTCAGAAAGCACATTCATCAGACCAGAAACTCACCTAATCAGTGATCGGAAGTCCAGCCACCCTTTACGGCTGTGGTCAGACACCAGGAGCTTGGTTTTCAGAGCAGGACACTCAGAAGCCACAGAATCCACCTCTGGGGCAAGGGTATCTGTGGTCACGATGCCCTTGGCTTTAGACACTTGTAGGCGGTAGAGAATGTCCTTGGCCTTCATCTGGGTGGTCCCTGGCATGAAGACGATCCCTAGGGATGAGAAAGAAACTGCCTGTTCTGGTATCTCTTTCACAGCCTCACAACCTTGCTTATCAGATCTGGTTTATCTGCAAAGAAATCCCTTAACTTCTTGGTATGCAAAGGATGGTCCACAGCATCAACACCCCCTAAGACACAGAATCTCACCCCCCACCCCAAACTTACTGAATCAGAATCTGCATTTTAACAAGGTCTCCAAGGGATTTCTATGCACATTAAAATTGGAAAAGCCTGCCCTAATAATTTCTACTCTAAATGGATCTAGCCAGTAGACAGGTGAATCCTTCTCCATACAAATTTACACAGGATCTGCGAAAGATACAAGTAGGACAGTGTCCCTGACTCTGCCTCCCTGCCCCCATTTTTCTCCTCTCACTTCCTTCTCTGTCATCGTGAATCTCTTGTCATCTGTTGTCATCATTCCTTGTGTCATCTTGAATTTCCTCTCTTTCCTTCGTTCGTCATACCCAAAGTTAACTGCAATGTCCTTTGAATTTTTCTACTTTCCCTTCCATCTTCCATCACCAACAATTAGCTCAAGTCTTTGTGTGCCCCTATTGCATTCTAATTTCTCCACCAGATGCCCTGTCCTGAATCTTCCTACTACCCACCTTCCGTATTATTAGCCTGCTTAGTTCCAGAGAGCACTGACTTTTTCCCCTCCACATTTCTTCTCCCCACTAACACCTGGACCCTGTCTCCAGGAAAACACCACACTCCCCATCCTGACTCTGAGGGCACTGCTCACTCTCCATCTTTCTCTCGCACAACTCTATTCTCTATTTCAAGATGACCATTCTTCGTATAGGCTACTCCTGACTCTAAGCATTTCCATGTGCTATGACCATTCTTGGAATTTCCGTCCTTTGCTTCTACTCCTCTTTAATTCTTCTTATCCCAGAGGTCTCAAGTCATGTCTTGGGTTTCTCATGGACCATCTCTTCACTATACAGATGGCATGGCTTCTCTATACTCCCTCAGCCACTGCTGTTAATTCTTGATCTTGACGGATTAATCAACTATTTGTGAGAAAACATGAGACGGAGAATATGTGACCAAGAGCACGACATATTGTTGTATGAGCATGCATTATAGAACAACTGAAGTGATTCGAAAAAGAATCCATGAGTCCCACACTGATTATATAGATTAATGCATAGATAAGCAATTAAAAGGGAAAGGAAAATCTCTATAGAAGAATGCCAACTAATAAATGTAGAGGGAATGATATAAATAGAAAATTCTAATAAAAGACCACCATTAAAATATTCAATTCAGTCAAGAATCATCAGTGGATTCTCAAACCATAAAGTGAAAGACAGTTGGGGAACAGGATATTCACACAGTCCCATAAATATTATACGACAGATTACTTACTAACTACAAAAGGAAAAGGTACCTCTACAAAGGTGGATACTACCTTTCTAAAGTGATAATATCAGTGATATTAGGGCAAACCAACTTTATATATCCCCAATGTGATGCACCAGGGAAGACACAATGTTGCCCTTCTAGTACCTGGGCTAAAAATGTCTAACCTGAAGATAATCAGGAAGAAGGAGTCAGAAATACACATTTTGATGGACCTTCTGCAAAACAACTGGCTTAGACGCTTCAAAATTGTCATCGTCATGTAGACAGTGTAGAACGTAGAGAAACATTCTAGATTAAAGGAGACGGGGGAGATATAACAACTAAATGCAATGCATTGGAGTTTTGATTTAAACCAAATAAATGCTATAAAGGACATTATTGGGACAATCGAGGAATTTTGACAATGGATGTATATCAGGTAACTCTATTGCATCAGTGTTAAACTTCTTGTGTGATAACTCTGCTGTGGTCATGTGAAGGAAATGTCTTGGATCTTAGCAGATGCATGCTGCAGTGTTTATCTGGTGTTTATGGGTGTCACAGTGTCTGCAACTGATTCTTAAATGACTCACTGGGAGAGAGGGCTCGAATATGGCAAAACATTAACAATTGATGAATCTTATAAAGAAGCAAGAATGCCTGAGACCGTGTAAGAGAAAGTGTGTGTGTGTGTGTGAGAGAGAGAGAGAGAGCGAGAATTATGACATTGTGTTTGAGAGGGTGTGAGTATAAGGGAGAGAGTGGATGAGAAGGAGTAAAATAATATTTGAGTGAGTCTGAGAAAAAGAAAGACTGTTAAGAATAAAAATTGGGGGGAAGAGAAAACACCTAGTATTTCAGGACAAACTGGCTCTAGGTGAGCCCAAAGGTCTGCTTGGGTCACTGACCTGTTCGGATGCAGGCCACGATCACCAGCCACCACTCAGGCACTCGAGGCAGAATCAAGGCTAGATGGTCTCCCTCCTGGAGGCCACAGGTCTGTGTGAAGACGTTGGCTGCACGACGGGTTAAGTCTGTCATCTCTCTGAAACTCCACTTCACTTCATCCCCTTGATTATTCACCCACCACAGGGCTGGGTTTGGACCTCTCTTGCCTTCCTGGTTAGGATCATATGCTACATGTTATTTCCTGATTCAAAGGAAAGGGGCACTAATGTGGCCAATCCACTACCACAGTCACATTCCGCTGTGAGTGTAACTCAAGGTCTGAGATCCCATTTTAAAGCATTTATAGCGCCAAGAGAAGTTGGGGGGAGGTGTGATCCAGCCAACGTCTTCGGGTCTACTGTAACCCCCTCGTCTTAAGTCACATAAAACCATGAAGAGCCTTCATGTTACTTATTGAAGACTTACAATTTTATTCCCCATGTGTCTGCCTAGTTCCACATGGACAGTAGGTTACTCTCTGTGCCTCAGTTTTCTCACCTATGAAAAGGGTATAATAATGCTACCTAGAATGTAGTAAAGTTCAAATTAATTATTTTAAAAGGTCAAGTGTGTATAACAGTGCCTGGAATATAGTAGGTGCTCAATAAAATTACTGCTGTTATTGTTATTACAACAAAATAAAAGAGGATAATTTAATTCCTAAATATTTGGGGAAATTATTTTTTAAATTTAGGTACCTCAAGAGGTGCAAGAAGTCAGTCCTGGAAACTCCAGGGCCTTTTTCCCTCACAAAAACATCAAGTAAACAACAATAGACTAAGATGCCTTTGTAGGAATTTAGAAAAGAGTCACAAACCCACAGCAACCAACAAATGCCCAAACAATAAAAAGTCATAATCAAAATGGTAAGAAATTTTGTGGTGATTTTGCTTATTCTTGCACCACCCGCTCTCTGATGTGGTACAGTGTAGTCAGAGGAAGCCACCCAATTCCCAGCCCCTCCCCTAGGATAGATGAAAAAGATTGAAACTTGTGTGCAACGTTCTGGCTAGTCTGGAGGCGGCCTTAGGCACTGGTTTCTGTCTTGACTGACTTGGAGCTCAGATGGGTATGATGGCATATTGGAGGTATCTTAAAACAGTGGCAAATGTCACAGTGTGTGGAAATTGTAGACCTGTGGTTACCTAGGGATTAGAGACTACAGACAAAAAAGAAGAGAATATTTAAGTCCCCCAGAAGCCGCAGACTTTTTTTTTTTTTTTTTTTTTTTGCGGTACATGTGCCTCTCACTGTTGTGGCCTCTCCCGTTGCAGAGCACAGGCTCTGGATGCGCAGGCTCAGCGGCCATGGCTCACGGGCCCAGCTGCTCCACGGCATGCGGGATCTTCCCGGACCGGGGCACGAACCCATGTTCCCTGCATCAGCAGGAGGACTCTCAACCACTGCGCCACCAGGGAAGCCCCCTAGGGAGACTTTTTTGCGGTACGCGGGCCTCTCACTGTTGTGGCCTCCTCCGCTGCAGAGCACAAGCTCCGAACGCGCAGGCTCAGCGGCCATGGCTCACGGGCCCAGCCGCTCCGAGGCATGTGGGATCTTCCCGGACCGGGGCACGAACCCGCGTCTGCTGCATCGGCAGGCGGACTCTCAACCCCTGCGCCACCAGGGAAGCCCGCCCTAGGGAGACTTTTAAGAAAATTAAAACTTTAAACAGCAGCCAAAACTAGAAAAAAAAAAAAAAAAAAGCACATGCACAGGACCAGGAAAGACACATGCCAGAGAAGACCTTAAGTTTTCGTACTGAGCAGATTATTGAAGGTGTTTCCCTGCATGGAGCCAGGCTGCAAAGACTGAGAGAGGAGGCTATTTTTTTTAAATATGCAATTTTTAACAACAGATCACGAGGTCTACAAAGAAAAAGAGAAGCAGCCTATTCGAAGTAACAACTTGAATCTCCAGGAACTGACCCTAAAGAGACATAGGCTGCAGTTACTAGACAAAGATTTTTTTTTTAAATTTTATTTATTTATTTCTGGCTGTGTTGGGTCTTCGTTTCTGTGCGTGGGCTTTCTCTAGTTGCAGCGAGCAGGGACCACTCTTCATCGCGGTGCATGGGCCTCTCACTGTCGTGGCATCTCTTGTTGCGGAGTACAAGCTCCAGACGTGCAGGCTCAGTAGTTGTGGCTCACGGGCCTAGTTGCTCCGCGGCATCTTCCCAGACCAGGACTCAAACCCGTGTCCCCTGCATTGGCAGGCAGATTCTCAACCACTGTGCCACCAGGGAAGCCCCCCCGACAAAGATTTTTAAATGACTGTCTTAAATACACTGAAAAAGCTAAAGGAAAACACAAAGAACTAAAGCAAATCAGGAAAATAATATATGCACAAAATGAGAATATCAACAAAGAGATACAAATTACAAAAAGATCCAAACAGAAATTCTGAAGCTGAGAAATATAATAACTGAATTGAAAACTTCACAAAGGGACTCAACAGTAGACAGAGTAGGTAGAAGAGAGAATCAATAAACTTGAAGACAAGTCATCTAAAATTATTGAGTCAGAAGAGCAAAAAGAAAAATACAAGAAGAAAAATGAACAGAGCCTAAGAAACTTATGGGCCACAATCAAATAGACCAATATACACATTATGGGACTATCAGAAGGAGAAAAAAGAGAGAAAATGGAGCATAGAACTTATCTGAAGTAATAATGGCTAAAAACTTCTCAAATTTGAGGAAAGGCATGGAGAGACAAATACAAGAGGCTCAATGAACTCCAAGTAGGAAAACCCAGACACCCACAGAGAGACATCACAATCAAACTACAGGTGACAAAGACAAAGAGAGCATCTTAAAAGCAGCAAGAGAAAAGTGACTCATCAGGTGAAATTCTTAATAAGATTACCAGTGGACTGAAGACCAGAAGGCAGTGAGATTATATATTTAAAGTGATAAAGAAAAAAAAACTGTCAACCAAAAATTCTATATCTAGCAAAATTGTCCGTCAAAAATGAGGGAGAATATGTATGGCTGAGTTGCTTCACTGTGCACATGAAACTATCACAACATTGTTAATCAGCTATACTCCAATATAAATTAAATAGTTTTTTAAAAATGAGGGAGAAATTAGGACATTCTCAGATTAAAAAAAAAAACAACACTGAGGGAGTTGTTTATCCTTAGACTTTCCCTACAAGAAATGCTAAAAGGAGTTAAGTTGAAATGAAAGGACATTAGAGAGTAACTTAAATATAAAAGTATAAAGTTCTTTAATAAAGATAGATACAAAGACAAATATAAAAACAGTATTGTTATAATTTTGGTTCATAACTTCACTTTTTATTCTTTCACTGTATGGAAACCACAAAAGCATAAAAAATAATTATAAATCTATGTTAATGGGTAGACAATATGTAAAGATATAGTTTGTGAAATCAATACCATAATATAGGAAGGTGCAAGGGAACCGGAAAACAGTAGGGTTTTGTATGTGAATGAAGTTATGTTGTTATTAGTTTAAAATGAAGTGTTATAATTTGGAATGTTATATGTAATCCCCACTGTAATCACAAAGAAATTATCTATAGAATATTCCCAAAAGGAAACGAAAAGAAAATCAAAACATATCACTACAAAAAATCAACTAAATACAGAAGGCGGCAGTAAGGGATGAACTGAGGGACACAACTGTGACATCAAGGAATCAATTAACAATATGACAATAGTAAGTCATCCTTATCAGTTATTACTTTAAATGTAAGTGAATGAAATTCCCCAATCAAAAGAACTAGATTGGCAAAATGGATAAAAAACCCAGAATTCAACTATATGCTTTCGACAGAATTGTTACTTCCATGTGATGGAATATGATAAAACCTATCAAGAAAACTTTCAGAATATTTTTGCAGTAGCAATCTTATAATACAATATCAATTTAGAAAAGTAACACCATATTTACATTAAAACCAAATTTATATAATAGTATCTATTCATTCATTCAATATATATTTGCCAAATTCTCATTATTTCTTAGGCACTGTTCTTAGACCAAAAGGATACAATGGTGAACAAGACATACATATACACATGTATGTAAACAGTTTTAAATGTTTATGGACAACTTTCATTTTCTTGTTTAAATCAAGTCTTTTATTTTCCCCAAGTAAAACGATTTTTTAAAGTTTTTTTAATTCCCCAAACAAAGCATGTTCAGAGTAAAAGTTCACGCAAGGCACAATCTTACTAACAGAAAAATTTCTTCTGAACAGAAAAATTTCTTCAAGTTTCTCATCACATTTTCACCTGAAGGTCAACACTGATAATTGTTTGGTGTATAATCTACCAGAAATTATTTCCCACATATGTGCAAACATAATCCTACCATCTTTGCCTCATATGATTGGAACAAAAGAGTGTGTCTCACCTGAAATAAGACTTATATACATATATACATACATACACACACACAGATATATGTATATACATATAGTCACATCTATGGAAAAATCAGTGCTATGAAAAAAATTATTCTCCAACAGATTAAGGAATGTTAGCAAGTATAAATGACTAGTTGTGCACTGTCTATATAAGGGGAACAGACTATATAATATTTCTGTATGTGTTTACAAAATGATAGAAAGTTTGGCGTATCAAGGTAAAAATAATTTTTGTTTTTATTCAGACAAATGTTTAGACTCCTAACTCTTGCAACTTGAAGAAGATATTGCTTAAGCATTTATGGTTTGGGGTCTCAGAATTAATCTGATAATGTGATATTAAGATTAGCATGTTTTCAAAAGATAAAACACAACCTTTAAACTGGATATGAGATTTAAAGTTTTATGCAGTGAGGTTTGAAGCCAAAGGAAAATTGAGAAATAGATCTAAAAAATAAAACACTAAGTCAGCAATAAAAAGGAATGAAGAAGTAATACACAAGACAGTATGAATGAATCTCAAAAACATGCTGAGTAAAAGAAACCAGGCGCAAAAGAGTGCATCTTATATTATTCCATTTCTGTGAAACCCTAGGAAAGAGAAATATAAGGGCTAGTGACAGCAAATTAGTGTCTACCTGGGGCTCAGGGTGGGGATGGGTGGGTATTGACTAGGAAAGGACAAAAGGAAATTTTTAAGGTGGTAGAAATGTTCTAAAACTTATTAAACTATCAGATAAAGTGTGCGAATTGTATTCTAGGTAAATTATAGATCAATACAGTTGATTTAAATAAACAAAAACCTACATAGCTACTCCTTGTTAATCTCTAACTAAAATATAAAGAAGGAAAATTGGAAAGGTAGATCAATTACTCATGTGATTGATGAATGAGATGATTCTTTCTGAATGTTAAAACACATAAGAATTTATGTGAATTTCCCTTATTTTTAATTAAAATGAAATACAAGTAGAATTTCTATAATTTCTGTAAATTAATGATAGAATATGATAGATTTCATAGAATTTAAATCCTAATTGACATAGATAAAACACTTTCCCCAACAATGATATAACTCACATTCTCTTCCATTGCATTTGTAATGTTTACTAACCTCCAGAAGTTTCAAAACTCAGAGTATACTTTTTGACCACAGTGGAATTAAGCTAGAAATCATTAACAAGAAGACAATGAGAAACCCACCTCAACTATCAGGAAACTAACCGATACATTTCTATGTAATCTATGGGCCAGAGAAGAATCAAAAGGCAAATAAAAAATATTTAGAACAGAATGGTAATAAAATATGACATATCAAAATTTGTATAATGTACCTAAGAGGAGTGCTAAGTGGGAAATTTATACTTTTAATGCATATATTGGAAAAGAAGGAAGGCTTAAAAGTAAGGACATAAGCTTCCATTTCAAGAAGCTAAAAAAAGAATAACAAATCAAGGGAGGATATAAGAAAAGAAATAATAAAGATAACAGTAGGCATCAATCAATGGAGAGCAAATACACAAGAGAGAATATCAGTAAAACCAAAACTGGTTCTGAAAAGATTTATAAAACTGGTTAACTCTTAGGAAGACTTATCAAGAAAAAAAAAGAGAATAACATATTAAAAATATCAAGAATAAAAAGTGTACATTATTACAGATCTTACAGACATTAAAATAGCAATAATAAAAATATTAATACCTTTATGTCAGAAAATAACTTTATGACATTTGGAATGAAATGAACAAATCGCTAAAAAAATTTAACTTTCCAAAGTTGATGAATAGAAATCTTAATAACCTATTAAAAAAAAATTAAATCCTTTACTAAAATCTTTTCTGCAGTGAAAACCCCAGATTTTATGTCTAAATATTTCGATATGCATGCTAGTGTGCTGAGTTTGACCTGAAAAACTGCTGGTTTTTATTTTTTTAGGAAAACAGTGATAATTATGCTTTAATTATATCTCAATAAAACAATAACAAAAAAATAGTGATAACTTTTAAATTCTTTATTAAAGCTCTTAGAAGAGCACCTGGTACATAGTAAATGTTTGTTGAATATGTACTGAATGAATAAATAAAAAACAACAACTCTGGAATGTAAATAAGGAATTTCAGGGTTAAATTAAATCTAAAGATGACCCCAATCACCAGTGGGCCAACCCCAGCTCCAGGTGCCCCAACCCCATGGCCGGCTATCCCAGGATCCAGCTTCACCCATCAGTGAGCCAAGATCAGCCCTGGAACATCCCAGGCCACATGGCCAGCCACATCAGGGACCATCCCTGGCTACAGGCTGGCAACCACTACGTGAGACAGGAAATGTCTGCCAACCAGTCTGGGGGCCAGCCTTGACTACCAGTGCACCCACGGTAGTTGGCCATGCCACAACAGAAGGGCCCACATAGCCCACAGAGGGGGGGACCCTAGAGCATATAACCCTAGAGCATATAACACCGGTGACCAGAGGGGAGTGTGCTGCTGGGTCCATAGGACATCTCCTACATTAGGCCACTTCTCCAAGATCAGGAACCACTTATGTAGGAATGTTAAAAGGCAAAGAAATAAAATCATCTATACCCACAATAAGTAGTTAATGGATATGCAAAAGAAAAATATGTAAAATATGTCATCAAAAACAACAAACATGGGGATGAACAGTAAAAATGTAGGGTGGTTAGAATGCATTTGACCTTAGGAGATCATCAACTTAAAAAAAAAACTAATATATGTATGTCATGACAACCCCAAACCAAAAACCTATAATAGGTACACACACAGACGAGTGAAAGAAATTCAAGCATAATACTAAACATGGTCATCAAATCACAAGGGACGAGAGGAAAAAAAGAAGAACAAAACAGGAACTACCAAAACAACCAGAAAACAGCAAAATGGCAATAAGTACATACCTAGCAATAATTACTTAAATATAAATGGATTAATATTCCAATCAAAAGACATAGAGTAGCTGAATTGAAAAAAAAAAAGACCCATTATATCCTGTGAAGAGGCTCACTTCGGATCTAAAGTCATACACAGACTGAAAAAGTGAGGGGATGGAAAAAGTATTCCATATAAATGGAAGTGGAAAAAAAAAAAAAGAAGCTGGTGTGCCAATACACATATCAGACAAAATAGACTTTAAAACAAAGAGCGGGGCTTCCCTGGTGGCACAGTGGTTAAGAATCCACCTGCCAATGCAGGGGACATGGGTTCAAGCCCTGGTCCTAGAAGATCCCGCACGCTGCAGAGCAACTAAGCCTGGGCACCACAACTACTGAGCCTGCACTCTGCAGCCCACAAGCCACACCTACTGAAGTCTGTGCTCTTAGAGCCCATGCTCCACAACAAGAGAGGACACTGCAATGAGAAGCTCGCATACCACAACGAGGAGTAACCCCCATTCGCCACAACTAGGGAAAGCCTGCGCGCAGCAAAAAAGACCGAACACAGCCAAAAATAAATAAATAAAATAAATTAAAAAAATAGAAATAAAATAATAAAACAAAGAGCATAACGGGAGACAAAGAAGGACATTTCATAATAATAAAGGAATCAATCCAACAAGATATAACAATTGTAAATATATAGGCAGCCAACATAAGAGCACCTAATGCATAAAGCAAATACAGTTGACCCTTGAACAACACAGGTTTGAACTGTGTGGGTTCTGTTGCATTTCTATACACAAACAATTAACTATCACAAAGAAAAATTAAGAAAACAATCCCATTTACAATTGCATCAAAAAGAATAAAAGACCTAGGAATAATTCTAACCGAAGAGGTAAAAAACTTGTATCCTGAAAACACATGTAAGGTACTCATTAAATCCTAACTGAATGAATGAATGCAGTATCAAAGAGACAGAATGAATGATTTTGGACATGAACGTGACCTCTCATGAATAGATTTGGGAGGCTGCTCCATGAATCAGTTGGAGTGTAGTATCCTTGGAGCCTAGAGTAATATAGGGTTTAATTCCCAAGGATAGTCAGGGGTTATAAATTGGTGGCCTGAATGAGTGACTATATTCCACCCCTGGACGTATGTTGCCTGGATTATGCTAAAAAAAGTTACATTAAAATGTTGGATTTCTAACTTAACATTTTTAAAAAGTAAAATGTGTTGAAAATTGAGTCAAAATCAATTCTGTTTGTTATGGTTTGGGTTGTGTTGTTGATTAGGCTACGGATCAGTTTCTGAATGACGCTTGTTAAGTTGTAAGGGGAGGCCCAGAAAGCCAGAGTGGACTATGGTGGCGTGCCCTCTAGAAGGTCTTCCATGGGAGCAACATCAATCCATACAGTGCTCATACGGCAAGTTTCAAAATTAATGTATCCCACAAAGGGGTACTGAGGGATTGCTAGGTGTCAGACACCATACGTCACTGGAGAGACACTGATCATGATCAAGGCAATTGGAAAAGTAGAAACAGACAGATCAGAACTGTTGTGAGAATGAATGTAAATGGGTGGAGATGCTGGGGGTAGGAGAAGTTTGGAGATATGGAGGAACTGACAATGACCCAACAAAGACGCGGCATTCCCTGGGCAAATATTTACATGGTGATAATCTCCAGGGGTTGATGTGTGAACTAATAAGGACTTTATGAAGACAAATACAGAAAAAAATGATGGCCTCTCCAGCCATTTCTCATGATTCAAAAGGTCTAACCAGAGTTTTGGTCTGGGCAGTGATGAAAGTCAGTTTGTAGTCTGAAGGCAGAGCTGTTTGGACGTCATCAGATTGTGAGACCAGGTTAAACAGTGGATTATAGAATCAGACAGCCTGGACCCAAATCCTGCTCCTTCACTTAATAGGTTTGTGAATTCTGCAGGTTATTTGACCCCTTGGAACCTCAGTTTCCTCAACTGGAAAATGGGGATAATTAAAGTGTCCATCTAATCAGTATATTAAGTGCAAAGTACTTGACATGGCCTATAAAAAAAAAAGGCTCTCCATAACTGAGGGCTCTATTTTCCCTGGAGTTATTATGGAAATTCAGAAAAAGGAAAAAGATGGAGGTAGGAAAAAAGTCCCTATGAAAGGCATGTAAGCTTTGAATACTAACATATGAATGTATGTTCATGGGAAATTAAAACTACATCAACTCTCTGACTCCATCTCAGGTGAATTCTTTCTTCTGTACAAAGACAGTGTTCAGTGGGTTTTCACAATGTGGACATTACCTGCTGGGACTTAGTAGCTGGAACACCACCCACTGTCTACCCCAACTCCTAGTGTCACCACTGCTCCCCTCTTGGTCTGTCTCTTGGTAAAAGACAAACCAAGAACGTGCATTTTTCTGCAGAGACCACAGGGACAGGATTCTCTGGACACACCCTAAAGCCACACGCTCAAGTAGGTAGTTGATAGGGAAGACTCCAGATGTACTTGCCATCCTCATAGGAAGATAGATGACATGATTTTGTTACATGGTCAGATGTTCATGTGCACAGTCAGGTTGCCTGTACCCTCCCTCTCGGTGTAGCCTGAAGTCAAGCCCAAGTGTGATGAGATGAATTCTAGTTAGACTCACAGTTCCAGTAGTTGAAGGTGAGAATCCAGACCAACATCAACTTGCTGACCTGTGATTAGAACTTGACACTTGGTCACAGTTACCTGACTGTGTACCAGATACTTTCACCTGCTGTCTTGTTTCTTAAATGAGATTATCCCCATTTCACAGATAAAACCACTGGGGCTCAGAGAATTGAGTAAGTGTCCAGGCTGAGAACTGAAGCCCAAAACATAAGCTTTTCATGATACTTGTAGGCTTAGCCAGAAGCCATTCTTAGTTCTGTGCCCCTCAACCTACTAGGAGCAAGAAGTTAATCCTGTTCTCACCCCCCAGCATGGGTGCCTCCTTACCTTCTCCATTTGAGTCCAGTAGTCCAGTACATCACTTGCAAAGTTAAATTCCTCAGGTGTATCACAGTCATTCCATCTTGGGGCTCCAGCTCCTGACAAAGACTGGCAGCGCAGGTACTGAGGGGCAGGGTAGAAGCCACAGCGGGATCTGTGGATGTCCCAGAGGACCCGGAACTTCATCAGCCATCGCATGGTGGAGCAGTCCTCAGGAAGCAGGCACAGAATTTCAGGCCACCACCTGCCTTGAGAAGAGACGGCTAATACGTCGGTCATTAGAGCAGGAACTTCTTCCACAAAATGAAGGCACATTCCTGGTTAACTGCTAGAGTGATAACTTTGTTTCAGCTCACTGGAATTTGGAAGGCACAACTTACTGATTTAGGTGGGGATTTCTCTTCCCAGATGAGGCCAAAAATGATGGGGTGGGGCTATAGCTACCAGGTAAGGTTGGCACATATTTCTGAGGGTCTCCTTCTCTTTTTGGACCCCCTGGGATGGCAGCCATGTGGTCATCCCCTTTCTGGTAGAAACTCATCATTTTGAAAGTCCTGTACCTCATGTTATCCTTGCTCTGGAGACCTCTCTTCCCACCGAGCCCAAGTGTATGGTTCTCATGGACACTAACGTATTTTTAGATGATTCCACCCCCTGTTCAAAGTTGACTGGTCCAGAGCTGAGCAGTCATTTCCCATGATTTTTTAATCCAAACTGGGCTAATCATAATCCTTCTCCAAAATCTGTGTGTGTGCTTGTTACCAAAGGGTACATAAGGCAGTCTCGCCTTGGTGGAAGCCATGAAACGCACACTTTGGAAACTGTCGGTGGCTATAATTCCTGTCATGTGGAGATAACTGCTCTGCATGAGTGAAGAAAACAAGGAAGATTTCAGAGACATGGAAATAAGGGGCAGAGAGTATCTCAGAGGCATGCAAGTCTCTGGTTCAGAACTATTGTTCCTGAGGCCCGTCTGCATCTCTACCCCTGTCTTGGTAATATCCTGTCCTGAATTCTATGAGCCAACAGTTTTTCCTGCCTGAGATTGGGTTTCTGTCACGTAAGACTCTAAAAATACTGACAAATATGCACCAGCACACTCAGGACAGAGGAGGCTAATATCACAGCACCTTCCTTACTGGACTGGGATCTGGCCTCGGAGTTTTCCCCAGGACAGCATTCCAGGTAGCTATTACCAATCCATCACTTGACCTGTGAAATAGAGTTTCTTTGCCACTCCAGATCCCAACAAATGCTTCTAACATGGGAGCAGAACGCTCATTTATTAGGATGCTTCTTGAAGTTTGATTGTGAAAATTGGCTTAAGCTAGAACTTCTGTTCTGTGAGAAGAAAGCCACTTCACAGATAGCTCTGAGGTTCAAGCACTTCATCACTACAAACAATTAAGCCTCCTCCCCGTTTCAGCAATAAGATAATACTGTTTGACAATAGCCCCATAAAAGAGATCAATAAAACTTGACTCAATTTATTTTCAACCTGTTTAGACTCACAATAACCAAACCCCAATTAATTCTGATGCTGCCCTCGGAACCCTGCTACTGTCTGCAGAAAAGAGGACAGATAATGGGAAAGCTTCATCCCTTAGAGTTTCCTTGTCTGTGTGGATCCTTAGACCACATGAACTGAAGTATGTCCCCTTCCTTTTTAGTGCCTGTCAATAAACAGTACTGTCTTTTGTTCAGAGCACTTAAGGGAAGAAAGACCCTAAGATAATCAGCTGGCCCAGATGTTTGACCCTCATCCTTTGGAGGAAAAAATTTGAATTGCCAATATTTAAAATTTGGGAGATTTCATTTAAAATGTGAATTGAAGATTTCTCTTGAAAACTCAGAAGGCCTGGCAACACTGGGCCTTTATTTCAACCTGGCACCAACTGGTTGGAGCTGAAAATTAAATGGAATGTTGTCCAATTCAGCAGGGTTTCCACTACTCCCTATGTTGTTACAGCTACTTGCTTCTGCCCTTACTGTACCTATCCAGCTCTTGTCGACATTTGAGCTTAAAACCCCCATTCTAGGCCAACATCCCAAGAGGGACAGGGATTTCCCCAAGGTTTCAAGGCAAGTTTAGTAGCAGAGCTAGTTCTAAAACCTGCTTTTCCTGCTATTTTTTCCAACACATAGCTCTCTCCACAGGCATGAGCTCACTGAGAGCAAGAAACCAGACTCAGTTGCTATTTTTATACACAGGTGTTTACACCACTGCAGGATCCTCCTTAAAATACTCAAGGACAGTGCAAACAACCCCTTAATAAGTGACTAAAAACCAAAACAACACCAAGAGAAATAATGAGGAAATTAATTAATCCTTTATTATGGGCTGAATTGTGTCCCCTCAAAATTCATATGTTGAAGTCCTAACCCTCAGTACCTCAGAATGTGACTGTATTTGGACATAGAATCTTTAAAGAGGTAATGAAGTTAAAACGAGGTCATTATATGGACCCTAATCCCATATGACTGGTGCACAGTGCCTTGAAGAGTTCTTGCAACAGAGCTTTGATTTCACAGCATTTGGACTGAAAAGCTGTTTATTTTATGAGGCACCATCCTTAGCGTGTTACAGGGGATCCTAGAGTTACAGAGCCAGGTTGGGCTCCACTGGGTACCAGCTGAGTGATCTTGACCACCATTCATGTCTCCAAACTTGAGGGCATCGTAGTAACACCCACTATCTGGCTTCCACAAGGATTAGCAAGGTAGTCAATATAAATCACTTTGCCAGCACTGAGTCTGATACAGAATAAGGGCTCAGTAAATGTTGAGGTGTCTTCTAACTCCCAGCAAATTCTGAGGCCAGCCCCTTCCATGTTAAATATTAAAAAGATATTTTTTAATAAAAGGCATTCACCTTATATACTGTGAACAAACTTCTGCATAATGGAGTTTTCTTTCCAGTGTCTAACTTCTGGGTCTTTTTTGCCCCTCTCGGTACCCTCCTCCCACAGCCCACCACATTCAGAGCTGTCTAACATTAAATCAATCACCCATGTGCCGGCCACGGTGCTAGGCATATCACATGTATATTCCCATTGAGCCCTCTCTCTCGATATCACCATCCTCATTTTGCAGTAAAGGAAAAGAAGTGTCAGAGAAGTTACAAGATATGCTCAAGGGCTGTAAGTGGCACTGCCAGAATTTGAAATTGGGTCTTCAGATTTTAAGTTCAGTATATACTTTACTGCCCTGTGGCAGATAAACACACACATATAAACACCCCCCCACGAAAGAAGCTGTCATTCACCTCCATCTTACCTGGTACTGTCTAGGAAACACTGGGGTTAGGTCTTGGATGGGGACTTTGCGGGTTCAGTTCTCTCTGATCAGAAGTTCAGTCCTCTCTGTGCACACAACAGAACCTGGTTCCTGGCCACAGCTGGGGTGGAGAACTTGGCAGGAATTGAATGATTCAGAAGGGGGAGGAGATGCTCACGTATAACAGGTCAGAAAGCAATCACAAGCCCTCATGGAGAGAAAATCGGTTAGAAAAACTATATAACGTAATCTCCAGTTATGGTAGGGAGGCCTTGCAGTGTGAATGAACAGATACAGCCAAATGGAGCACTTTCACAAGTTCTCTGTAGCTAACCTGCTCCCCTCTCCCAGTCCCAGGTCTCCAATGTTCTCGTTTCAATGACAGTCAGGTGGCAGCGTTGCCTAGTAGTTAAAGCCTGTGATCCGAGGCAGAGAGATTTGGGTTTAAGCGTTAGGTCTGCCGCTTACGCTCTCTTTGACTTTCGTGGACGTCCTTTTTCTACACTTCAGTTTCCTTATCTATGAGATGGGAGTGCTAATAGTGACACCTATTTCCTATGGTTGCTCTTTGTTGTTGTCATTGTTAGTATTAGATGAAATAATTCATGAAACGTACATAACACAGTGCTTGGCGTAATCAATGGTGGCTGTTTGTACTAACGTGGAATTCTAAGAGAAACAGTGTGGTGTACTGGCAAGATGCAGGGTCTTTGGAATCCCAAAGTCTTGAGCTTACGTGCCGGCACAGACACTTATAAGATGGCCCATGGCAAGCCATTTACCTCTTCTAACTTTTGTCTTCTCATCTGAAAAGTGGAGGAGTGGGTGGTTGTTAATAAGATTTGTCCCACGGGATCTCTGAAAGGTTTGCACAATGTAAAGTCTGCAGCGTGCCTGGCCCAGGCATGTAGACACTGGGTTGACATTGATGTTGCATTGGATAAGTCCAGATCGTCACAAGTAGTGGCTTGTACTGTTCGTTTTCTTCTAGAGCCATTTTGTGGAGTTGTAAGGGGAAGGGGGATGTCTAGTATCCTGGTGCAACTTTCCCAGCACCTTCTCCCTCCCAACCTCCATTGAACCAGGAAGAAAGATACCTCTGCTCAAAGCCACCACCAAAGACTGCTGAAGACAGCTAGAACACCCCTGCTAGGGCTGAGGGGCAAGCCGGGCTTCTGAGGGGTGGGTCTTGCTCTTTCTGGCCAATGCATTCATGGTGAATCCTTGCTCAGGACAGACTCTTATTTTATGGAGAGGAGCAAGTAAGAAGGCAGGGCTGACTGACTGGCCATAGTGAGCTAAAGATTATGGAGTACAAAACACCCTGTTACTCAAGCAGAGGAGGCAGTCACTTTTGAGAAGAGAAAGGGGACAGGCGGAAAGTGCACAAGATGCCCTCTGGATCTCAGTAGATCTCCCGTGTGGAACTGTAATACCAGCATTGTGGTCAAGAAGACAGGCTCTGGGGCCGGGCAGCCTGGGTTTCAGTCTAGCTTTTATCTGTTACCAGCTCTGGGACACTGAGCGAGTTTATTATCCCTTCATCCCTCAGAGACAGTAGAATTCTCTAAAGATTGTGCACGTCTCTCTCATGTCCAAGCTTCTTCTATAGTGAGGGTGAGGCTATTGAATTCCACTTTTGGACAATGAACTGCAGGTGGAAGTGACACAAGTCACTCCTGGTCTAGGTCATTTAAGAGCTGGTATGAGTTCTCTATAATCTTCTCCAGCTTCAATTGTCCTGGTAACTGTGTGGGGAGATAGTAGCATCAAAATATGGCAGAGATCCTATCAGCCTAGTTCTGATAGACCCTAGTAGGGCCCTTTCTGCATTACACATTTCAGATATCACATTCTCTCATACCTTCTGCGGGGCTTGCTGGGACATCTGGACCTCCCAAACCCACTGTGGGACAGGCTCTATATCCAGCTCACAGCCCCAGGGGTCTCTGTTTCTCTTCTCCCAGGATCCTCTTCTTTTCAGAGTACCTGGGCCCTGGAGGGACGTGGATGATAGAATGGTGCCCATGGGTGGGTAGAGAAGAATGACTGAAAAAAGTCATGACTCCATCAAAAAGCTGGATCTTAGAGTCTGAAATTATACCTGCTCTTCTGAGCAAATGCCCCTGCCCTGCTCACTCCTCCCCTCTCTCTTTCCTTTTGTAGGCAGACTGGCTCTTTTGGTGGACTGAAGTTTTAATTAAGGGTAGCTAAAATTAAACAGCAAAGTTAATCAGCCTTTTCATTGCTCTCTTCTACCTTTCTGTTATCACATCCTGCCTCTTCTGAGTCTTCTTTCTCAATATTGATTATTGGATTCTCTTCCTCTTTATTCTATTAAAGTATTGTTGTTCTCCAACGACTCATGCACACCCAACAGTTTCTCTCATTCCATTTATTCCCTCTCTCTCTCTCTCAATAATTTCCTAACCACATTAAAATCTTTACTTCCCCCAGAGTTCAAACTTAAATATGCAGCTGATTACTAAATATACACTAACCTCAGTATTTCATAGACAGCATAGATAAATTATCATGACCACAATTGAATTCTGTGTTCCTGCCTCCAAACTTATTCCTCTCAGAGTCTTACAACCACCTCTCCCAGTTTACTTAGTCAAACACCTAGACATCACACTTCTGTGTCTCCTTGCCCTTAACCCTATCTGCCTTACTTAGTCACTAAGTTACCAGGTTCCAAGAAGAAGGAATTCTTCTTCTAAGCATTTCTCAAATTCTCCTTTAATACATTTACCACTCGGTTACCAAGCTAATCATTTAGAAATAAATTGTTGACTGAGTTCATTACTGTCCAGATAAAGTCCAAACTTTTTATCATGTGATATAACGACCACCTCTTCTGACATTGCACAACTTGAACCTGATATTGAGGTAATATTGAATGCAAGTGAGGTGACTATCTTTTTTCAGGGTAAGTTCCTCCTTCTATCTACAGATAATTGTAGCACTAAGACCTGGAAGACCTGTCTCGGCCCCTAGAGATGGCAGACTGCTTTTCCCTGTGGACTGTCACTCTCCTTGCTAGCCCTGACTTCTAAAGATTGGTTAGTGCCAGTAGGTTCATGCTCCAACCAGGAAGGGAGAAGCAGAGTTCACATTGGCTTGAAGTACGTCCTGTCCTCTCACTTCCTTTAGCCCTTTCCTCCACCTGATTTCCCTCTTACTCTCAGTCTCTTTTAATGATTCCTCCTCATTTCCTTTACTCACACTCACTCCATGCATGATCTCATCCAGTATTGTAGCTTGAACCCCAGCTGCCTTGCCGATGACCGTACATGTGTCTCCAGCCTGGATCTCTCTCCTGCACCCTAATCAGCTTGACCTCTCTCCTCAGATGTCTAACAGGCCTGTCAAACATGCTTTGTCCAGAGCTGAGCACCTGATCTTCTCCCCCTCAGCGAAGCATCCCATTCCTCCTGCCCCCTTGGCCATCTCAGTGAACGTTACCTCTTACGCAGCTCTTTTTGAGTCACAGGGTCAGAAAAACAAAACCCTTTCCAGATCATTGAGTGGATAATATAAAAACTCAGAGTGGAACAGTAACTTGCTTAAGGCCACACAGAAAATCAGTCTCCGGCCCAGGCCTGGAACCCTAGCCTCCGGAAGGGTGGCTCATGCCCAGGCTGCTGACTTACAGTGGATTCTCGGGCACAAAGACTAGAGCTGGAAATCAGAGGGCTCTAAGCTGCTGAGACAGACTGTGTTCCAGGAACACCCACCAAAGGAAAAGCATCTCAGGCCACCTTGGCTCCTGTATCCTCGCGGATGGGGAAAGGACCCTTGATGCCACGGCGCTTCCCCGCCCGCTCCCCTGCACCCCGTGCCCACTCTTAGAGAGCTATTCCTTCGACGTGCTGGCCACCAGCCATGCAGCTGCTAAAAGAGCCCCGTGACAGGCAGGAATGGGGGCTCCCTAAAAACAGGTGTCTCTGTTGGAGGCTCACAGGCCGGGGGCAAGACGAGGGTGCCGGTTACCTGGCAGTGACTAATTGCTGAGGACACGAGTGACAGAGACCCACGTTAGGGGACATCTAGAGAAGCCAGAAGGGCTTAAAGATCCTAGAAGCCAGGGTCCAGGGTCTGGCGAGACAAGAGAAGAGATATATCTGGAGAGGATACCCGAAGCAATTTGCTTTTCTCTGGGCAACCCTAGAAATAATACGCTTGAGAAACCTGTTTATGTAGAGCAGCAGCTGTGTCCTGGGAAGAATTCCAGACACTTTCTGGAGAAATTCATAGAATTTCACCACCTAGCCCCTCCAGTCCTAAAGGTATCCATCCTTTCTTAAATACCCCTGCAAAAGGTATTTCTGAATGTCTCAAAATCACACAGTCATGAGACTCAACTGTCTTCTAGGAAGTTCTCCCCAATGTCTGCCCTAAATCCCTCTTGCTGTCACTGCTCTGTGCCCTCTCACTACCTACTGACAGAGAGGCTTCAGAGAACCAAGACCATGAGGACAGCTGTACAAATCCTTCCCTTCTTTCCAGTCACTCCCTTTATTTTGACCTATTTGCCACAAAGAGTAGGAGAATACCTAGAGTGGAGACCTAGATCTTGAAGAATAAGACACCTGAGTTGCTGTCCCTGCTAAGGCTCTGTTTAAGAAATAGTTGAAAACGCTTGGAAAGGGAGATGAGGCTTTCTGAAGGAATTTGACGGCAAGACATAAGAATTACCTCCTTGTCAGTTCTTGGAGTCTCTTGAGAATCTCAGGCTCTCTATGGGTCTACCAGGAACCCTGAAATGGTCAGCTGTTTCTCCTGTTGCTTCCTCTCCTTTTAAAGGCTCCCCACTCCGTCTCGGGTGTCTATCAGAGACATCAAGGCCTCTCACCTCTGTTTCATTTACTTCCGTGGGTTGAGGAGGGATTTCACCTTGTCCCATGCATTCCTCCTCACTGCTGCTCTGAGTGCCTTAATTAATTGCCTCTCTGCCTGAGATTGGATTTGTGCTTTCTTCTGTACCAGTCACCCCCTCTTCTGTGTACAAACACCCTCTGGTTCGTCAGCTCCAGTGGTTGGCAATCTCTTCATTCATGACTATGCAGTAGGATTCATGGTTAAGTATCGGGGGCCTGAAATTTGTCTAGATTTGAACTTGGCCTCCTCTATTACTGAATCGTGTGCTCTTGAAGAAGTTCTGTTGCCCTTGCCACGCCTCAAGCCTCAGTCTTCTCATCTGAAAATGGGGGATAATTCTAAAATACCTCTTAGACGTGTGAGGATTGAACATAATGCACGTCAAGCATCCAGCACATGAACATGTTTACAACATTTCTAGTATCAGAAATTGCTAACCTCAGCTGCTTCTGGAGAGGGGCACTAGTTTGACCTTGAAACAGGTCAAAGTGTCCTTTTTTTTTTTAAACTTATTCAAATTTGAATTTTTATTTACTTAAAAGTTTTCATAGTTAAAAACTAAACCAAATGCATAGCACATAGTAAGCACTTAGTAAATCACAATGGGAGAGATTTGAAGAGGAGTCTTTGGACTTAAAATCACACAGCAGCCTGGGCAGGGGGCCTGGGGTCATTGACCTTCCTGCAGACCATGTGGATGCAAGAGATTTGAAGAATGAGTGTCCTGATCCTGGGAACAGTAGTTAGGGTCCCACGAATGGAAGGGAACCTAAGAAAAAGTCATTTGTCCTCCCAGAAATGGAGGCAAAAGGACCCGCCCGATCATTTGGTTTAGACCTTCTGGAGCCAAGTTCCCCATGATAAGCCATGGAACACTGTCTTCCCTGGAAATATCTGTCCCTGTCAGTTAGCCAACAAATATTTATTGACTGCTGCTCTCAGATGGACACAGAGGTAACCAAGACAGCTCCCTCCCAGTGCGGAGGTGAGACAGCTAATAACATGTAAAATGATTAAGTTCATTTTAGATACTGTTAAGGATAGGTCAGAGGTCAGATAGGTCACACCTCTACTCATCACCTACCAGTGAATCCTAATTTCATGCAAAAGAAATGGCAAAGTATTTACCAAACCATCCAAGGCCCCACATGGTCTTCATACACACTCCCATCCTCTGGCTTTATGTTCTGTCCATTTACCACTCACTGCGGAAGAGCCCCACTGGCCTCCTGTTCCTTGAAGGCACGTTCTGCCTCAGGACCTTTGCATGTGCTGTTTCTTCTCAGACTACTTTTCTCTGGTATCTGTGGATAACCCCCTTCCTCCTTCAAATCTTTGGCAAAGATTTTTGTCACCTTCTTTGTTACCTTGACTGCCTACTTCAAATTTCCAGCCACTGGCTCTCCCTCCCCACATTTACACAGTACTATTTTTTCCTTAATACTCATTGCTTTCTATCACATTATAGAATTTACTTACACATTATTTTTTATCTGTCTCTTTCCTTTAGAATCTAAGCTACATGAAGACAGAGCTCTTTGCCGTGTTTTGTTCATTGATTTAGTTCAAGAACTCTGTAAAATATCTAGCACCGAGTAGGTGCTCAGTAAATATCTGGATTAGTAAATAAGGGCTATGAAGAAAAACACAGACTGACGTGTAGAAAAAAGTGTAGAAAAAAGACAACACATGCCTTGGGTAAAAGGCAGGGCTGGGGAAGAGGAGCAGCTCTAAGCTGGATTTAAGTTTTGATTTAGTTTGGACTAAACTTTTTTTTTTTTGCGGTACGCGGGCCTCTCACTGTTGTGGCCTCTCCCATTGCGGAGCACAGGCTCCAGACGCACAGGCTCAGCGGCCATGGCTCACGGGCCCAGCCACTCCGCGGCATGTGGGGTCTTCCCGGACCGGGGCATGAACCTGTGTCCCCTGCATCGGCAGGCGGACTCTCAACTACTGCGCCACCAGGGAAGCCCTGGACTAAACATTTTAGTACCTGAAAATGAGGCTTGAGAAGGAATAAAAAGATAAGGGATCTGCCTGAGGATATATAGTCCTTTGGGTGAGGAAGAGAGAGAAGACATAGTGGCACTGAATATTAGTGACAGGAGTAAAAAATAGAGCTATTTTCTGACAGTAGCCCATCAAGCCCAGCCCACTCAATGTCTCCATCATTTCTGCCACCATCGTGTTAGGTAGGGTATCCTGGGATCCCCCAAAAGTTCCTCACATGGGGATCCAGGGGAGCTTTGCAAAAGGAATGACTTTAAAAGCTGAGCCACGTGAGCGGCTAAGTTGAGCCCTCAGGCCAGGAAGAGGCAAAGTTGAAGAACAAGGGGAAGTGCGGTAGGAAAAGGACAGGGGCGGAGTCCAAGAAGGCAGACTGTTAAAGAGAAAAACCACAGGCCCCAAATGGTATCACTTGTGTTAATGCCATGATACCAAACTTAGGTTTTAATACCTGACCAAATTGCAGTTTCAACCTTCACCAGAAACGTAATCTTAACCAACCCGTTTGGAATTTTCTTATTAGCACCAATGAGGTAATCCCCTGGGCATCTGCATGATAAAACCCTTGCCCTTGCCTTTCCTTCTCCACCAAAAGAAGATGCCCTGGCCTAAAAATAAGCCTTTCTTTTCTTTTGCTAATAGCTTCCTTTCTCCACCATTCTTCCTTAAAAACCTTCTATTTTGTGCAACCCTGGGAGCACCCTCCAGGTTGCTAGATGAGATACTGCCCTGTTCATAAATCATTGAATAAAGCCACTTAGATCTTCAAATGTACCTGGTTGAATTTTGTTTTTTAACAAGAATTCAGAAATCTTGTTTTCCCACTGGAAAGGTTGGAAGGGGTCTTGGTAGGGTCTCCAGCTCCTGACAGAAAAAGGGGTGGAGACCCAGGGAGGAGCTGCTATGCAAGTCCCCACTGGCCTTCAGTCTCTTTATCTGTTAAACGGAGATTATAATACTTTCTTCTTAGGAGATTATAATACTTTCTTTTTAGGAGATTATAATACTTTTCTTCTTTCTTACTTCTTATAATACTTTCTTCTTATAATAACTAGAATTAGATCGGATCAGTTTTCCCTAAAGTGGGTTTTGCAAGGTGATTTTAGATGAGCAGTTTTCATGTTCATGATTATTTTGATGAGCATTAGAAAAAGTTACCTGAACTACAGACTCCTCTTTCCATGCATATTATATTGCTTAGGGTTTAGATATTTTCTTTGAAAGGTGAGCTGATTTCCAGCACAGATGGTGTGTGGCTACAGCTACAGTCCTGATGGTAGAATGGGAATGAGCACAGTGTGGAATCAGTTGCCAATAAAGTGACAGCACTTGTCATTGCTTTCACTGCCAGTGACTTCTGGGTCTGCGTGTGCCGGGGGCTCCCTGTGGTAATGCAGCTGAGAGCTTTGCTTTTGACTTTTTGGAGCAGAACTGGGCTGAGGTGACTGTGGCGCAGTTGGCTGGGGAGGCCGGTGTGTTGTGGGGTGTGGAGGGCAGTCCTAAGGGGAGGGAAACTGGGCCTCCCCCCACCCCCAGCCCCCCACCCCCCCATCCTTGTTATCTTCGCCTCGTTCTGACTGAAGTCTGAAAAAAGGCCCCTAGGTGGAGAGCTCTGATTATAGCTGGAAAACAGGCTGGTTCAGCCCAGGGCAGGGAGTCCAGAGAACATCAGCCCTGCAGGCAAGGAAGCTGAGGCTTAGAGAAGAAAGCAGTGTAACCACAATGACACAATGACCACAATGACAGAGATGGTAGGTGCCACTTCCGCAGGTGTCATTTCCATCCAAGCCCCTGGCTTTGGGGGAACTGACATTTTGGAGACTCACTAGGAATTCCAACATAAGACAGCCTCAGCTCAAGAGCACTGGTGATGTTGAGCTGGACCTGCATGTTTTTCTTGCCTCTGGTGCCCCCTCCTGGTAGGTATTGGGCAAATCACCAAAGTCCTCTGAATTTCCACCTTTGTAATAAAGCGAATTTGCCCAGTCTAGGAATGCCATAAAGACAAAAGACATAAAGAACAAGTAAATCACTTTGACAAGTTTTTTTTTCTTTTTAAGAACTAGTGAAATTTTAGGAGGTACATTTCTCTTCCATAAACCTTCAGTGGCTCCCTTGCACTCACAGGAGAAAAACAAAATTCCTAAACCGCGCCATCCTGAATCAGTCTTGAAAAGTGACGCACATGTGGATGGTGGAGCTGGACCACCTGGCTTTTAATTCTGTCTCCGTGAGATACTGGCTGTGTGAACTTCAGCAAACTGCTTAACCTCTCTGTTCTATCCGTAAAATAAAGCATGTTGCCCACCATCCAGTTCTACAAGAATCAAGTCATTAGCCACTGCAGTTGCTGACCTATAGTACACACTGAAAGGAATTCAGAGCGAAGATCAGGAAGAGACATTAATAGCCAACAGGCCCTTAGATAGTTAGATATATTTCGGGAGAAATTTTTATGAACCCAGATCCTTGCATCTTCCCATACTTAGAAAAGCACTGAAATCATTAACTGGGATATCTGTTCCTCGTGACTAGCAGCAATCTTATGCCGAGATATGCACTTGCGTGCACACACCCCTTCGCCAAAATCACACGCATACTGGCCTCCCCAACCTCTTCTGAGCAGTTCCTCTGAGCAACCTGAGAGACTGTCGCCTCGGCTATAGCCTCAGTAAGTTCCCAAATAAAACTGGAACTCAGGGCCTTCCCTGGTGGCACACTGGTTAAAAATCCACCTGCCAATGCAGGGGACACGGGTTCGAGCCCTGGTCCGGGAAGATCCCACGTGCCGCGGAGCAACTAAGCCCGCGAGCCACAACTACTGAGCCCATGTGCCACAACTACTGAAGCCCATGCGCTTAGAGCCGGTGCTCCGCAACAAGAGAAACCACCACAGTGAGAAGCCCGTGCACCGCAACGAAGAGTAGCCCCCGCTCACCGCAACTAGAGAAAGCCTGCACGCAGCAACGGAAGACCCAATGCAGCCAAAAATTAATTAATTAATTTCATAAAACAAAAATCAAGGAAAAACTGGAACTCACAGCTTTCATGTGCATTTTTATTTCAGTCAACATACCTATAAAACGAGGGTGTTATCGGTACCTGTCCAACAGGACGGTTGAGAGTTAAAAAATTTAGAATTGTGCTGACTGTGAACTGTTTTTAGAAACACAAAACCTGTCTTTCCCACCCCAAGGCCTTTGCACATCCTGTGTCCTTTGCTCAGGAAGCTCATCCCCAATTTCCTTACTTAGTTCACTTCCACTTTTCCTTTGATACCAGCTTACTGGGGGCTTCCTTATGGAAGTCTCCTCTGATACCCTGAGTCCCCCTCAGTCTCAATCAGTCCCCTCATCTGTGTTTTAACTGTACTCTTTGCTTCATGACATTTATCACAGTTGTGTCTTACTTGCCTTATTCTTTGATGAATAATATCAACCTCCCCGTTAGACTGTAAACTCCACAAGGGTAGTGTCATGGGCCAAATTATGTCCCGTCAAAATTTATATGTTGAAGTCCTAACCCCCAGTACCTCTGAATGTAGCTACATTCACAGACAGGGCCTAGAGAGATGATTAAGTTAAAATGAGGTCATAAGGATGGCCCCTAATTTAGTACGACTGGTGTTCTTATAAAAAGAGGAGATCAGGACATAGACATGCACAGAGAAGGGGCTATGTGAAGACCCAGGAGAACATAGCCATCTACAAACCAAACAGAGTGGCCTCAGAATGAAACCAACACTGCCAACGCCCCTGACCTGGGATTTACAGTCTCAAGAACTGAGGGAATAAGTCGCTTTTATTAAAGCTGCTCAGTCTGTGGTCCTTTGTTATGGCAGCCTGAGCAGACTAATACAGGAAAGGACTGGTTGGCTTTGCTTATCACTGTGTTCTCTGAGCCTGGGACAGAGTAGGCACTCAGTAAATATTGGTCAATGAGTGAATGGAAGTGCTAAGAGTTGGATAAGCAGCAGTAGGGTCAGTTTCCATCTGTTCTTTTCTGCATGGCTGGTCTCAGCGGCCCAGAGTCACCCCTCTCTGTTTCTGGGCTTCTGAGACATGGCTTCAGGTCCCTGTATCTTTCCTGGGTGAGACATAACACACTAGCATTTGGAGTTGATGTGTTGGTGTGTGGAGGAAGGACAAGACATGAGTCAGAGTATGGTATTGGGTGATTATTTCTTTAAAATAATTTTTTCATTAAAAGAGTTAAATATACTTACTGAGAAAATTTGGAAAATAGAGAAATGTAGAGGAAAGGAAAAATCTATCGTCCATTATTTTCAATACCCAGGAAAATTACTATTAACATTTTAGTGTATCTCCCTCCAGTCTTTTTTCCATCTATAGATTTTCCTTTACATTTCCAAGTGTGGTTCTCCACTATACACATATTATTTTTATACTGATTTACAATTAATTTAGCTCAAGTTTTCCCCAACACATATTTTTAATGACCACATAATATGTTGAGTTAACCTACCACAATTTAGTTAATCATTGCCCTATTAGTTAGGCATTAATTTTTTTCCCCATTTTTTTCCACTGTTTTAAACAATGCTACAGGAAACATCTCTTGAATACTTTCTTTTGTAGCGATTCCCAAAGATGGAGTTTCTGAATTAAAAGGTATGACCAGTTTTTATGGCACTGGATATGATTACCAAATAGCTTCATCAAAAGGGCCAAGTGGTTATACTCTCCCTGGCAGCGAGTGAGATCACAAGTGCCCCGACACTCTGGTGACCTGTCCTCTGGAGGGCCAGCTGAACGCTCTTAGGAAGTAAGACCACGGGGCAGCTGCTGAGGATGTCTCCAAATATCCAGGGAAGTCAAGCCACCAAACACTTGCTAGACCAGGCAGTGGCTCTGAACTCTGGGTTCAAAAGAGAGCAGGGGCTTCCCTGGTGGCGCAGTGGTTGAGAGTCCGCCTGCCAATGCAGGGGACACGGGTTCGTGCCCTGGTCCGGCAGGAAGATCCCACATGCCGCGGAGCGGCTGGGCCCGTGAGCCGTGGCCGCTGAGCCTGGGCGTCCGGAGCCTGTTCTCCGCAATGGGAGAGGCCGCAACAGTGAGAGGCCCGCGTACCGCAAATAAAAAAAAAAAAAAAAAAAAAAAAAGCAGCATCTCAGAAGAGATGTTCTCTGCTGTTCTCTGCTCTCATCCAGGGTCATCCAATGATTCTGGAGAAGCTCATTTGGAAACTGAAAGCCTTTGATGTCTACAGGGTTGAAGGGATGATGCTCCAACTGGGGACTAACCAGTGATCCCACCAGTTCCTTTTAGAAGCTTCAGAGGTCTATGGGGCCTTTTGGGGGCTGCCTCTTATCTCCCCACTCTTGTCTTCTCAATTTACTCCTTTGGATCTTGCCAGAAACCGTCTTTGGCAGTTCTGAAACAAAGCCCATCTAGTGACCATAAAACAAAAACACTTTGAAATTATCATTCTACAGAAAGCCTTTCGACGTTACTGGAAAGCCTCCATGATTCATGGTTTTCCCCAAACTGAAAACAGCTAGCCTGGAGCACATGCTCTTTCCAGCAGTGTTTCAGTACCACCAACTGAATCTCCTTTATGTCAGTTCTTAGAGTGGGAACACAATGTGCTATGGGGAAGGCCCAGTGAAGAAACAGGGAGACAGGGCTGAGGCGGCAGCCAGGGTTATTCGTGTCTTCATCCTCCCAGTGCCTGATCCTGAGTGGGAGCCCAGGGAGCATGTGCCCCTTGGATTTCCCAGCTTATTCAGTCCTAGAACCCACAGATGTTTACCTTTCCTGGGGTACCTGTACGGAGCAGTCACCCTTTTCACGTCCTCCTGGAGTCCCTGGGTTAGTTTCTCTGGATCATGTGAGGAATAGGCTGGAGAAAGGACTATAAATGCCTTTACCACCTGTTGGAAAAAACAAAAACCAAACAAACAAAAAACAAAGAATCAGGCCTCATGTAACAGCTCTTTTCTCCTTAGCCTAGCCTTGTGAATAAGTGCTCACGCTTACCAGCCCAACATGGAAGTTCTACCAGTGACTTGGACTCAGCCAGTTGGATACCAGTTTTCTTCTGTTGCCTGCCTTTCCAGGATCAACTATTGGGAGTTATGGCTTTTATGGAGTGATTTTAGAATCCTATCTTCCAAACTCTTCCCCATACCTGAAATGACACAGTTAGAAGCCAACATGCTTCCCTTAAGATGCCAATACTTTGGAGAGAGGAGATTCACAAACTCCTTAGGGTTCATTATGTATAGGTTTTCCTGACTAGGAAGGCAGCTAGGTACAGGTTTGGACAGGCAGGATTGGGGGAAAATGTGTACCACTTGCAAGGGGAGGTGGGTCTTTCTGAGACTGCAGGTATGAGTGTTTGCAATCAGCAAGCATTTTGCTGCACAGCTGTTTCAGGCATCCTGAGGGATGTTCCGCACCTTGGCTCTCTCTGCCCACATCTGTCTTGCAGGTTGCCTCCTGCCAAGGAAGAGAAATAGTCCCAACCTCAGGTACAACAGAACATGGTTTCTGACAGGAATGGAAGAGTTCAAAGGCCAGCATACAACTCTGTCAACAACACCTAAATGGTGGTTCATTGTCTTTGCATACTTCCCAGTGGTGGGCATCTCACTACCATTTCATGTTCAGATAGATCTGGTTTTTAGGAAGGGCTTTCTCTTACTGCTAAAACTACCAAGCATTTATCGAACACTTTCTACGTGCCAGTCTCTGTTCTGAGCATTAGACTTGGCTAACTTTCAGCACAAGCCATTTGTCATGGCCCCAGTTAATGTGAGCCATGCGGGACTAGGCATACTTTTCCAGGCACAATTTCTCTCCCCCATAGATGGGATTCTCACCCCGCTCACTCTATATTAGTGGCCTCAAATTTAGTGGGCGTCGGAATCACTTGGCTAGGGGCTTCTGGTCAAAATGAAGATTCCTTAAGGCTGCATTCCCAGTCCCTTTGATTCAGCAAGTCTCACTTTAGGTCTAGAAATCTACATCTTAAACAAAAATCCCAGAAGACGCAGCTGTGAGCAGTCCAGGGCCCAGACTTTGCAAATCACTCCTCTGCCCTGAGGCTTCTGAAAATGCAGCTCGATCTTGCACTAACTTTCATAGGGTAACTATGTTATAGTTTAGGGTTATGTTGGATTTACAGCCAGTGAAAAGTTCGTAGGTCTGCCTATGAGCTTATTTCTCTCATACTGTCTGTTCTTCTGGGACCCACGGGAAGGAATTTCCATTTCTCCTGAGAAAAGCCATCTTATTAAATGTGGTCCTTGTTTCTGACATATCAAGGTCACTTTAGATACTTATTTTGTCATCCCTCAAGTTAGTTATCCCTCCCAGGTTAGAGCCATCAGCAACCATGTTTGGTGTGCTCACTATATCTTTATCTGCAAATGGAAAAGGACATTTTATTGGACAGGGTAGATGACAAAGCCAGCACCTGCCACTAACATCTCCCACCTAATAGCCCCTTTTGGACACAGTACCGTGTCCACTTGACACCAAAGTGTTGATATCTTCCCATGGTGTCCCTCTAGAGCATATTTGTATCTCTAAAGATGTGAGGGGAATGCTTAACCAAAAGGAATGCGTGTCTGTCTGATGGTGGCATTTCAGACTTAGTGGTACCCGGGTGGGGTGAGATATGGGGGAATCTGGGCCTTCCAGCTTACTCTGCTGGGTGCTAATAGGCAAAGGACCAGGAAGGAATGCTCTCGATTGCACTAGTTACCTCCCCTCTGAGGGGGTCCAGGCTGCTTGCTGACCACAGCAGACTGCAGGACGGCTGGGTGCTCAGCAAGTGCCCTCTGCACTTCAACGGGCCCAAGCCGGTAGCTGCAAGAGAAAAACAAACTCTTCCAAGTGTCCTCTCCTCTCCCATGAAGCTTCAAAGGGAGAAGGAAAGAGCAGACAACTTGACCTTGAGGAACTGATCACATCATTATTTCTTCCCATGAACCAAAAGTAGCCGTCCTTGTCCAGGTGGGCTCAGTCCTCTGTGATGTAAAAGTCGCCTCGCTCTGATGCTGCTGTCTTCTCAGAATTGTCCTGAAATTCACAGTGAGCCCATGAAGGGCCATCTGGGCACAGTCACTCAGGACACATGGCCTGAGCAGCCCCATGCAGAAGGCTGGGGACCCCTCAACAGGAAGCCCAGTGGCTAGAAGTCCCCACTGGACAGGGAGCCATGAATCTGTGGGTTTTTTTTTTTTTTTCAGGTTCACATCACAGATATAGTTTTTTGTTGTTGTTGTTAGTTTCTGCTTTATAACAAAGTGAATCAGTTATACATATACATATGTTCCCATATCTCTTCCCTCTTGCATCTCCCTCCCTCCCACCCTCCCTATCCCACCCCTCTAGGTGGTCACAAAGCACCGAGCTGATCTCCCTGTGCTATGCGGCTGCTTCCCACTAGCTATCTACCTTACATTTGGTAGTGTATATATGGGTTTTCCCTCTTTTAACTGGAAGGAAGCTGCCAGGAAATGATTAAGGATAGCCGCCCACTGCCATCCGTAGAAGGGTCTAGGCAGCATACTTGCATGCAGGTGGGTGGGCACATGGCTATTGGCTCTGTTTCTTAGGATAAAAGAGCACACTGATGCTCTTTGTGCACAACAATCACTGAAGATAGAAAGGGAGTTGCTGGCCAAGAGCAAGGGTAGGGGAAAGAGGTACGACACCAAACTCTGATTCTCAAAGCTTTGAGTAAAACTACTGCTCAGTAAGAAAAAGAAACAAATTACTGGAACAGGCGGCAACACACATGAATCTCAAGAATGTTACACTGAGTAAAAGAAAGCAGACACAAACCAATGAATACTTTGATTCCATTTACATGAAGTTCTTTTTTTAACAAAAGGCAAAATTAATCTTCATGACAACAAACAATTTAGCAATTGCCTGAGCCCTAGGGATTGGTTGCAAAGGGGCACAGGGAACTTTTGGGGTGATAAAAGATGTTCTATAACTTGATGTGGTGATGGTTACATAGGTATATATACATTTGTCAAGTCATTGACCCGTATATTTAACATAAGGGCATTTCATTGCATGTAAATGATACTTTAATTTTAAAAACGCATTCTGAAAAATAAAGAAAAAAGCTATGCTGTCAATACCTAAAAATAAATCTAGCACAAAATCTGTAAGAAGCATACATAGAAAATGTAAAAGTCTACAGAACATTAAAGAAGATATACATAAGTGAAAAGATACACTTAATATCATAACGATGTTAATTCTCCCCAAATTGATCTATAAACACTGCATCTCCAACTAAAATGCTAACAGATCCCCAGAACTTGACAAATTGATTCTAAAGTGTATATGAAAGAACAGAGGACCAAGAATAGGTAAAACGTTTCTAAAGAAGTTGAGTAAGAAGGAGAGACTTGCTCTACTAGATATTGAGACTTATGATAATGTTTTTGTGGATAAGGCTCTAACTTTCTCAGGGTGATGACGCTTGTTGTCAGGCTGGGCACTGGGAGATGTATTCAAAGTGCCCCCAGCAGAGCCAAGGCCCTCAGAAGGGAATGTGCTACACAAAGCTTAATACCCATATTCACCCCCAAATTGGGGAAGCTCTAAGCAGCTGTAGAAAATGAATTTTTCCCAAAATACTTAGTGCCACAAAAAAGACGCGTGACATAACTTAATGTTAAAAAGTGTGGAGTACAAAGTTGTGGTGTGGTGCCAATTATGTGTGAAACGGTACCTGAGGACCCTTTGCTTGCATAGATTTCATTTAAAAAATGTATTATTTCTGTATTATACAATTATATATCTCTTATAGAATAAATAGAAAATAAAGATGAAGGATGACAAAGGATCTGTCTCACTACTCAGATAATCAAGGCTAAAAATTTGATCTGTGTATGGGACCTTTTCATGGCTTATCTGTGATTTATGCATATACACATTTGTGTGAGTACAAAATATTCTATACATGTATTTCTACAATCCAGTTTTACCTCAGTTAACAATCATAAACAATCATGAACATCTCCTCACAAGAATAAAAAAGTGTAATGAAATATAAAATATTTGCATAATATTACCCTGTGTGGCTATAATATTATTTATTTAAACACTTTCATGTTATTAGAAATTTGGATTCTTTTTCGTCTTTTCCCTTTCCTTTTCTTTTTCTTCTTTTTCTCTCTTTCTCTCTCTTCTTTTTTTTTTTAATATACAATGCTATAATATCATTTATATAACTAATTTCCCACTGTTAGAAATTCAGAGAGTACCTCCACCTTTTTCATCTGTTATAACCAACACTGTATTGAACATCTGTGCATTTGACAGTTTGTTTCCATAGGAAAATAAGTAGATTCCTTATACTGGCTATAAAGTTGAAATAGGCACATTAATTGATGTGTGCAATCTCAGCTATATGGAATGTATATGCTAATGAGGGGGGAATGGTCAGTCCTACTGACCACTCAGCATTCACAGAGCAACTGTGGCCTGACAATCTCTATTAATTTTCAATGTTCCATGATTCTCATGAAGAGATTTAATATTTTTTTCTTAGTTAAAAATGACCCAGAAAGAAAACTAACAGCTGGTGCTAGTGATGAAAAGAAAAAGTTGAAGAAAACAAACGTTCTTTTTAGCAACTAACTTTACAACTTGACTCTCTCAATGTAATGATCACAGACCAGAGAGGTCCTGTATTTAAGCTCTATGAGGACAAGGGTCTTTGCTTTCCTGTCCAGTGCTGTATACTTAGTGGCATGAAGTAGGCACTCAGTGAATAAGGAATAAATTCTTCAGGGAAGTCAAGGATTTACTTTCACCTACAAAAGTGATTAGAAGAAAATACGTTTAAATTTTCACATTATCTCTGCTTGATGGAATTACGATGTTGCTATTGTCATTGTTTTGTAGGTAGATTTCTATGACTTTCAATAAAATACCATGAAAGAGTATTTCTGTTGTAATCACAGAAAAGCCACAGAATACATGCACAGCATTTCAAAAACAAACGGACTGACTTTTATCTGCTCCTTCCAGTATTGTTGCTGATTGATGGCTCAGTATATGCAGCAGATGGAGTTTCCGTAAAGCTCGGCTGCACGTTTCAGTCACCGGGGAGCTGACGCACATTCTCAGGAAGTTGGCTCTCACTGATGTGGAGCTCGAGGACCAGGAATGGTTGAAGCTTCCAAGGTGCTACTAATGAGCATCCAGGACCGAGAACCATGTCAGCAGAGTTTGTTTTGTTTTTTGGTTTTTTTTTGCGGTACGCGGGCCTCTCACTGTTGTGGCCTCTCCTGTTGCGGAGCACAGGCTCCGGACATGCAGGCTCAGCGGCCATGGCTCACGGGCCCAGCCGCTCCGCGGCATGTGGGATCTTCCCAGACCGGGGCACGAACCCGTGTCCCCTGCATCGGCAGGCGGACGCTCAACCACTGCGCCACCAGGGAAGCCCTAAAAAGTCTATTTATTTGTCAACATTAAAAGACCGGAAGGTTTCTTTCCATAAAAATCCAAGTTTTTTTAATTACAAAAATCAGAAGTTCTGGAAACACTGGCCCTCATTCACACATGGAAACGTGCGTTTGGAGTTTGGAGGAGTGGTGGTCCCTGCTGGGTGAGGCATGTGAGCTCCAGTTCAGCGCAGTCCTCAGCACTCCCTGCTGCCTCACACCAGCCTGTTTTAATCAATTACAGTGCTCTCTGGCCCCGGTACACAATCAAGTTTGTGATTGTTGGGCAAAGGGGAAGTAAACAAAACGCCACATGGGGTTCAATTCCCTCCATCTCCCAAACCTTGTGGGTGCTGCCAAAGCTCGGGCAGGTTGTGTCAGCCCCAACTGGGAGTCTCAGCCCTGCTCACTGACCTGTCTGCATACAAGCCACACTGACCAGCCACCACTCTGGGAGCTGAGGAAGCAGCAGCGTCATTCTGTCTCCAGGCTGCAGGCCACACGTGCCCCCCAGAACGTTCGCTGCCTTCCTGGACTGCTCCCCCAACTCCTCAAAGCTCCCCTTGACCTCTGCTCCCATGCCATTGACCCATCAGAAGGCAGGGACTGGGGGCCGGTGCCCAGCCTAGGCAGCGGTATTGGCAAAAAAGTAGAAACAATTGGTGAGGAATTTTGTTTGCTTGCTGTTGTTTTTCAAATTTAATTTTATTTTTACAACAGTTATTAAATTCACAGGGTTCAAAAATCAAAATATGAAAAGATATGCTTTGAGAAGTCTTCTTCCGCCGTTGTGCCTATCCACCTGCTCCCCACTTCACCTGTCTCCATGAGTAACCAATATTATTAGTTTCTTGCAAATCCTTCCAGTGTTTCTTTAGGCAAATGTCAAGTATATTCTTTTCTCCATACCATCTTTTTAATGCATAAGATAGACTAAAATTTATACTGTTGTGTCCTCCCTTTTTAAAAATTGAGATATAATTCTCCTGCCATAAAATTCACCATCTTAAAGCACATAGTTCAAGGGTTTCTGGTATATTCACAGAGTTATATAACCATCCCTACCATCTAACTCCAGAACATTTTCATTATCCTAAAAGGAACTATCTCACAGATCAGTAGTCACACCCTATTCTCTCCTTACCAAGGCCCTGGCGACCACTAATCTACTTTCTGTATAGACTTGCCTATCCTGGATATTTGATATGAATAGAATTAGAATAGAATAGAATTAGAATAGAATATGTAGCCTTCTGTGTCTGGTTTCTTTCACTTAGCATAATGTTTTCGGGTTTATCCATGTTGCAGCATGTGTCAGTGTTACATTCTTTTTAATGGCTGAGTAATATTCCACTGTATGGGTAGACCACATTTTGTTTGTCCATTCATCCGCTGATGGACATTAGGGTTGCTTCCACTTCCATAATGTTGCTATATACATTTGTGTATAAGTGTTTGTGTGCACATATGTTTTCTGTTCTCTTGGATATACACCTAGGAGCATAATGCTAGGTCATACGATAACTCTATGTTTAACTTTTTGAGGAATTGCCGAACTGTTTTCCACGGCATCTGTACCATTTTACGTTCCCACCAGCAATGTATGAGGGTTCTAATTTCTCTACATCTTTGCTAACCTTTCTTAGCAAACACTTTTTTTTTTTTAATCGGTATGCGGGCCTCTCACTGTTGTGGCCTCTGCCGTTGTGGAGCACAGGCTCTGGACACGCAGGCTCAGCGGCCATGGCCCTCTGCAGCACGTGGGATCTTCCCAGACCTGGGCACAAACCCATGTCCCCTGCATAGGCAGGCAGACTCTCAACCACTGTGCCACCAGGGATGCCCTAGCAAACACTTTTTGTTTGTTTTTGTTCATTTATTTTGTTTATTTCTTTTATTTAACACTTTTTTGTTTCTGTTTTGTTTTTGTTTTTAACTGTGTCACTCTGTGTGAAGTGGTGTCTCATCGTGGTTGGGATTTTATTCCCCTAATAAATAAAGATGTCGAGCATTTGGCCATGTGTATATTGGCCATTTGTTTATATTCTTTACAGAAGTGCCTATTTGAATCCTTAGCCAATATTTTAATTGGGTTATTTATCTTTTTATTGTTGAGTTTGAATTCTTTATATATTGCAGATATGTGCAACATATATATAGGTGTGTACATATATATGATTTATATATGTATATCAGATATGTGATTTGCAAATATTTTCTCCCATTCTGTGGGCTATCTTTTCACTTTGATCTACAAATACTAGACATTTTCATGAAGTTTGATTTATTTATTGTCTTTCATTGCTTATGTTTTAGAAACCATTACCTAATTCAGGATATGCACTTATATTTTCTTCTAAGAATTTTATAGTTTTTGCTCCTTCATTTAGGTCATTGATCCATTTTTGAGTTAATTCTTGTATGCAGTGTGAGGTAGGGACCACATTCATTTTTTGCATGTGAATATCCAGTTGTGCCAGCACCATTAATTGGAAGGACAATTCTTTCCCCATTGAATTTTCTTGGCACCTTTGTTGAAAACCGATTGACCATAGATTTATGGGTATATTTCTGGATTCTTAAGTCTATCCCATTCATCCATGCCAATCTTTATGCCAGTACCACATTGCCTTCTTTTCTTTTTCCCACACAGTCTTGATTACTTTAACTTCGTAGTAGGCTTTGAAATGAGGAAGTGTGTATACACCAGTTTTGTGTTCCTTTTTCAAGATTGTTTTGGTTATTATGGGTCCCTTGCATTTCCACAGGACTCTATGGACAAGACTGTCTATTCTGTGAAGAAGTCTACTGGAATTTTTGTAAAGCTTACATTGAGTATGTAGATCACTTTGGGATGTATTGTCATTTTTTTGCAACTTTATAATTTCTGCCTTAATGGCAATTAAGGTTTTAAAAGTGCAGTTCTACTTATTCATACTATTCCTTTATAAAAGGCAGACATCGGGTAAGCTTTTAAATGCATGCATAATGTAGAGGCTATTATTTTCTGTCAGTTCTTTGTTCCTGAAAGTTAAACGTCAGATGTGTTTTAAACTTCTGTCAGAGTAGTCATGAAGGATATGTTACTTCATAATGAGGTAATATCTCAGGGGTGTGCTCACTGAGATACACCAAAAGCGTAACAAGTTTTTCTTTAATAACTATTTCCTGGATTACTCTAGCCTTTGGCTAGTTTCTAGAGTTCTGAAAAGTTGATTATGACCACTTTTCTAAGGTTTTTATTGCTGCTATTTTGGAGAAGAAAATTTTTAGAAAGTCCTTATTCCATCCTTTTTTCTGACTTAACCCTATCTGTTTGATTTTCTTCATTAGAAGAAGTCTTCTAAGGATGAGCCTAGTGTAGGCTCACTCTGCTTACACTCTGTAGACAGGAGAGGAGCTCCCTGACTCCATCTCTTATTTCTCATTTAATTCACACAGCTCCAAGTGGCATATGAGTCCCTTTTTATAGGTTAGAAAACTGAGATCCAAGGAGCCTAGGGATTTGCTCAAGGTCACACTTCGAGCGGATGAACCACATCTACTTGCTAGCAAAGCTTGCTTTTACATCTCAGTCATTCTCACACCACCTCCATGAATTTTACCATATCCACTAACAGTAGACTGTTATTACATCTACTCACAGCAGTACTTGTCTCATCTTTTTTTAAAAACAAGCTCTTCTTAAAATTAACATAAATAAATTTCTTTGAGATAAAGTTTATATTCTCCTACTACAAATAAAAAGTACCTTTAACATAGAATTCGGAGAGAGGCACAACAGAAACATAAGGAAGGGAAAATGAAGAAGGAAGCAAATGCACAGAGACACCCGAAGAAATAGAGATCATCTGAATTCAATTCTGTGTATCTGCTGTGATCTGTGAAAAGCCTTGAGCCTTAGCCAAGCTCTCTACTTATTTAAAAGGGATGTGCGTGACGTGAGGAAGGTACTGAAAACAGACTAGGAGTCATACAAAACTTTCTCCTTCACTTGCTCAGAATGATCGGAAGGGAATCAAAAGGGGCGTAACTCTCTCCCTGTGTGATCTGGGCTCAGGAATGTGAGACACACTAGCGACTGGGCAAGGGTGTCTAAGGCTCAAAGACTTGGTCATAATTGTTCTTCTAAGGTTAAATGCTAACAGTTTAAATTTTAGGGCTTGAGAAACTCCCAAGTCAAAATGTCCACATGTCTTGTAGCCCTGAGTCTCACTGGGGTGCCCAAGCGTGGACGGAATCTGATGCTCAAGATGGACCCTGGGGGCTTCCCTGGTGGCACAGTGGTTGGGAGTCCGCCTGCCGGTGCGGGGGACGTGGGTTCGGGCCCCGGTCCAGGGGGATCCCATGTGCCGTGGAGCGGCTGGGCTCGTGCGCCGCAGCTGCTGAGCCTGTGCTCTGGAGCCCGCAAGCCGCAACTACTGAGCCCGCGTGCTACGACTGCTGGGGCCCGTGCGCCTAGGGCCCGTGCTCTGCGACGGGAGGGGCCGCCGCGGTGGGAAGCCTGCGCACCGCAATGAAGAGTAGCCCCTGCTCACCACAACTAGAGAAAGCCCACACACAACAACGAAAAACCGATGTTGCCAAAAATAAATAAATAAATAAATAAATTAAAAAAAAAAAAAAAAGATGGACCCTGGGACACAGTGAGCTTCACTCTTTCCAGCTGACTCCACACGTCCAGCACATCATGGGCAAAGTTGAAGTACTCAGGCACTGGCTGTCTGCCCAGGCTGATGATTTCCCAGGTGGCCACAATCTTCTGAGGGACAGGTAGAGGTGGCAGCTGCCCATGAGACACACAGATACCCCAGGCATTTCTCAGAGCCTGGAGGACCAGTCCTCTGAGCCATAGCCTCGTGTTGCCTCCTGCCTATCACCAAAGAGGAGAGAGAGCATCGTCGTGAATTCTGGGCTTCAGGGAGACTCTGAGGTTGGAGAGAAGCTTGTGGTCAGCCCTAGGGTGAGCACAGCACATATCGGCTTGTAGAGCAGAGTCCTGGGCTTTAGTCTGAGTTGCATGGTGTGATTTTGATCATTTCTCCTCCTTGTACATGAGGTCTAGCCCTTCCACCTCTGCTGCCTGTGGATCTCTGTGGATCTGAGCGCAGGAACTCAGAGCCTGCTTCCCAAGGCTCAGTCCTTCAAAGCGAATCCCTCCAAAAGCCTTTAGCGAATCCTGAACTGGCCTGACAATGCGAAAGAGGACTCCAGGGCAGCACTCTCCAGAAGAAATGTGATGCGAACCACACGTACTCGTGTAATACACAATTCTCTGCTAGTTTCATTCAAAAAAGTAAAAAGAAACAGGTGAAATTCACTATAATGCATTTTATTTAACTAGCTATATCCTATAATTTCAACATGTAATCAATATCAGAAATTATTAGAGAAATTATTTTACATTTTTTGTTGTTGTTGTTCTTAATTCTTTGAAATCCAATGTGCGTTTTACACTTACAGACACACTTCAGTTTAGACCAGCCCCATTCAAATGCTCAAGAGCTCCACGTGGCTAGTGGCTACTGTATTGGACAGAGAAGTTATAGTGCCCGGCTCTTCAGAGTGTGGCCTAGGGACCAAGGACCTCAGCGTCACCTGGGAACAGGTTACAAAGGCAGAACTGTAGACCCCACCCTCGACCTGTGGAATTAGAATCTGCATTTTAACAGGAACTCCAGGTGAGTCGAGCACGTTCAAGTTTGAGAAGCGAAGCAGTGGCCTCGGGACTGTCTCCCCAGTTTCTTTCCGCCAAGTTCCTCTTGGTAATAATAATAATAGAATATGGGAGTAATAAATGCCATGGACTAAATGTCTGTGTCCCCCCGAAATTCGTACGTTAAATCCTAACCCCCAATGCAATAGTGTGAGGAGGCTGGACTGCTGGTGGGTGATTAGGTCATGAGGGTGGAGTCCTTATGAAAGAGACCCCAGAGAGCTCCCTGTTGCTTCTTCTTGCTGAGGATACAGCTCTGAACCAGGAAGCACGCCCTCACCAGACACCAATCTGCCCACGGTGCCTTGATCTTGCACTTCCCAGCCTCTAGAACTGTGAGAAACAAATGTTGTTTAAACCACCCAGTATACGGTATTTTTGTTCTAGCAGCCCAAACAGACGAAGACAATAATCAACAATAATAATGTGTCATGGTAACGGGAAAAGCAATAATAACTGTCATCTACTGAAGGCTTACTGTGTATTAAGCATTTGAAAAGTGCTTTATATTTCCTTAAATCCTCATAACAACTGTATGATGTGTTATATTCTCTATTTTATACATAAAGAGAGGCTTGGAGGGGAAAAGTGACTTCCAGGTCTCACCTCCCAGAAAGCTAGACCCCAGCTTCTGCTGTGGCCACCAGCCCTGCAACAGGGGTCGGCGTGTGAGGCAGGACTTCCTTTCCCTCACCTCCCTCCAGCCCCTCACCTCTCCTGAACTCTGCCCCAAGCCCTTTCCTCTGCCTTTCACTCCTGGATTCTGGGGGCCCCTTGACAGCAGATAATTAGAATCCCAGGCCTCCTTCCCAAGTGCGCAGCGCCATTTCAGGCCCTGTCCTCTTCAGGCTTAATCAGGAAAGGCCTCAGGGGCAACTGACACCCCCTGCTGAAGGATTTCTCTCCACAGTGCCTTGTTCTTGAACCCAGGAAGTGAGAAGACTTCTAGGTTTTGCTTCAGCTGAATGCAGGCCTTAATGCCTGTAAACATTTGGGCTCCTGGGAATGCCGGTAAAGGCAATTTGCTGACTCAGTCTCCCTCGGGAACTTTGGCCCCGAACGCAGCCAAGAGAAGGCAGCGCCCGAAGCCAGCAGGGGCCACGTGGCTTCAGCTGGTCAGCACACTTGAGCCAGCGGGCACGGCCCCGCCACCTGGGAGATAGTACTCCAGCCCCAGCGCCTGCTGGGTGTCCGGACCTAGGGGATATTTTCCCTGAAAATTCAGGTCATCATCTAATCCAAAAAGAGAACAGGAACTTTATTATATTGTAGCAGAAAGGAGACAACAGTGACAATAATATCAATCAAATCACGTCCCCTTTCTGCGCAAAACCCTCTAGAGACAGGAAGTAGATTGGCAGTTGGCTGGAGCAAATGGGCACAGGGATCTCTTTGTTGGAAATGTTCTAAATTTGGAGTGTGGTCAGAGCTGCACAACTCTGTAAACTTACTAAAAGAAATTAATAGGGATACAAATAATTGTACACTTGAAATGAGTGAATTTTTGGTACGTAAATTATCCTTAAATAAAGCTACTATAAAGAACAAAGCCTCCTCTGGCTCCTTGTGTCGCTCAAAGGCAAAGTCTGGAAAACAGCTCTCACCTGGCTCGCTGGGCTGCAGCCACAGTGGTCTCCCTGTGGCTTTGAAGTCCTGGCTTGGGGTGGGGTTGTTGGTAAAGTGCTTCTCTGAGAACAAAAACTACACAAGTGACTTGTAGTGTTTGCCAGTATCTATGGTTAAAAGTTCCCACCATGGCCAGTTTTGATTCCCACCAGTTTCAACTTATCAAAATGTAACAACCGGCCTGCAAAGTTTCTGAATATTAAGAGGCTCTCAGGTGGCCCTTCAGGCCGGCTCCAGCCAGCACGGATTCAGGCCTTCTTGCGGGCTCCTCCGCCAGGACGCTCCATCCACATGGCTCACTGCCTTGCCACCCACAGGGCTCAGCTCATGGACCTTCAACCAACTGCCTCATCGAAAGTGGAACCCTCTCCCATCTGACATTTCCTGCCCGCCATTCTCTGCTTGACCTTCCTCCCCAGGATTTATCACTTTCTAACAGTCAGTATGTTTTCTTTTACTTTTTATAAATTTATCTTATTTATTTATTTTTGGCTGCGTCGGGTCTTCGCGTGGCTTTCTCCAGTTGCGGCGAGCGGGGGCTACTCTTCCTCGTGGTGTGCGGTCTTCTCATTGCGGTGGCTTCTCTTGTCGTGGAACACGGGCTCTAGGCGTGCGGGCTCCAGTAGCTGTGGCTCGCGGGCTCTAGAGCGCAGGCTCAGTAGTTGTGGCGCATGGGCTTAGTTGCCCCGTGGCATGTGGGATCTTCCCGGACCAGGGCTCGAACCCGTGTCCCCTGCATTGGCAGGTGGATCCTTAACCACTGTGTCACCAGGGAAGCCCTCAGTATATTTTAAAATATGTTTTTATTTTTTCCAGCTTTATTGAGTGATGGCTGACAAATGCAGTTGTATATACTTAAGGTGTACATTGTGCTGGTTTGATACATGTGCACATGGTGTAAATGATTACTGGGACAGGGTTTCCTGCCTTACAGGTACTATGCTACTCACTTTGCATGTATCATCTCATCTAACAGTCCTCCTAGGTGTTGTATGCCATTTTACTGGGGAGGAAACTGAGCTTAGAAAGCATAAGTGACATGCCTGAGACCACACAGCTGCTTAGGAACAGAGCTGGCATCCAAATTCCAATCTGTAGGCACCTTTGCTGCCACACCCAGGACCCCATAGTGTGTTTTGTTTCTGGCCCTTCTTGTGATCTCCAGCCCTCCTCCCCCCACTCAGCATGGGCAGGGCAAGGCCCCCTCTTACTCAATAATGGCCTATTCTTCTCCAGGGCCAGAACCCCAGAACTCAGAACATTGCTGCTGAGGTTGTTCTGGCCTCAGTGTGTCCAGGAAGGGACTCCACTTCTGCCTCTAGATTTACACCCAGCTGCCTTCGGGTCCTGCTCTGGTCGCAAAGGGAAGCCAGAAGCCTGCTCTTCAGGCGTGAACTTCCCTCCTCAAGGGCCACAGAGTGTGCTGCCCTGGCCCTGGTTTGGCCCCAGTGGGCCTGAGAAAAACCAGGCTTCCTGCAGGTATGAGCTTGAGTGAAAATGGCAATTCTGACTGAAGGGCCCTGCCCTGGCAGCCTTCCTTCTGCCAAGAAGGTTATAAATTTAAGTGTGAATTTCAGCATAAACAGCTACACATTAGGATCACCAAGGGGGCTTAAAAAAAAAAAAAGAAAAAGATGCCCAGACTCACCAGACCCTAGATCAATGAAATTGAATCCAATGTGTTTGGAGATTGAAATGCACAATCATGATTGAGAACCACTGAAACAGACCATGGGGTTTGTGTGACAATTAAATTAGGTTATTTGTTCATTCATTAATTCGACATACATTGAGCTCCAGATCTGGGCCGGGCACCATTCTAGGAGGAGGGGAAACAGCCCTGAACAAAGGCTCTTATATTAAAAAGTTAGAGATATAATAAACAAGATGCACTCAGAAATAATAATACAAAATTGGAAGCAAGCAGGGGTAATGTGACTGACAGTGCTCAAAGCTGAGGTTGGGGAGACAGAGTGGCCTGGAGAGACCCCTCTGAGTTGCTGGTGTTTGTACCGGGACACTTCAGAAAAGGCTGAATGAAGATAAGGGTAAGGGGTTCCAGGCAGAGGCAAAGGCCCTGAGGCAGGATGTGCTTGAGGAGAGGAAAGGAGACCAGCATGCCTGGTGCCCTGTGAGTGGGGGGAGAGAATGGAGTGCCAGCGTCAGAGGGGAAAAGGGCTGTGGAGGCCAGAGCTGGCCAGAGAGAACACACACAGGGTTGGGTTGTCTGAGACGACAAGCCATGGACCTTTTAGTAAGACAGCAATGTGATCTACATTATGTTTAAAAAGAAAATTGCTAACTGCCGTGGGAGGACTGGATTGGGGAAGCAAAGAGAATAAGTAGAGGGATCAGAAAGGAGGCTGCTGCTCCAGCTGGACGAGGGCCGGCGGTGCTGGGACAGGGGCCCTGTCTATGGAACGCTGGTGGAGACAGCGCACACTCAGTGGTCAGTGTACTGGTTGGCAGGTAGGAAGCCCCTCCGTGTTAGCTCTTCTTATTCTCAGTCTTATTAATAAAAGTTTCCCATCACAGCACTCCCCTGGAGTAGGGGGTGGGGGGAGGATTCTGGAATCTGTGGGACTGGGGCAGACGGTGCCTGAGGAGACACAGAGGGGCAGCAAGGGATGCCCGGCCAGAAGGGCAGGTACAGGGAGAACTGAGGTCCACAGGCCCAGAGAACAGAGGGGCCCAGGTGGGGCTGAGGGAACAGTGCCAGGGGTTGAGCCAGAACGTGGTCCGGAGTTTGACGGGAGCCCTGTGATGAGGTAGGACGGCGCTGTGGCCACAGTCAGTTTCAGGAGAGAGTGCAGGAGGGAGAGAGAGACAGAGACAGAGACAGAGAGATTACTCTCCCTGCCACCCTGCATCTACAACCTGCTCCCAGAAAGGCAAATATTTCACTTCTTTGCTCCCTTCAGTAAAATGTCAGCTTCTGAGTGAGGCTTTCTACGTGACCCTATTTAAAATGTCAATACCCCCCTCACCTTATCCCTTTCAAATTTTCTCTGATTTACTTTTTCTCCTTAGCACTTAGCAGCATGTGACATACTCAGTATTCTTTCTATCTCATTCACTTGTTCCCTCTTCTAGAATATAAGCTCCATGGATGCAAGAATTATTGTCTGTTTTGTTCACTTCTGTACCTAGAATGGTACTTAGCACACATGGAGACCTTAAAAAATGTTTGATGAATGAACAAACGAACGAATGAGTGATTGAGTGGATGAATGAATGATCAGGAGTTGGGAAGACTGAAGTGGGCATAGTCTGACGGTGGAGGGCTTTCTGCACAGCTCAAGGGGCTCGAGCTCCATCCCGTGAGACCTGGGGCTCTGAAAGCGTTTCCAGCCAGCAGGAAACCTGGCTCTTCCCTCTCGGGGGGTCTCGCACTTCTCCCTCCCCATGAATTGACCAGGGGTCCCTGGGAATCCTGTGTCAAAGACCTGTGAGGGGAGAGCGTGGAAGGGCAGCCTCCACTGCCTCGGCTGCTCTCAGATGCTGGGTCACCCGCTGGGCTGGGGGGAGGGCACGGCAGCACAGGTCTCCTGAGTTGGAGATGAGACCCCAGGCCCAGGCTTCCCTTCCCTCTGACAAGTGTTATCCAGATCTCTCAGAGAGGGTCTAACAACCTCAGGTCTTGAGGTTTCTTTCCGAAAGGCCTATTGGCACGTTTGCAAATCCCTCCCGCCCCTGCCAAACAAGAGATTCTGTGTGTCAAGGGGTTTGGAAGGGGTCGCCGATAGTCAGTTGCAGGAAGGTTCTGGGTGGCCCTCACTGCCTTATGTTCACATAACTGAGAAGTGGTTATTCTAGTGATTTTCTGTAAAATAAAGTTAACTCTCTAGTACTTTGATGTCTCCATCTAGGCAAAGAACTTATGTTCACATAACTGAGAAGTGGTTATTCTAGTGATTTTCTGTAAAATAAAATTAACTCTCTAGTACTTTGATGCCTCCATCTAGGCAAAGAACTTTTAGATGACTCTTTCTTTTGCAAGTAAATGATTCAATGAACAAATAAACAGGTGCCAACCGGAGAATGGCACTCGCCACCCAGTTCCACAAAAATTACGTCATTAGTCACTGCGGCGGCTGACCTTAAACGCACCCTGAAAGGAGTTCAGGGCAAAGATGAGGAATGAGGCCCTCTGTGGTCTGGGAAAACCGGCAGAACAGGACTTAGATATTTTCAGGAGAAATTTTTATGGACACAATTTCTTGCATCTTCCCATACTTAGAAAAGCACTAAAACCAATAACTAGGGCTTTGGTTCCTTGCCGAGATGTGTGTTTGATTGCATGTACTCCTTCACCAAAATGACGTATATACTGACCTCCCCCCTTACATCTTCTGAGCAGTTTCTCAGAGCCATCTGAGAGGCTGTCCCCCTAGGCTATAGTCCTCAACAAGACATTGAATAAGCTCAACTCACAGCTCTTATGCTGTGCGTTTTCTCCCAAGTCAACAAAGGTGAATTAATACTAGAAACAAAAGTTCCATCTAATAGTCATCGTGCTGTACCAGACTTACCCAGGGCTAACGAGTGTCATGTTACCTGGTGGGCCATGGGGCTCAGCAGTAGTGAGCCCTTTGGCTGAAATGCAGATGTGAATCATATATATGCACCACTTGTCTTTCCAGAAAGCCAGGCTCTCCACCGACTTCATCCTTATCTCAACTCTCTCTGTATTGATTTTATCTGACCGTGTGGTTCTCAGCCTACAGGCTGCAGGACAGAATTACCTGGAAGGCTTAAGAGACATGACAATCAATGACAATACGTGGATCTCAACTGGATTCTGATTTAAACAAACTTAAAACTTATGAAATAATCAGAGGAGTTTACTGTCTGGATATTTGATGATATGGGAAATTGTAGTTAATTTTGTTAAGTGTGATAATGGTGTTGTGGTTATGTTTTATTATAAAATCTTCATCTTTCAGAGACTCATAATGAAATATTGATGGATGAAATAATATGATGCCTGGGACTGGCTTCAAAAATAATCCAGGGCAGGGAGTCGATGGGAGTATAAAAGAAATAAGATTGGTGATGACAATAACAGAGGTTGAGTGATGAGCTACCTTGGGGGTATGTTATACCATATACCATTCTATTTTTGTGTATGTTCAAAATTTTCCAAATAGAAAGTTAAAAAAAAGAATCATCTGGAGAGCTTTTAAAACCTACAGATATCTAGACCCCACCTTGAGCAAATTTTTTTTAACAGATCTTTGTTAGAGTATAATTGCTTCACAATACTGAGTGAATTTCTGTTGTACAACAAAGTGAATCAGCCATATGCACACATACATCCCCATATCCCCTCCCTCTTGCGCCTCCCTCCCACCCTCCCTATCCCACCCCTCTAGGTCATGGCAAAGCACGGAGCTGATCTCCCTGTGCTATGCGGCTGCTTCCCACTAGCTATCTGTTTTACATTCGGTAGTGTACATATGTCCATGCTACTCTCACTTTGCCCCAGCTTCCCCCTCCCACCACGTGTCCTTAAGTCCATCCTCTATGTCTACATCTTTATTCCTGCCCTGCCCCTAGGTTCACCAGAACCATTTTTTTTTTAGATTCCATATATATGCGTTAGCATACAGTATTTGTCTTTCTCTTTCTGACTTACTTCACTCCGTATGACAGACTCTAGGTCCATCCACCTCACTACAAATAACTCAATTTTGTTTCTTTTTATGGCTGAGTAATATTCCTTTGTATATATGTGCCACATCTTCTTTATCCATTCATCTGTCAATGGACACTTAGGTTGCTTCCATGTCTTGGCTATTGTACATAGAGCTGCAATGAACATTGTGGTACATGACTCTTTTTGAATTATGGTTTTCTCAGGGTATATGCCCAGTAGTGGGATTGCTGGGTCATATGGTAGTTCTATTTTTAGTTTTTTGAGGAACCTCCATACTGTTCTCCATAGTGGCTGTATCAATTTACATTCCCACCAACAGTGCAGGAGGGTTCCCTTTTCACCACACCCTCTCCAGCATTTATTGTTGCTAGATTTTTTGATAATGGCCATTCTGATCAGTGTGATACTTCACTGTAGTTTTGATTTACATTTCTCTAATAATTAGTGATGTTGAGCGTCTTTTCATGTGCCTCTTGGCCATCTGTATGTCTTCTTTAATTTTGAATTAATAGTCTAGGGTGAGAGGAGCATCAGTATTGCCTTAAAATCTCCCCAGAGAATTTTAATGTGAATCCAAGTTAAAGAAGCACTAATAAAGCACAAGTTCCTTATGAATCCTCACAGCTACTCTGGGATACAGGACACTCACCCATCCTGCAGAGGGAGGTGCGGTGCTTTGATAGTGGACTTTGCAACTCTGAGGATCTGTGACCACTTCCAAAGTCCAGAATATGAGGGACGGGCATGAGGGCAGTGTGCTATTGTGCTTTAGACCTGAGGGTAGCAAACTTTTCCTGCAGAGGGCCAGATAATAAATATTTTTGGCTTTGCTGGCCACATAGGGTCTCTGTTGCAACTACTTCACCCAGCGGTTGTGGTGAATGCAGCCATAGATGATAGTGACGGAACGGGCGTGGCTGTGATCCTCTAACACTGTGTTTATAAGAAGAGGCAGCAGGCCATAGTTTGCGACCCCTGATTTAGACCCATAGGCATGGGGCTCAGATACACCTGAGCTCAAGTCTCGCTCCTTCTTCTTGGATGGGTCCCCACCTTGTAAGGTGGGCATCAGAATTGGACCTACCTCACAGACGTGCTGTGAGGGTTAATGAGAGGATGAGTGTAACGATCAAATACCAGCTTACTACGTAGTGATTGATTTATTACTGTGGGCGGGCACGGGACTGGGGACTGGGTCTGCAGTGGTGCGCAAAAACAGACAGGGCTGGGGTTTCAGCACAGAGAAGGGACAGAAGGTAGGACCCCTTTCTCAGGACCCCAGAAGCATCAAAGCTCTTGCCACTCCTTCCCGTTCTCCTCCCTCCTGTCAGGAAGGCACACTTTTATCTCCTTTGGGGAAGGTAACTGTTCCTTCTGTCAACATGTTCTTCCAAACCTAGAGTTTATAGCATAAACCTTTGAGTAGTCAAAAACCCTTTTCTTTCTGAAAAGCCCAGTTCTTGCAATTGGAGCTCTGGCTTGCAAGTGTCTTGTCCCTGCTGAGTTTCAAAGGCCTGTTTTGCAGCCCTAAACCAAAATCCGATTCTGTTCTCTCTTGCCAGCCTCGGTCCTCCCCTCTGAGACAGGATGTGATTGAATGGCGGATACCAGGGGTGGTGGTTGGGCGGAAGCCTCAGTTAGTGTCTCAAAACACTGTTCACTACATCAGTTTTGCAGGGGGACACTAGAGAGGCAGTACGTTATTGTGGTTAAGGGCATGGATTCTGTAGCTAGATTGCCTTGTTTAAAATCCTGACTCTGTCACTTATTAGCTGTGTGGCCTTGGGCAAGTCACTTAACCTCTATGTGCCTCATTTTATACTCACTAAATGGGGATTACAATATTACCATACTTACCTTGTAGAGTTGTCATAAGAGAGGTGATGACATGGAATGCATTAAAACAGCACCTGGTACATGACAAGTATGTTAGTTACAGGTATTTATAAAATTTAGCACTTGAGAATTGGTCACAATTCTTTATATATTAGACCAAAAAATAACAATAGAAGATCTACTTTTAAAAAATCCTCAGATAGTGTGCCAAACATATTTCCCAGGGAAATGTCAAGTATCTATTCGTTCATGTTCATTTTCCTATCATAAATGCCAGGTGCTAGGGATACAGCGCTCAACGAAGGAATTCAGGTCCTTATACGTTTAATCTGAACTTGCTATATGTCTTCTTATTTAAAACACTTGGGTAGTCTGTATGCTACACAGGAAAATGGCTCTATGCTTGTGGAGAACATGCAAAGATCTGTGACAGTGATCCTATGCTTTAAATTATTAGGGAAAACCTATGTTATCAGGGAGAGTGGAACTTACAGAGAGGCAGCTGCTGACCCAAACCATTCTAACAGATAAGAATTGTAAAAAAAGATAAATAAATGAAAAGAAAAGAATGAGAAAAAAAGAGGAAAGGAAATCATGTTATAGATCTAATATGTACTCTTATCAGAAGGTATCTGGGGTATATTTCATCTCATTGAGTAAGACAATCGGAACAATGAACAGTACACATACCTAATTCCACTTATGTTTACATATGTACATTCAAATATACATTCATACGGGCATTTTCAACATCAGTAAAGATCCATTCCAAACTGTTAAGAGTCACTTTCTCAGGGGTGGTGTTATGGGAGAAATTTTTGTTTTTTACTTAACATTTTTTTATTGTATTGCTTGGAATTTTTACAAGTGTGCATTATGGTGATTAATTTTTTTTTTTTTTTTGGTGGTACGCGGGCCTCCCACCGTTGTGGCCTCTCCCGTTGCGGAGCACAGGCTCCGGACGCGCAGGCTCAGCGGCCATGGCTCACGGGCCCAGCCACTCCGCGGCATGTGGGATCTTCCCAGACCGGGGCACGAACCCGCATCCCTTGCCTTGGCAGGCGGACTCTCAACCACTGCGCCACCAGGGAAGCCCCTATGGTGATTACTTTTAAAAGAAATATTTACACTTGAGAAAATTTGCTCAAAAATCCAATGGGGTACACTGTCAAGTAGTGAGCTGCCCATCAAAAGAGGTATTCAAGCAGGAGCTGGAAGAGCATGAAGCAGAGGCTGTGATAGGGATTGGACCAGTCATCTCTGAGACCCAGAGGCTCACCCTGGGATTCTGGACTGGGTTTCATATCCGAAAAATTCTCACCTAGTGTCTGGGGAGCCAGTGGGCTTGAGTGGCTGGCATGTGATTTGGCTTTCTGCTGCTGCAAGTGGGACCGTGCTCCTCTGAACTAACCCTGCGCCGTTTCCGTGGGCCCTGAGGTTAACCTAACGCTTTGCCTCTCCTTTGCCAGCTTGCTTTGCTGAGCTGTGGGCACTGCTAGGGGGGGCAGTGGGACATGCTCAGGCTATGTTCTCCACATCAGGACTGACCTGGCAGGGAAGGAGATGCGGAGGGAGTGATGACATGGGGACCCGCCACCTGTGTTGATAAGGGTTCTTGTTCTTGTTCCTGCCCCTGCAGGACAGCAATGGAGCTGCTCTGGATGTCTCTGCTGCTGGTGGCCTCTTGTGTTGGCACTGTCCAGGGCTCACCAGAGGTGGACGTCAAGGAAGCCAACATCAACATGTCCCAGCCCTTGCACATCCTGGTGGAGAAAAACCTGATGGTGCTAACACCTGCCGGCCTGACCCAGATGCTGAATGAGACCCGCTTCTTGATGGTGCTCTTCCGTGAGTGTCCCTCACTCCTGGGCAGTGGGTGATGGGTGGGCTGAGACCTGCCCCCTTTCTCCTGGCAGCAAGAGGAGTTTTATTTATTTATTTATTTTTGGCTGCACTAGGTCTTCGTTGCTGTGCGCGGACTTTAGTTGCGGCAAGCAGGGGTTACTCTTCGTTGTGGTGCGCGGGCTTCTCGTTGTGGTGGCTTCTCGTTGCAGAGCACGGGCTCTAGGCGCGCGGGCTTCAGTCATCGTGGCATGTGGACTCAGTAGTAGTGGCTTGGGGGCTCTAGAGCACAGTCTCAGTAGTTGTGGCGTATGGGCTTAGTTGCTCCATGGCAGGTGGGATCTTCCCGGACCAGGGCTTGAACCCGTGTTCCCTGCACTGGCAGGCGGATTCTTAACCACTGTGCCACCAGGGAAGTCCCCAGAGGAGTTTTAAATATTGCTAAACACATGAGAACACGTTTTAATAATAATTTTAAAAATAATATATACAATGTCATCCTCAATTTACAGATGAGAATACTGAGGTCCAGGGAAATTAAGCAATTTGCAAGATACTATGTTGCCACTCTTGTCTTGATTTGTATCTGGCTCCTCTGTCCCACTGAAGGCAAGAAGCCAGGATTTACCCTCAGGTGTCTTTACTATTCTGAACCTCAGTTTTCTCCTCTGTAAAATGGGCGTGAACATAAGGGCCACACTGGATGACTGTGAAGACTAAATAAGATCACGTGTTAAGTTGCTGGGACACGGTTATGGGCACGCTCTTGAGAAAGACTTTTAGATCATTACCTCTACTGTCTGAAGTTTGCATGCCCACACTTATTCTTTAGGCTTTGCATCAGCCCGCATTTTGATAGAGAGAACAGACTTCTTTTTCCTGAGACGTTGGCACAGACCTGTCTGTGCCTTGGGACAGGGTAGAAGGGGTTTTCCTAACAGTCACATAGTGAGCACTTACTGTGGGCCAGGCACTGTCCTTATAGCCCAGTAAATGTCATATAATCCTCACAGTGACCCAGTGTGGCGCCACTATTTGTCTCCCTATTTCGGGACATTTCACAATTGAAATTGAATTTACATCTGCTCTTGAAAAAACAAAAGTTCTGGAAGCACTGGCTTACATTCCTGCAATGTGACAGTTGGCTGGCGCTGAATAACGATTTCCCGTTTTGATCAGAAAACATACTTGTCAGTTTACCACATCTTGGCTGGATAAGCCAATCCCACACAGTCACACCCCTGCCTCACTCCTCTAGTATCTGAGTTTGTGTCCCCTGCCTGAAATTCAGGCCTCCCAGCTCCTTGCTCAATCTTTGTCTCTTCTCATTTGATACATTCTCTCCGAGTGACGCCCCTTCAGTGGGGGAGCCGGGTAAGTGACAGTATCAGCAGTTACCATGGATCCCAGTGCTTCCTCAGCTGGCTTGTGCAGCTACTTCATAGCAACATAGAACAAAAACATTCTTGTTGTGCCCTGAACCTTGGTAGTTCACAGAAGGGAAAATCTAATTGGGTCATTTTGCCTCCATCCAATGTGGAGCATGGCTGTTGTGTAAAGTTCCATCAAAATAGTTCCAAGCCTCTGACTTCCATCCAGCTCAGGCTGTTAATGGTTTGTTTCCTTCAAAGTGTCAGGATGCATGCCTAATTTTACTTCAAGCCCACGGAGCAAGACCTAGGGGAGATCCAGTTTGGGCCACTTTCTTTACACGAGCCTGTGAGCAGGACATGATTTCCACTTTGCTGAACTACTCCTCCAGCTGGTTCCCTGCATCCCTCATCCACACCAAGGCTTGGGCCACTACTTGAACGTTTGTTTTATGGTTGCTTTCTCAGAAGAACTGAGAACTCTGCAGCTGCTCTACCTGCTGTGGATTACGAGTTAATGGTTTGCACAGGTCAGACATCTAAGCCATCTTCTCTTTTTTGCTGCAGCCTTAAACCCTGAATGCTAGACCCTCAGACCCTCAGAAGGATTTAGAGCCACATACTTTGCACGACACAACACACATCGCGACACTCATTTACCTTCCAGAATGGCACAGCAGGTCGCCAAGCCTGGGTAACCTATCCTGTCCGTGTGAGAATGCAAGCTCTGCCCGTGACTACTCTGTTTATTTTTAATGAACTTATTTATTTGTTTTTATTTTTGGCTGTGTTGGGTTTTCATTGCTGAACGTGGGCTTTTTCTAGTTGCGGTGAGCGGGGGCTACTCTTCATTGCAGGGCGCGGGCTTCTCTTGTTGCGGAGCACGGGCTCTAGGTGAGGGGCTTCGGTAGTTGTGGCTCACAGGCTCTAGAGCGCAGCCTCAGTAGCCGTGGCACATGGGCTTAGCTGTTCCGTGGCATGTGGGATCTTCCCGGACCAGGGATCGAACCCATGTCTGCTGCATTGGCAGGCAGATTCTTAACCACTGTGCCACCAGGGAAGTCCTGACTACCGTGTTTTAATCAGGGCAGCAGGGCAAGTTCATGGCTCTTTGGGGCGTTAACTGTTGTCTTGTAACTTAGGGATTGGATTGACATCGAACCTGGGGCTACAAAGGAAGCTAATCCACCTTATATACTTTAATTGCACTTGATCACAACCAATTTGAATAGTTTAAATTTAAAGCCTTCCCACCAGCAGGTATTTCGAAGCGGTGAACACCAGCAGAGATGCTGTCTAAAAGACACTCCAACTCATTTCATTTGAATATTCGATGCCTTCAAATACACAGTTTAAATCAAAATGAATTCTCAAAAGCTGGCAGACCCTTTCAAGTCACCTCTGGAAAAACGAATGACTTGGGGCAAGCATTATAAAAGCTTTTTTTCCAGGAGTAAATGGCTTTTTACAAATAGGTCTTTCCAATATTGTCTCCGGGGAACTACTGCTCTGGTAACTCTCAAATCCTTAGCTGCTGCCCACTTTCTCAGCTCTCCAAGGACCCCAGGCTCAAGAGCCAACACCCAGGGTGATCTTTGCTCTTGGATATCCCTCGCACATCTCAATGCCATGCGTGTCCAAAATAGACCTCAGCATCTTTGATTTGCTCCAACGACAAGCTTCTGCTCACGTCCTGTCTTGACTGACAGCACTGTTATCCACATGATGTCAAAGTCAGAAATCCAAGATCATTCTTAACTCCTTTCTACTCTCGTCTCTAATCGTCACCAAATCCTGTTGAAACCACTTCCTGAAGCCCTCTGCAATCACTATTTCTCCCCATCCCCTGCCATGGCCTTAGTTCTGGCCTCACCATTCCCCGCCACGAACCACTGCAGCATCTTCTAGATGGTCTCCCTTCCCCCTCCAGTGCCATCTCTACAGTGTACCCAGAGAAATTTTGTTTTCTAAAATGCAAATCTGATTGGGTCACTCCCTGATTAAAAACCCCCAAAGATTCTCTAAGTCCCCAAACTCCTTAACACGGCTAAAATGTCCTCTGCTTGACCTAACCAGGCCTCCTTCTCCACTCCACTTGAACTCTGTGCTCTGCACTCTGAGTGTGGCCACCAGGTAGGTCACCCTGGCATTGGCCTCCTGGCCTTTACACTTGCAGTTCCCTCCACCTGTAGTGTTCTTCCTGAACTTCTTCACCTGGATTGTGAGGTTTAAGTTCATGGAATTGCTCTGTCAAGAGGCTGTGTCCACCTTACTCCCACCTAGGCCCTCCCACGCTCACTCAGCCCTCTGCACACTCCTTTTCATAGCATTTGCCACACTGTATTGAAAATGCTTTTTTTTTTTTTTTTTTTTGCGGTACGCGGGCCTCTCACTGCCGTGGCCTCTCCCGTTGCGGAGCACAGGCTCCGGGCGCGCAGGCTCAGCGGCCATGGCTCACGGGCCCAGCCGCTCCGCGGCATGCAGGATCCTCCCAGACCAGGGCACGAACCCGTGTCCCCTGCATCGGCAGGCGGACTCTCAACCACTGCGCCACCAGGGAAGCCCTTATTCATCTCTTGACTGCTAACATCTGGGATTGTGCTTGGAGCGTGGCAGGCCTGAGGAGATGCTGAATGAATAAATGAGCTTTCCTTTGGCCCACGATGTTCCCCATGAATGAGACAGGAGAAAAGGGAAGGCTACGTTTAGCAGAGAGAGGTCAAAATGAGACTTAACAAGAGCTGCTTCTGGGTTCATTAATTAGTAATTAGTAATCATCCCTAAAGCAGAGGTGGCAAGATTGTGCCCTGGGAGCAGGTTAGATGATGATGTAGATGGTGAATGAGAATGATAATGAGGACCACAGTGGTGATGATGGGGACGACCATTTACTGAGACCTGTATTCCAGGCACAGGGCTTGGTCTCATTGTCCCTGTCTTACATTTCAGAGCAGGTCTAACACTCAATCCATCTTAAACTGTGCTGGTAATTGAGACATTCATTCATGCACTCAACATTTATTGAATACTTATTACATACCAGATATATTCTAGGCACTGAGCGGTGAACAAAGCAGACAGACATCCTTGCTTTATGGAACTTTTATCCCAGAGAGGGGAGACTCAAGATAAACTGGTAAAGAAGTAAAAAAGGTAGCATATCTTCAGGGTAAAAGTACTATGGAGAAAAAGCAGAACTCTTAGGGAGTGCAAGGAGTGGGTGGAGGTACGGCTGTTGTTGTGGCCAGGGTGGCCAGGGAAGGCTTTCCTGAGAAGGTGACAACTGAACAAAGACCTGAAGGCAGTAAAGCAGCAACCTCCAGGAGAGCATTTCAGGCAGAGGGAGTAGCAAGTGCAAAGGCCCTGAGGTGGGAATCTGCAGGGTGGCTAAGCTGAGTTGTTGAAAAGTAGTGGGAAATAAGATCAGAAGAGTGAGGAGCAGAGTCTTTAGGGGCTTGTAGGTCACTGCAATGGTCAGAGAAATTTGTTAGCTGGCCCTTGAGGAACTAGAAGGGGTTGGAGACCACCCTGAAGTCCTTATCACTTGTGAGCACATCTGTACACTATAAATCACCCTATGGAATGGAGAGAGGGTTATTCTCAGAATCCTTTTCCATGCTTGATCTTGAACTTGTTCTAAAGTGGGGTTTCTCGTCCTCAGCACTATTGATATTTTGGCTGGCTAATGCCCCCCCTTTTTTTAAACATCTTTATTGATGTATAATTGCTTTACAATGTTGTGTTAGTTTCTGCTGTATAACAAAGTGAATCAGCTATACGTATACATATGTCCTCATATCCCCTGCCTCTTGCGTCTCCCTCCCACCCTCCCTATCCCACCCCTCTAGGTGGTCACAAAACACCGAGCTGATCTCTCTATGCTATGCAGCTGCTTCCCACTAGCTATCTGTTTTACATTTGGTAGTGCATATATGTCAATGCTACTCTCTCACTTCGACCCAGCTTACCCTTCCCCCTCCCTGTGTCCTCGAGTCCATTCTCTACATCTGCGTCTTTATTCCTTTCCTGCCCCTACGTTCATCAGAACCATTTTTTTTTTTTTAGATTCCATATGTATGTGTTAGCATACAGTATTTGTTTTTCTCTTTCTGACTTACTTCACTCAGTTTGACAGACTCTAGGTCCATCCACCTCACTACAAATAGCTCAATTTCGTTTCTTTTTATGGCTGAGTAATATTCCATTGTATATATGTGCCACATCTTCTTTATCCATTCATCTGTTGATGGACACTTAGGTTGCTTCCAGATCTACTGTAAATAGTGCTGCAATAAACACTGTGGTACATGTCTCTTTTTGACTTATGGTTTTCTCAGGGTATATGCCCAGTAGTGGATTGCTGGGTCGTATGGTAGTTCTCTTTTTAGCATTTTTAAGGAACCTCCATACTGTTCTCCATAGTGGCTGTATCAATTTACATTCCCATCAACAGTGCAAGAGGGTTCCCTTTTCTCCACACCCTCTCTAGCATTTATTGTTTGTAGATTTTTTGAAGATGGCTATTCTGACCAGTGTGAGGTGATACCTCATTGTGGTTTTGATTTGCATTTCTCTAATGATTAATGATGTTGAGCATCCTTCCATGTGTTTGTTGGCAATCTGTATATCTTCTTTGGAGAAATGTCTATTTAGGTTGTCCGCCCATTTTTGGATTGGGTTTTTGTTTTTTTTTTATATTGAGCTGCATGAGCTGCTTGTATATTTTAGAGATTAATCCTTTGTCAGTTGCTTCATTTGCAAATATTTTCTCCCACTGTGAGGGTTGTCTTTTCGTCTTGTTTATGGTTTCCTTTGCTGTGCAAAAGCTTTTAAGTTTCATTAGGTCCCATTTGTTTATTTTGGTTTTTATTTCCATTTCTCTAGGAGGTGGGTCAAAAAGGATCTTGCTGTGATTTATGTCATAGAGTGTTCTGCCTATGTTTTCCTCTAAGAGTTTGATAGTGTCTGGCCTTACATTTAGGCCTTTAATCCATTTTGAGTTTATTTCTGTGTATGGTGTTAGGGAGTGTTCTAATTTCATTCTTTTATATGTAGCTGTCCTGTTTTCCCAGCACCACTTATTGAAGAGGCTGTCTTTTCTCCGTTGTATATTCTTGCCTCCTTTGTCAAAGATACGGTGACCATATGTGCGTGGGTTTATCTGTATAGGAATGCAAGAGATTTCTGAGTATTAATTTTGTATCCTGCTACCTTACCTAATTCATTGATTACCTCTAGTGGTTTTCTGTAATCCTAAAGTAGCATCTTTAGGATTCTCTATGTATAGTATCATGTCATCTGCAAACAGTGACAGTTTTACTTCTTCTTTTCTGATTTGGATTCCTTTTACTTCTTTTTCTTCTCTGATTGCCGTGGCTAGAACTTCCAAAACTATGTTGAATAATAGTGGTGAGGGTGGGCAACCTTGTCTTGTTCCCCATCTTACAGGAAATGGTTTCAGTTTTTCACCACTGAGAACCGATGTTGGCTGTAGGTTTGTCGTATATGACCTTTATTATGTTGAGGTAGGTTCCCTCTGTGCCTACTTTCTGGAGAGTTTTTATCATAAATCGGTGTTGAATTTTGTTGAAAGCTTTTTTTGCATCTATTGAGATGATCATAGGTTTTTTTTAAAATTTTTTATTTATTTATTTTTATATTTATTTTAGGCTGTGTTGGGTCTTCGTTTCTGTGTGAGGGCTTTCTCTAGTTGCGGCAAGCGGGGGCCGCTCTTCATCGTGGTGCACGGGCCTCTCACTCTCGCGGCCTCTCTTGTTGTGGAGCACAGGCTCCAGACCCGCAGGCTCAGTAGTTGTGGCTCACGGGCCTAGTTGCTCTGTGGCATGTGGGATCTTCCCAGACCAGGGCTCGAACCCGTGTCCCCTGCATTGGCAGGCGGATTCTCAACCACTCTGCCACCAGGGAAGCCCCTGATCATAGGTTTTTATCCTTCAGTTTGTTAATATGGTGTATCTCATTGATTGATTTGCATATATTGAAGAATTCTTGCATTCATCACAGTTTCACTTTCAGTGCTTGTGACTGGTCTGTTCATATTTTCTATTTCTTCCTGGTTCAGTCTTGGAAGGTTGTACTTTTCTAAGAATTTGTCCATTTCTTCCAAGTTGTCCATTTTATTGGCATATAGTTGCTTGTTGTAATCTCTTATGATCCTTTGTATTTCTGCAGTGTCAGTTGTTACTTCTCCTTTTTCATTTCTAATTCTGTTGATCTGAGTCTTCTCCCTTTTTTTCTGGCTAATGGTTTATCAATTTTGTTTATCTTCTCAAAGAACCAGCTTTTAGTTTTATTGATCTTTACTATTATTTTCTTCATTTCTTTTTCATTTCTTTCTGATCTGATCTTTATGATTTCTTTCCTTCTGCTAATTTTGGGGATTTTTTGTTCTTCTTTCTGTAATTGCTTTAGGTGTAAGGTTAGGCTGTTTATTTGAGATTTTTCTTGTTTCTTGAGGTAGGATTGTATTGCTATAAACTTCCTCTTAGAACTGCTTTTGCTACATCCCATAGGTTTTGGGATGTTGTGTTTTCATTGTCATTTATTTATAGGTATTTTAAAATTTCTTCTTTGATTTCTTCAGTGATCTCTTGGTTATTTAGTAGCATATTGTTTAGCCTCTAAGTCTTTGTATCTTTTACAGTTTTTTCCCTGTAATTGATATCTAGTCTCACAGTGTTGTTGGAAAAGATACTTGATACAATTTCAATTTTCTTAAATTTACCGAGGCTTGATTTGTGACCCAAGATATGGTCTATCCTGGAGAATGTTCCATGAGCACTTGAGAAGAAAGTGTATTCTGTTGTTTTTGGATGGAATGTCCTATAAATATCAATGAAGTCCATCTTGTTTAATGTATCATTTAAAGCTTGTGTTTCCTTATTTATTTTCATTTTGGGTGATCTGTCCATTGGTGAAGGTGGGGTGTTAAAGACCCCTATGATTACTGTGTTACTGTCGATTTCCCCTTTTATGGCTCTTAGCATTTGCCTTATGTATTGAGGTGCTCCTATGTTGGGTGCATAAATATTTACAATTGTTATATCTTCTTCTTGGATCGATCCCTTGATCATTATGTAGTGTCCTTCTTTGTCTCTTGCAATAGTCTTTATTTTAAAGTCTATTTTGTCTGATATGAGTATCGCTACTCCAGCTTTCTTTTGATTTCCATTTGCATGGAATATCTTTTTCCATCCCCTCACTTTCAGTCTGTATGTGTCCCTAGGTCTGAAGTGGGTCTCTTCCAGACAGCATGTATATGGGTCTTGTTTTTGTATCCATTCAGCTAGTCTGTGTCTTTTGGTTGGAGCATTTAATCCATTTACATTTAAGGTAATTATTGATATGTATGTTCCTATCACCATTTTCTTAATTATTTTTTGGTTTTTTTTTTTTTTTGTAGATCTTTTCTTTCTCTTGTGTTTCCTGCCTAGAGAAATTTCTTTAGCATTTGTTGTAAAGCTGGTTTGGTGGTGCTGAATTCTCTTAACTTTTGATGTCTGTAAAGGTTTTAATTTCTGCGTCGAATCTGAATGAGATCCTTGCTGGGTAGAGTAATCTTGGTTGTAGGTCTTTCCCTTTCATCACTTTAAATATGTCCTGCCACTCCCTTTTGGCTTGAAGAGTTTCTGTTGAAAGATCAGCTGTTAACCTTATGGTGATTCCCTTGTATGTTATTTGTTACTTTTCCCTTGCTTCTTTTAATATTTTTTCTTTGTATTTAATTTTTGATAGTTTGATTAATATGTGTCTTTGTGTGTTTCTCTTTGGATTTATCCTGTATGGGACTCTCTGCTTCCTGGACTTGATTGACTATTTCCTTTCCCATGTTAGGGAATTTTTCAACTATAGTTTCTTCAAATATTTTCTCAGAGCCCTTCTTTTTCTCTTCTTCTTCTGGGACCCCTATTATATGAATGTTGGTGTGTTTAATGTTGTCCCAGATGTCCCTGAGACTGTCCTCAATTCTTTTCATTATTTTCTCTTTATTCTGCTCTGTGGTAGTTATTTCCACTATTTTATCTTCCAGATCACTTATCCATTCTTCTGCCTCAGTTTTTCTGCTATTGATTCCTTCTAGTGAATTTTAAATTTCATTTATTGTGTTGTTCATCATTGTTCGTTTGCTCTTTAGTTCTTCTAGGTCCTTGTTAAACGTTTCTTGTATTTTCTCCATTCTATTTCCAGGATTTTGGATCATCTTTACTATCATTATTCTGAATTCTTTTTCAGGTAGACTGTCTTTCCTCTTCATTTGTCTGGTCTGGTGGGGTTTTACCTTGCTCCTTCATCTGCTGCATGTTTCTCTGTCTTCTCATTTTGTTTAACTTACTGTGTTTAGGGTCTCCTTTTCACAGGCTGCAGCTTCGTAGTTCCCATTGTTTTTGGTGTCTGCCCCCAGTGGGTGAGGTTGGTTCAGTGGCTTGTGTAGGCTTCCTGGTAGAGGGGACTTGTGCCTGTGTTCTGGTGGCTGGGGCTAGATCTTGTCCTTCTGGTGGGCAGGGCGACACCTGGTGCTGTGTTTTGGGGTGTCTGTGAACTTAGTATGACTTTAGGCAGCTCTCTGCTAATGGGTGGGGTTGTGTTCCCATCTTGCTAGTTGTTTGTCATGGGGCGTCCAGCACCGGAGCTTGCTGGCTGTTGGGTGGAGCTGGGTCTTAGTGTTAAGACAGAGATCTCTGACAGAGCTCTCGCCGATTGATATTACATGAGGCTGTGAGGTCTCTGGTGGCCCAGTGTCCTGGACTCGGCTCTCCCACCTCAGAGGCTCAGGCTTGACACCCGGCCGGAGCACCAAGACCCTGCCTGGCTGGCTAATTCTTTGCTGTGTGTGTGTGTGTGTGTGTGTGTGTGTGTGTGTGTGTGATGTGAGGAGGGTGTCCCTGCACTGTAGGGTATTTAGTAGCATCCCTTGCCTTTACTCACTAGATGCCAGTAGAATTCCAGATGTGACAACAAGTAATGTCTCCAGATATGGCCAAAGATGCCCTGTTGAGAACCACAGTCTAAAGAAATGCAGACTCCAGCTCCCTGTGCTGGCAGCTAATCTCCAGTCCCTACACTCACAGCTCCCCCATCCATCAGTCCCTACCGTGACCCACATTGGCTGCTCAGAAAAGGGAGACTGGGGTCATCTACTAAAGACCCAGGCAAACATTGATCTAGGTCCGTTAGCCATTAACACATTTACACACCAAGCAGACAGTCAGAGAGCCACTGACAACTCTAATGCGACCCTGGGTCCCATTTGTTTACCCCAAAACCCACGGGAGAGCCACACAATAGGCCTCAGCCTTGTGTTGGATGACTTGGTGCTGGTCACCATTGTCTTCCTTCCCCCAGAACCAGAAGATCTGCTGAAGATCCTGATATCTCCATAGGACTCTCCCTCCCCAGAGAGCATCTGGTCAGAGCAAGACCAAGGATTTCCCCCATGTCATCATAATAGTTAAAGTTTATTGGGCACTTCTGTGCCCGAGCTTTGCTTACCTTGTCTTACTATGTAGGCTCATTCTAAGGTATGGGAGCTATTACCACCCCCATTCTATAGATGAGGAAACTGAAGTGCAGGGATGTTTAAAAAACACCTTGCCTGGACCACCGGTGCTGTAAGCCACCATAACTGTCTCTGTTTTATGAGACAACCTAAGGAATTCATGTTAATTGAGTACCCACTATATGCCAGAAGATGAACCTTAGGTGGAGTTAGAACCTGAGGAGGGCTATACCTATAGGAGCTCTCAGCCTCCCAGCGAAAGGCTCCCTGCCTGTCCACTGTCCACTGGGCACTGCTTTGCCCAGGTTCCAATGAATGTACAGCTGAGTTGTGTCTCCATGCCTCATGATACAGGCACCAAGACCTGAGGGGTGTATGCATCCATTTCACCTTTACACACTCAGGATTCAAGGCTCCAACGCCCTAAAGGCAAATTTTAAAAAGACAGAAACTAGTAGATAGGACTGTAAATTGTAAAGAGTGGATTTGGCTCTCCAGAGTCTATCTGCTTTGATGAGAACCACTCAGAGCAGGGGAGATGGGAAACCCACCCCTCCAGGAAAAAAGGAACATTTTTCAGACCAGCTTACCTATGAGGTCAGTTAGAGCGTGGATCTCGGAGTCAGTCAGCCATGGAGCTGCCCTCAGCCTAATGCTTACTAGCTGTGAAACCTCTGGGCTTCCATTTCCTTGTCTAACATTCCTCACCTGTAACAGCAGATGACTCATAGGGTTGTTCTGAGGATTCACCAAGATAATGCGTGTAACACTTAGCAAAGCACTTGGCATAGTAAGTGTTCAATAAACATTGTTATCTTGTTATCATTACTACCATCATCATCACCATCATCATCCTTCTGGTTGCTCAGGTCAAAAGGTCAGAGTCATCCTTGATTTCTTTCATTTACACTCCACCTCCAATCCATCAGTAAATCCTGTCAACTCTTCCAAGATCCCTCTAGGCTCTGACCATTTCTCACCGCTCGCCTGGTTCAAGCCATTATCTCTCACCTGGATTATTCCAGTGGCTCCAGCTAGTCTCCTTTTTTCTCTTTGGTCTAATCTCCATATAACGTTCAGAACAATCCAGTAAGTCATCACATCTAACTCAGCTCCAAACCCTCCAGTAATTTCCACAACCCTTGGAGGAAAGGCCAAAGTTTATTCTACACGGCCTGTGTCACCTGACCTCACCCCAGCTCACTCTGTTCCAGACCCAATGGATTTCTCGTCATCCCTCAAACATGTTGCACGTGCTCCCACCTCAGGGCCTTTGCACGTATGGCTCCTTTGTCTGGAACTCTGTCCCTCCTGTAAGCAAGCACACAGCTTGCTCCCTTAGCTTCTTCAGTCTTTATTAAACGTTCCTTCTCAGTGAGGCCTCCTTTCGCCTCTCTACTTAAACTCCATTCCCCTGACACTCCCAACTTCCACCTCTGCTTCTTTTTTCTCCATAGCACTTAGCATCTAACATAGAATATAGTCTGCTTCTTTATTTTGTTTATTTTCTGCCTTCTCCAATGAGAGCAGTCATTTTTATCAATCTGTTTGTTGTTAAGTCCCCGATACCTAAAACATTTCCTGGCACATGGAAGGTTCTAAAAAAGATTTGTCAGATGAATGAGTGAATGAATCCCATTACTGTTAGGTCCCATCCATCCAGCTCTCAGATCCCAGCTGTCACAACCTCTATCTCTCACTTCCATTTTGGACACTGAAGACCACTGGGCTGTGTGTGGAACCTCAAAAACTCCACTGTTTAGACAAGTGTTTCCCTTGCCCCAAGCTCGTACCCTTAGAAACTCTGATTTGGATGCTCTGTCAATTAGCAGCCCTGAGCCAGGCACTGCCGAGTCCACGAGGGAGGCAGAGGAGAAGCCTGCAGGCCGGAGTGGCTGGCAACAGGCCAGCACCTGCTGGTGGTGATTGATGGGGGTATCGAAGGCGATGATGGTGACAAAGCAGGCAGTGGAAAGGCATCGATCTACAAGAGAGGCAAAAATTCCCACTTCCTGTCCCTTGATTGGGAGTTTAATGAAAACGATCTTTCACTTTCGGGATCCATCACTGGAGCAGGTGTGCTGACTGGCAATAGGGCGTATGCCAGCTGTCCCAGGCCTAGCCTTCTGGGTTTTGCTTTACAAAAGCCCTCTCTGTTGGACTTGGAACTTGCCCATAGCATTGGAAGTGATTTGCACTTTTTCCAAATGCTCCAGATGGACAAGGGAGTTTGAAAAAGATAAACTGTTCTGGCTTGAAAGGGAATTAATGACCCCCTGCCCTGGCTCGGCCCACCTGCTGCAGACACCAGTCGGTGAGGGACCAGCGAGGGGCCTGCAGTTTCACAATCCTCTCAGGAGGAAGGGAGGCAAAACTGCCTGCCTTTTAGCCCCTACCCCACCGCCCCCATTTAGGCCAGGAAGACCTCTCCTGCTGCTGGGATCACATGTCAGGCCCCTGAGGCTCTTTCCAGAAAAGGGCTCCTCACTCCAAATGCCACCCCGCTGCCCAGCAATATGATAGTGTCAGGTCTCTTCAACACCCCAGACCAAGGGGATGGGCTGAGTGCGTAGGAGGTCATCATAGCCTCCCTCCATCCTTACCCTTCCCACATCTGGCCTTCTTTCCACCAGAGAGTCCCCTGCTGTATTACATAAAGATACAGGGCAACTGGAGGGGCCCAAACTGGCCTGTTAGGTCCAGGAATTTCCACTAGATGGCTCTCTCTCTCTCTCTCTCTCCCCCCCTTCCTCCTTCCCTCCCTCCCTCTCCCTCCCTCCCTCTCTCTCCCTCTCCCCCTTCTCTCTCTCCCCTCTTCTCCCTCCCTCCCTCCCTCATTCCCTCCCTCTCTCTCTCTTTCTCTCCCCCTCACTATAATTTCTGATAGAAATTTTACAATAATAATGGTGCTAGTAAGAATGCATTATGTACTGACCAAGTTCTAGGCATTGTGCTAAGGGTTGGACATGCCCAGTGGAGGTTAGAGAGCAAGCACTCCGGAGCCAGAGCGGGTGGGTCCCATCCTGCTATACCTCCTGCTGCCATGGGGCCTTGGGCAAGTAGGTGTCATTTCAATTGTGCAACAGTTTCCTCATCTATAACACTGAGATAATAATAGCAGTACCTATCCCATATGGTACTAGGAGGATTAAATGGCTTAATCCATGTAAAACTCTTAGAAAGTAATAAGCACAATACAACTGATTGTAAAATAAATCTTTTGACAACTTCACAAGGTAGCCACTATTTCCCCACTTTATCTATGAGGAAATTGGAGCTTCAATAGATTAAGTTGCCCAAGGTTGTATTGTTTCCAGTGTTACCCAACCCAAAGAAACCTGATGTGTGTCTCCCAAACTGACCAATTTCCTGAACCGTGTGTCTCACATCTTGTCACATTTCTGAATCTACCCATTAGCAGTGGGGCACCAGAAAAGCCCCGGAGCTAAGCAGGCCAGACAAAACCTCCTCCTTGGGAGACAGGGATGCAGGAAAAGCTCTAGTGAGTTCTGTCTTCATACTGCCTCTTTCAGACAACCCATCCTCAGAGCAATCCAGGGACTTAGCTGAGGAGCTGGGCAAAGCCGTGGAGATCATGGGCAAAGGCAAGAACGGGATTGGCTTTGGCAAAGTGGACATCACGGTTGAGAAGGAACTTCAGAAGGAGTTTGATGTCAAGAAGGCCCCAGAGTTGAAGCTGTTTTTTGAGGGCAATAGATCGGAGCCCATCAGCTGCAAAGGTAATGGTACTTCTGTGTCAATCAAGGTAACGCTAACTATGGAAACACAAACATCTGCATTTCAGTGGCTTAGCAGAATTACAAGTTTATTTCTTGCTTGCACGGAGCCCAGTTAGCAGCCAGAGGGTGGAGATGAGGGGACTCTGTTCCCCACAGTCTTTCAAGGACCCAGCTCCCTTCCAGCCTGTGACGTTGTCCTCCCCTAGGACCCCCGAGCTTCCTGCCCTTCCCTCTGTATCTGGCCAGCTATTGGTGCCGAGAGGCAAAGGGGCGCCACCAGTGGTGTCCGTGGCCCAGGCCTGGAGATGGCGAATATCGCTCCACCCAACAGAAAGGCTGGGAAATACGGCCCTGCTCTATGTCTAAAGGAAGTAAAAGATTTCGGTGCACGTGTAGCCGCCTCCACCACAGCTTGCATCTCAGCTGGTGGGCTCTGGAGGCACCATGAGGTGGGATAGGGATGCACATGGCTTATAAACTATAGAGACCAGAGAGTGAGGTCCCCACTCACCTATCTCCCCACTCCCACCGCACTCTTCCACTTTAGAATGATTTTGACAGGGTCCCAGGCCGAGGAAGCACTGGTTGCTCGAAACGGAGACTGGGAGTTGCTAGAACAAGACGGGCTTGAGACAGGGTGACTACCAAACCCTCCCGCCTCTATCGCCCTCCATTCAGTTAACTCATTCATCTACTTGTTCTACACTCTTATTTAGAACCTACCGTGTGTCATATCCTGATGTTGTGGAAATTTGAAGAGTTTTGTGCTTCCGTGTGACACATAGCAGGTCCTAAGTTTAAAGAGTGTCAAATATATGGTTGCATGAACGTATGCACAGTGGATGGATAGATGGATGGAGGGAATAAAACTAATGAACACAGAAGTGCCCAGCACAGCCCTTACTATGTTAGTAGAATGTTCCCATCGTGTATGTTGCATGATTGAATCTCAGAACACTGAGTTTGTATTTTTCAGGGCCTGGCGTTTAGCAGGTTTGCAATAAGCCTGTTGGAGAGTTGTTACAAGAGCCAAAGGGACGGGGGGAGAGGGCCACCGTGTGCAGGGGCTGCAGGATGCCTTGCAGTTCTCAGAATGGACACAAAGGGGGTGTGAGACACACAGGCCAGACTCGCTGAAGAGCCAGCCTCAGGGCAGGTTGCATAAAAGACTTGGAGCCTTGAGGCTCCCAGCTGGTTTCTATGAGGCTGGTGTGTGCAAGGGGAAGAGAAAGAGATGGGGAGAGAGGGCAGGAGTGAGAGAAGGGACAAAAACTGCTGCTTCCTATGCACCGAGTGACAACCCTCAATGGCCACCCACTGACCCTAAGCGAGGAGCCCTTTGTGATGTGTTGGTTTGGGGGAGGGCTGTGAAGAAACCAGAAGCCCCAAGTTACTTTGTCAAAGTCCATATCTCCTCATGGAGTGGCTCAGGCTCTGGGATGCCTTCGCCTCCTGAAGGACAGGTGAGGTCCAACTCCACTTAGAGGTAAGAAGGTGACGGCATAGCGACTTCCAGACTGTCTGAGCTCCCTTTGTGCTGGGAGCCAGGCCTGGAACCTCCTCTGCCATTCAGGAAGCTTCACTATCACCTCCTCCAGGAAGTCTCCCCTGACTGCCTGGGTCGGGGTGCCTGCACCGTTTCTGTGGTCCCACGGCGCCTGTGCTTCCCCCTCAAAGATCTCATCTCACAGAATTGTATCTCTTCCTCACTGTCTACTCAACTGACAGCACAGGGCAGAGGCCAATCTCACCTCATTTCCTGGGGTCTCCTAAAAGGCTGCCAGAGCTGGTGGACACCTCGGCTTCAAATCCTCACTACATACCTGAGGAACAATCACTTCCTCCTGTTGAATTCTGATTTTCTCATCTGTAAAGTAGGGATGGTAAAGGCATCTACCTCCAAGGGTTCCTAGGAAGAAAGAATAAGTCTGCACATGTCTGAAGCATTTACTGTGTTCCAGGCACTGTTCTAGTCCCTTCTCAGATGTCATAACACAGTACAGGAGGTGCTTTTACAGATGGGGAAACTGAGGTGCAGAGAGTGGAATAACTCTCAAGACTCCCCAGCTAAGTAGCAGTGGGATCCACAAATATTTTCTCTAAAGGACCAGAAAGTAAATATTTTAGGCCTGACAAACCAATCTCTGTTGAAACTATTTAACTCTGCTGATGCCGTGAGAAAGGAGCCATACACAAACAAATGGGCGAGGCTGTGTCCCTATAAAACTTTATTTATAAAATCAGTTGGCAGATCAGGTTTGGTCCATGGGCTACAGTTGACTGATCCCTGCTGTACACTGTGCTGTCCTCTAAGTAAACGGCAGATGTGGTTATTATTATCCTCAAACTATTAGTTTCCTGACCCTAGTCTAGTGCCTGGAACACTTAGGTTTTTAATGCATATGTTGAGTTTGAATGGGGTGGAATTGCAAGGGCCCCACAATTAAGGAGCCAGCCCATATTTGTACTGGGCTTGACCATCCCCTTCTTCCTCAGTATTACCCCCAACCACGGAAAGAGGCAGTGGGATGCCGGGACGGAGCCAGAGCCCAGAGTTTAGGACGAGCGCTAGCTGTGAGAGCTTGAAGCAGCCTCTATTTCTCACTTCCTAAAAAGAATGACTAATGCCAGTTCTGCCACTTGACAGCACTTCCTGAGCTAAGGGAGCGGCAGTACTTCACTGGCCTCTTGCACTGTGACTTTTATGAAAACGTCCCTCAGAGGCAGGTGGGGTTTAGTCGTTGTTGTTTCAAGTCCAGGTTCTCCTCTGGTCTCCAAGGACTGATGGTGGGAGACTTGACCTTGGCCATCTCCCTGGAGGGAGGGGGACTCAGGCTGCCTCCAGGCCTTCAATTAATGCTGCATTCACAGCTTGTGCCTGGAAATATGCAGCGGAGCTCTGGCCCCAGTCAATCATTGACACGGCATTCATACCTCGGTTGTCGCTGTGTCCTCAGGCTCAGAGCCGAGCACCAGGAGAGGGACCTGCCTAGTGGGGACAGTGCCCGATTGGCAGGAACTCAGAAACAAGCTGTTTGCCAAGTTCAGAGCTATCTCGGTCCTATGGGGTCCAGAAGGGCAAACGGAGCTCATCCATCCCAGAGAAGAGGGTCCAAGATCAAGTCCCCTCAAACCGAGTTATCTAATGATTCATTCCCCTCATCCATTCATCCCATAACTATTTCCTGAGCACCTACTGTGAGCCAGACACTACAGGATGTAGGGGAGGAAAATGTTTCCTTTCTTCCCTTCTAGGTTCTTTGGCTGGTCTAATAATTAAATTGACATAAGAAAGAGTAAAAGAAGAAAAACAAATTTAATTTGATAACGTACAGGAGTCCCAAAGATACGAGGCTCAAAAAAGTGACCAAAACAGGCAACTTTTAGACAAAGAAACAATAAAGTTGTGAAGAATTGACAAGGCAAAGGTGTTTGGGCTTGGGGTAGCAAATTAGTGAGGAAGTAACAAGGTTTTTTTATACAACCTTCTTGACCTTAAATCCCTATGTCTGGTGATAAGGATGTAGTCTACCGTCCTGGTATAGGGAGGGTACCTCTACATGGGAGATTTATTTCCTGCTTTCGAAGGGACAATGGAGGGTCAGACATCCTTCTTGCACAGGCTATTTCTCAAGTAACTTTAATTCAAAATAATATGCCAAAGTAGTAGAATTTGAGGTGGCATATTCTGTTCCCCCTCAGGAGCTACTGAGAAAGTTAGGAAAAAAATCATAGCTTCAGAAACAGACTCAGTGAAGAAAATACAACAGGTCATAAAATAGAGAATGATTGAGGGGAGAGTAAGAAAAGACCAAACTGAGAATTAAATAAGCAGGGTGAGATGCCCTTGAGAGCTGAGAGGAAAGGACAGCCCGGGCAGAGGGACTGGTGGATACCAAGCCCAGTGTGCTGGATGAAAAGGATATGGCTGGAGTGCGGACAGAGGGAGAGAGTAGCACAAAGGGAAATCAGAGCAGTGGTTCTGAGGACCTGTAATTCAAACCCATTTGGAAGGGTTTTATTCACCTTTTTTTGGTATTTTCAGAATTTCTAAACCAATTCCTTTCAGGTCATTTAAGACATAACTTTTTCAGGCAAAGCCTTTAAGAGAAAGTTTGTTTTCATGATATGTGTCTCTTTCTTCCTAAAAGATGGCTTGGACGACTGTGAAAATAGAAACTCAGCCTTGGGGCTGGTGTCCAGGAGGAGGGAGTGACTGCAGTGGGTGGAGAGCCATGGTCTGAGGGTGGCATGAAGCCTCCCCCGCCCCCTCTGTCCCTTGAGACCACCACATCATCCTCTTACCAACTTTTAGAGGCCTGATTCACTGTGGCTTTTTAAATGGTCTAGTCTGTATCTACTAAAGCTGGACACAGCGTCCCCATGACTAGAAATTCTTCTCCTGGGCATGTACCCAACGGAAGTGCATACAATGTGCCCCTAGAGACATGCACAAGAATTAATTCTTAATAGCCCCGAACTATAAACAAACCAAATGCCCATTAACAGGGAATGGCTAAATAAGTTGTGGAATATTCACACAATGGAATGCTACACAGCAGGGGGAACGAATCTACAGGTGCAACATGGAGGAATCTCACACGTATAGTGAAGCCCGATCCTAAACACGTACTGTATGACTCAATAGAAAGTTCAAGAGCAGGTTAGAAGTTAGGATAATGGTTTCCTCTAGGTCAGGGTTGGGTAGTGGCTGGGAGGGGGCACCATGGAGATTTCCGAGGGGCTGATAACGTTCAATTTCTTTATCTGGGTGATATTTATACATGTGTGTTCATTTTATGAAAATTCATCAAACTATACATTATAATTTGTATACCTTTATGCATGTAAACATACTGCATTATAAATTTTTAAAAGGCCTAATGTTCTTAGGAAAAGTAAGCAAACATACTGAAAATAGTGTCCTTTCCAGTCGATTTAGCAACTCAGTGTGCATTCCTCAAGCCCCAGGCAGCAATTTGTCCTGCCACAGGGCCTTTGCACAGGCTGTTTTCTCCGCCTTTCCTTTTCCAGTTGCTTCCTGTTAACTCCTATGTATCCTTCAGTTTTCAGCTCATAAGTGATTTCCTCCAGGAAGCTCTCCTTGACTTCACAGTCTAGGTCGTGTATCTTTTATATAGGTTCATAGAACTTTGCTTTTGAATACTTACTTTGGGTGTGATTTTACCCTTGTTTGTGCAGTTATTGGATAGTTGTCCTCCTCAACAGAATGAGAGCTGCATAGTCTCGTTTCTGCTCACCATTTTATCCCCAGGACCAAGCACAGCATTCAGTAACGTAATAGGCACCCAATGCATATTTATCAAATGAATGAACGAGTGAAGGAGTGAAGAATAAAGGCCTTTGTATTGGCTTTTTTGGCCAACCCAATATGTTGTCCAAAGCTACTCACAACAAACATTGCTTTAGCTCATAAACTCATTTTAAATGATCCATTATATTCTATAGCAGGCCTTGACAGAAAATAATATTTTACATTACCTGCCACCATATGAAACTGATGATCCTAGCAAACACAAGTCCATTTGTAGCCTTGAGTACATTCTGGCACACCATTATGTCTCCCCAGATATGGTACATGTGTCCCGATTTTAGATGCCTTTTGTGTGCTTGGCACTTCCCATATGATAGCTGAGAAATGGAAGTCAGGGTGTATGACCTCATGGACATCTAGGTCTCAGCTAAGGAACTGGAGACACAGGGAGATAATGGAATTCTCCCAAGGGTGCAGAGCTAGCTGGCCTTTTTAATTACATTTTAAAACTATATGTTTTAAAAAAATAAATCCATCCTCCTGTCACTTTGAAGGGTGAATAAGAAAACACAGCTGGGCATGCTTCCTCCCGGGTTTGATTCCCAGCTTCACTAGCGGAGTGGCCAATGGCAAAGTTGAACCTCAATTTCCTCATCTGCAAGATTGGGAGAATATGTATCCCATAGGGTTATTGTGGGGATGTAAGACATGCAAAATGCTCAGCCCGGTGCCCGGTCCTTGGTAGGTGCTCAGTCAAGTTTAGCTGCTGTTGTTAATGTTCACGTTTTGGGGCTCAGGTGGGGAGGAGAGGAGAAACTGACCTTGGACTTCAAGGGGTGGGAATCCAAGACAAGAGGTTTCTACTCATTTAACTTGGGGAAGACAGGACTTGCTCCAGTTCAAGAGGAAACTTCTGTGGGATCCATTTAATTGTATGTCTCTCTCCAGGAGTGGTTGAATCTACTGCCTTGGTTGTTTGGTTGAGAAGACAAATTAGCCAGAAAGCATTTTTGTTCTCTGACACCAGTGAGATAGCAGAGTTTGTGAATTCCAGGCCCTTGGTCATCATCGGCTTCTTCCAGGTACTGCATTCAAGAGGTGGGAGGTGGCTTCTCAACTGATGGGGAATCCTGTGTCTGAGAGGGTGGGTAGGGTGAGGAGAGGGTGGGTAGGGTGAGGAGAGGTCTCTCATTTAGGTTAATTCCATGCCCATTCTTCCTTTTTCAATGAACTGGTTTTCTGGGGGAACTGCAGGATAAAAAATAAAGAAGAAACGGAAGCTGAAATGGTAAGAGAAGCTAACTACAAAGGTGGACAGTAATGGGAAGAGAGGAGAGGAGATTGACATATATTGAAGTGGTTTTGATAGTATAACTGATCTTTTTTGGGGTTCATTTAGAATATCACTGAATGATAAATGATTTGCAAATTGCTCTTGCTTTTGGAGAATGAGTTTCTTATACATCTTAACTCATTTCCTATTAACTTTGATGACTCCTCCCCTTCTCTGAGTAGAAGTCAGAACTTTGGGATTATATTTATACAAGGGGAGAGTTTGTACCTTTTTCTCTCCCATCCTACATTTTGACATCGTTTTTGGCCCCAATTTTCTTTCAAGCTAAAGAAGAAGGCTGAAACTACAACCGTATCGTGATATCAAGTTCATATTTGGTACCACATGTGGTCAAATCAATAGCCTCTTCTGAAAGCAATTAAGGAATAAATGTTAAAAAGTCTTAACACCTGTGTTAGAACAGCCTTCACTCTAATACTTGGGAAAGGTCAAGTTTATCGATTCTCTCCATTCATCTCTGTGGATTTGCCTATTTTGGGCTTAGTCATAGCCATAGAAGTATTCTGGGTATGAAACATCCATGAAAGTGGATTTAGGTGGCCCAGCAAAACCACAGAACTTGGAAAGGTGAAGAGATGAATTAGTCACTATTTTCACCCTGTCCTTAAAAAATCCAGGCATTTTGCTTCCTACCAAAGCCTCATCAGACATCTCTCCCCAAACAGGATTTAGAGGAAGAAGTAGCAGAGTTGTTCTATGATGTGATCAAAGACTTCCCAGAACTAACGTTTGGAGTGATTTTGATTAGAAATGCCATTGGGCGTTTCCACGTCACCCTTGACAGTGTTCTGGTGTTCAGAAAGGTAGGACTTTGGTCTTATTGCTAGTGAGGGGGCTCTAGTTCAAAATAATGAACTATGTGTGTATGTATGGGTTTTGGGTATAAATTCTGGTTCTGCACTTGTGAACTAAGGGGCATTGGACTAGTCAGTTTCTGGGAAGTCAGAGTCTCCTGTTGTCTCTCTGGCCTTTCTAGCCATTTTCCATTGGGAGTTCCTCCTTTCCTTAACCAGTAAATGACATTAATTAAGGCTCAATCTTCTGCCTCGAGTTTTCCTCTGGTCCATCTCCCTTTCCCCATCACCCATGACGTCTCCAGCCAGACTTCTCTGATCTCCAGACCTTTATATCCATCACTAGATGTCTCAACATGGCCATGCCTAAAGTCATAATCTCCCCTCCAGATCCTCTTCTAGTGTTTTTTCTCTATTAATGAATGGTGTCACCATCTCTCCCAGCTCCTCTGTAAGCAAAGCCACAACACCTAGGCATCATTCTAACACCTCCCTCAAAACCAATCCATCAGCCCAATCCCATTGATTTCTAAATCCAAAATATCCTGTGAATCTATCCATTTCTTTCTACTGCTACCATCCTAGATCAAGTGACCATTCATATTCCATAGCCTAATACAACGTACATCCAACTGGTCTACCACATTTTATCTTGTCCTCTAAAGAAAAATCTTTCCGAAATTAAAATCTGATGGTCGCTTTCCTCCTTCCAACTGAAAGCCCTTTAACTGATTCCTATAATTTTTAGGATAAAGATAAGTCCCTGATGAGGCCCACGAAGCCTTCCACAGTCTAACCTCTATTACAAACCTTCCTCCTCTTTCCCTCTGGGATCTAGATCTGAGCTGTCCAATATGGCAGCCACTACTCACATGTGACTGTTTACATTAAAATTAAATTAAAATTTTAGTTCTTCAATCAAGCTAGCTATTACCGGGTGGATTGTGGCTACTGTATTCAATAGCATTTCCAGATTTACAGAGCATTTCCATCATCACAGAAAATTCTATTGAACGGTGTTACTCTAGACACTGTGGTCTGGTTCCTGGAACATGCATTACTCCCTCGCCACGCAAAGCTAAATCCTTACAATAACCACATTGCTTATAGACATGGCTCAGAGAGGTTAGGTTACTTGCCTAAGGCCACACAGGAAGTAGGTGGAGTGATATCCAGATGCTGGTTGACTCTCAGAGAGGTCTTCTCATAGAGAAGACTGTGAGCCATTGTGTTTTACTTAGGCCCATGGAAGTCATTGAAAGATTCTAAGTTGGAGAATAAAATAAGGTGATTTGTGCTTTGAATGAACATAGAGTCCAGAAATAGATCCAAATGCATATGGAAATTTAGTATATGATAAAGATGATATTTTAGACCAGTAGGGAAAATAGTATACAATATGCTAGTCATGTTATTCAATGACTAGCATTGGGTAGCCATTTGAAAGAAGAAAACTAAAGCTAAATCTATATATCACTCCTTCCACCAAATTAAATTCCAGATTGATCCCTGATTTAAAAATATAACAATAAAACTGTGGAAAGACCAGAAGATGCCATGGGAGAGACTGCTTTCTAACCTTGGAGGGAGGGGGAAAGCCCCTTTATAAAGCATGACAGAAACCCCAGAAAGTATGAAAAGAAATACTGATAACTTTGGATCATACAAAAATTTTAAAATTCTGCAGAATAAACCCAATCACAAAATCAAAAACCAAATAGCAAACTTGGAAATGCATTTAGGAGAGATTTGGTCTCTGTTAATGGTCAAGAACATGGGCACTAGATTCAGATTGCCTGGCTTGGAATCTTGGCTTCACCTCTTACTACCTTAGCAACCCTGGGCAAGTCACTTCACTTCTCTGTGCCTCAATTTCCTCAACTGTAAAATGGGCAAAATAATAGTATATAGCACAATGAGATGTTATGAAGATTAAATGAGTTAATACGTATAACATATTTAGAACCGTGGCTGGTATAACATGAGCTCTCCATAAGTCTAATTAGGATTATTAAACTCTTGTTACGGCCAGGAAAGAGTATAGGCTTTATCCAGGGGACAATAGGGCCTATGAAGTGTTTAAGCAGGAGTTGCATTTTAACAACATCACTCTGGCTGAAGTGTAGGAGATAGATGGAAGGGAAGCAGGGGGAGAAATTGGAAGACCATTAGGAGACTTTTGCAGGAGTCCGAGGATTAGGTTTGGACTAGAGGGTGGAATTGGCATAGATGAAGAGAAGGAGATGGAGGAGAGAGAAATAAGGAGATAGCTGCTGCTTTCTCCTTCCCCCACAGACTTTGATCCTGGGCTACAGAGAATTATGTCATTTCCTGTGCTAATCCAGGTCCTTCTGAGAAGCAGTCATCAGGCAGGATTAATCATGCAAAAGACTAGGGGAAAGGCCTTTGAAGGAAAATAGAGAGGGAGCTGGGGGAAACTTATCAGACCATGAGGTACCAATAGATCTGACCCTTTGGAAGGAAGGAAGGTGGGATGGAAGAGTCCTTGACTGCAGCGTACTTCTAAGAAAGTTCATCAAAGTCCCCTATAAGAGAAGCCCTGTATCTCCCAGAAATCGGCTTGCCTTAGTATCCCTGACAAATTCATTGGTTAGGAGCAGTGTGTGAGAAACTGCTCAGCAACGGCACAAATACGTTGATGGATTTCAGAGCAAGACCGCTGGTGCCGTCCGTCAAGTATCCTCCCTGTGTCTGTAGGCTGGAGGATTTCATGGCTTCCACATACCCGTATTCCACCCTCAGGCTAATCTCCCAGCCATCCATATTTATTAAGCATCTAGATTATGTATTACACCTGTTACCATGGTGTTTTCCTTTTATCCAAGGGGAAGATTGTGCTATTACATTTGTTAAGTGCCTACATCATGGATGCTACTGCCCTCTAATGGTTTTCTTCGTTTGTCCAAGGGAAAAATCGTGAACCGCCAGGAGCTTATCGATGACAATGCCAACAAACATATCCTCAATCAACTTATAAAACAGCACCTCACAGATTTTGTTACTGAATACAACACTGAGGTCAGTGAGCAAAGGGTCCCGGGAGAAGGGTAGCAGGGGCAGCTGTGTGCAAGGAATGACCTGTTTTCCTTTTAATTTCAGAATAAGGATCTGATTTATGAATTGCACATCCTGAATCACATGTTGCTCTTCGTCTCCAGAAGCTCCAAGTCATTTCGTGTGACAATGCAGCATTATAAATTGGCATCGAAGGAATTCCAAAACAAGGTTTGCGGAAGTTGCCACTGCTCCTTGGGGCTCTTTATTTAGGAATCCAAGACCTATAGACCCTAATGCGATCCATCTGCCTTACCGATTATAAATTAATCCAGGGAGGATTGGTGTATTCATTTGCATACCAATCGCCTGATTTGCATTCTTCTTCCTGCCCAGTGTCTCTTTCTTTCTCACCAAACCTTTGCTCCTTCTTCCCTCATCATTTTGAGAAGTCTACTATGGGAACATGACTGGTCTGGCTGCTTTTTCAATGGATCATGCTCCACTAAGAGTAGGTGACTGCAGTGTGGCTAGCATTTGGCTTGGAGGTGAGGGGAAGGAAAGACCACTCCTGCCTGAGGTCAAGGAGTGTGAAAAGCCTGAAGGTGTAAAGCAGCACAGACAAGCAGTTGCTGAAGTTCAGGTTTCAGCATCAACAGACCTGGGTTCAAATTCTCTTCCTCTTACAAGTGATTTTGTCTTAGATGAGTTTAACCTCTCAGTCTCAGTCACCTCCCGTGTAAAATGGGGAGTTATAGCAAGAATTAGAAGTGCTATATGTAAAGCAATGAGCAAATGTACAATGAACAGTGCTTATTTTTTTGGTTATTATTATCATTAGAAACACTTCAGGGGACTTCCCTGGCGGTCCAGTGGTTAAGACTTCGCCTTCCAGTGCAGGGGGTGCGGGTTTGATCCCTGGTCGGGGAGCTAAGATCCCACATGCCTCTGGGCCAAAAAACCAAAACATAAAACAGAAGCAATATTGTAACAAATTCAATAAAGACTTTAAAAATGGTCCACATCAAAAAAAAATCTTCAAAAAAAAGAAACACATCAGTTTTTCCTAAGTATTATACCTATATTTATAGAGTTAGCACCATCTGGACTCTGGGGGCTATTTACTTCACTTTTCTCTTTATTTTTATAAGAAGTAAGGTAATGGTAGGTTCTCTTTCTCTTGAAGAAAATTCTTCTGAAATTTAAGCAAAACAATTAAAAACTGTGAAACCCCAAATAAATACAGAATAAAGCCACTAGGCACGAGCATATTTAACGTCTGCTACATCCCACCTCATTTTTCTCCAGGAAAGTTATTCTAATTACAGAAACACCTCTTGTAAATACGTTTCCTGGTTTATTCAATTTTAAACTTTAAGAATTTTGATGTAATTAAATTGATTACAATCTGATTGCTTCCACGCTATTTCTATTATAATAGTCAATGCTTAGCCATAATTCTTCTAGATTATTTTTTTAAATTTAACTCTTTAATCTAGATGGAACTTATTTTGGCATATATCATGGGTTTAGGTTGTAGATTGCCTTTACCCCAGTTAGCAAACTTCTAGAATGCCATTTATTGATCGTGCTCCATTTTCGTGCCAAAGATAAACAGTTGGATGAATATTATTCCAACAGGTCATACCCCCATATCTTATCTTGTTCACCTCTAACAAATGTTTATTGAAAGTATACATGGTTGGTTTTAATATGTCTGCTTTGTTTTTCACAATCTCCCTAGCACCTGGAAGAGTGTCTGGCACATAGTAGGGCTCTTAATATTTTGACAGATGAATGACCTGAGAGTATCCAAATCCAGGGTCTGCAGGAGACTCTGACTGGTCTCCTTCTTCCATGCTTGTTTCTTCTCTACAACCAGAGTGGTCTTTTAAAAATTATCACCATGTCACACTCTGGCTTTTATCCTCAGTGACCTCCCGTCTCATTCAGATTAATGCCTGGCTCCTTACTGGAGCTCTGAGCTCATCTCTCACCATCTTCCATGACTCTCTCTGGCACTGCAGCCACACTGGCCTTGTCTCTCTATTCTATAACATTCTATGTGTCCCCCCTCCCCACACCCAGGCCTTTTCAGTGGCAGTTTCCACTGCCTAAATAAATGTTCCCCTGACTTGTTACTCATCACCCAGGTCCCAGCTCAAATGTCACCTCCTCAGATACTCCTCCTGGCCTTCCTACCTAATACTGAGCCTGTATCTCACCCCATCTGTACAGCCACTCTCTCACAGTGCCCTGTTCCATCATCTGGTTGGCACTCACTCATTGCTATCTGATTGACTAATTTCTTTACTCATTTCTTGCCTGTCTTCTCCACTAGAACATGAGTTCCATGAGGGCATGGATTTTGTCTGCCTTATATCCCCAGTGCTTAGCAAAATGCCTAGGAGCCACTCCACAAATAGGTGTTGAATGCATGATTGAATGAGGTCGTGGGTTTCCTAGATAGAAGAATAATTTAGAATAATAATGAGGTGAAACGTTCCGAGCATTTTATACCGCCCAGTCACTGAACTAAGCCTTTTATACACAGCGTCCTGTTTCATTCTCACAGCAACCCTATAATGTGGGTACTATTATAATCACCACTTTACAGAAAACGTAACTGAGGCACAGAGAGGGGAAGTTACTGTTTTGCCCCAGGAACTGGGATGAAAGCTCAGGACCTCCTGACTTCCTGCGGTTGTGTGAATGGTGTCCTGCACAAGGATGGTGAAACCAGGACGACAGCTGATGCCTGTCTGTGCAGCGAGACACAGGGCTGCACCTGCCTGATGAAAAGGAGCTTTTGTCCTGGCTTTCAGAAGTGCTCCATAGACTGTGCTATTTGCTTTCCATTAGTGCCCCCCCCCCCCACAAACAGATTCCCAACAGTTTCTCTCCCTCGGTAAGGGGGTCGTTACCTTTTTCATGCCTCCGATCCAGAGAGACACAGGTTTCGTTTGGTTTGGCAGATCCTTTTCATCCTTGTGGATGCAGACGAGCCCAGAAATGGACGTGTCTTGGAATACTTCCGGATCGCAGAGGCTGATATCCCATGTGTCCAAATCCTAAACTTAAGCTCTGATGCAAGGTACAAAATGCCTTTCGAGGAAATAACCTATGAAAACCTCAAGAAATTCGGCCAGAGCTTCCTGAATAGGAAGGCCAAGGTAAGCTCACCCTCGGACAAGGTTTATCCAGAGCCTCAAAATAATTCTTCTTCTGTAGTTCTGATGGCTTTAGTCATCTGAATGGGGAGGCAGAAGAAAGGTCAACCTCATGGTTCTTGTGAGGAAATACCCCCATCTCCCCACCTCGAATCAATTTAACCTTTGATCTGTCCTGACCTTATAATTCCACCATTAATTCTTTATTCTTAAAGTAAAGGCATTTTCTTTGTAGGAATCTCCAAATGAAATGCAGGCACTCCCAGGGCTGGCATCCTCTGAAAGTAGGTTCTTCTCCTTCTTTCAGACTCTAATGTGAAAGATTTACTTGGCCCCAGGGTAGATGCTTGCTTGGGGGAGAAGATGGGGTGGAAGACTGCTTCATGTATGAAGCAGTCAGGGTTTAACCTCAAAGGCTTTAGGGACCAGGGAGGAGCGGCTGCAAAAGGATGGCTACATAACACTATGTAGCCCCATGACATAACCACCTGCTGTTTATTTAGCTCTTGCTATATCCTCAACCACCCTGCTGAGTTATGTCCTTCTGAGTTAGGTGACCATATTATTTATTTTCCAAATGGGGACACTTTTGAGAGTAATGGAAGCAATTTTAAAAAGTGTTCTGAAATGGCAGGAATAAATTGGGACTCTCCAGGCAAACCAGAATGTATGGTCACCTTACCTTGGAGGGCTCCCACTACCTTCTGTCCATCCCCCCACAGACACTGCTTCCCCTCAGCCTTCTCTGATGAAAGCTGGTTTTTGTCTAACGGACAACATTATCACAGGCCAGTTGGTAAGGTTGGTGTCCTCCATGCCACTTCCAAACGATTTCTCCTCCTCTGCCTTCAGAAAGTCCAGATTCTTTGGATTCCACGCCTTTGGACTTTAGGCCACCTGCTCCTGATTCCCGTTGCTGTTCTGATCACTTCCCTTTCGCTCTCTGAGGACTTAAGCTCCTCGTCCCAGACCTGCCCTCGACCCCTACTCTGCCCTCATTTACAGAGATGTCAGTATCCAAAGCCCTGGTCTTTTCTCCGGTAATGGTATGTCCATGCCCTCTCAGCCACCTGCTCTTATGGCCATACTCTAGAGGTGGCAGCCCCTCTGCAAGCCTGATTTCACACTTCCCGTCCTCTTAGTTCCTTTCTCTAGTAGCCACATTGCTACAATCCCTAACCCTTTTCATGGCCTCCAGTCTCCTGATCCTGTTTCACCATCCCTTTATTGCCCTCCTTCATGAACTTGGATTCCACGGTTCACCGCTCTGATGATGATTCCCTTAACTCTTCAATCCCTTCCACCTTCCACCTCCTCTACACCCTGTAGTATTTACCAGGCAAAATCACCACTCCTGTTGAACCCAAACTTAACTTCCCTACTGCTTCCAGACCAATCCTGGAGAAAAAGGACCTCACCACGAGGCAGCCTGGCTTCCTGGAATCACAAACCAAATATCCTGTTGGCTCTTAGAAATGCCCTGACATTTCTATATAAATTTCTCTTTGTTCATTCTCTTAATCTCGGAGTCTGTTTCTCCTCCAACCCCATTCCTACTTGCAGTCTGAACTGAGTACTGTAATCATATATCATTAAGAAAACAGAAGGCTTCAGACAGGAGCCCCTCATTTTCTATCACCACATCTACAAACCTCCCTGGAGCTCTGCCTGTCCTCTTTCTCTCCCTCTGGTTATATCTCAGGAGGCATCTGTCTTCCTCTCAAGGGCCAGCACATCCTCTTGTGTTCTTGGAATGAGGACGGGCATCCTTCGCATGACCTATAATATGTCACGTGCCTGATCTGGCCCATTTCTAATTCTCCATTCCCCGTCTCTCATATCCAGTCCCCACACTTTTTACGCTCCCTCACAAAGAATTTTCAGGTCCTTTCCAGAGATTGGGGTGGGGATGAGGGAAGCTATAGTGGGAGACGAGGCTGGTGAGCTGGGCAAAGGCCAGACAGCAAGGACTTGTAAGCATATTAAGGATTTGGTAGCCTAAGAGCAGTGGGAAGCCAGATTTGTCTGGTGAAGGTAGAATCCGCTTGTAGGAGAATAAAGGTGTGGTGAGGGTTAGGAGGAAATGCAGAGAGAACAGCAGGAGGCTATCACAGTGACCTAGACGAGAGATGCAAGCTACCTGGCCAAGGGTAGCAGCAGTGCAGGCAGAGATGAGGGTGTGAATTCAAGAGATATTCAGAAAATAATGGTTGCAGAGAAAAATATATGTTCTGAGATTTTCACCACTTTCTTCAAAGAGAAGCAAGAGCTGGGTTCATTCTTTCATTCATTCACAGAACATTGACTGAGGTCTCATGGTGTGCTGGTACTCAATTGTACTTAATGATGGGGGAAGAAAAAGTCCCTTGTGACTTTCCATTCATTGAGATAGTGATACATTAATCAAATAACCAGAAAAATAAATGTAAATGATAAATAAGTGATGCAGGAAAAGTACCAAATATTATGAGAATTTATGAAAGCAGGGCCTGACCTTGTCTGGGGTAGAGTCAGGGAAGTCCTCCTCTGAGATCATTCTGCAAGATAAATCTGAGTTAGAGATAAATCTGATAGAGAAGGGAGTGTGGGTATGAGGAAGTGGGTGGAAGGCTAGCCCTTTGGGTGAACAAACCAGCATGGCTGAAGAAAGCAAGCAAGGGAAGAATGGCAATGAGCTTGGAGAAGGTGTCAAGAAACGAAGTGTGACAAATATTTTATAGGTCACATAAAATGATCTTAGTGTGATTCTTGGGGTAGCTGGGGGTGGCTATATTTTTGGGAGAAGGGACACAAACTAGTTTAGTTGTTAATGATGTGAAACGCACCCTCATCTAAGAATTCTAACAATCATGTATTTGAAATGCTAGAATCCACCCCGGTTTGGAGCCCTGCCGCCTCATCAGCCCTCTGATTCCGGTGCCCCGGACAATCTAGGCTGCACATCTAGCTCATGATCTATCTCAGCATTTCCAACTCTTTCCCAAGGCAGTTGTAAGAACAGGAGAAAGTCTTCCATTGTTTCCAGTCAGGGTGGGGAGCCCCAAATGCCAATCCCTTTCTGGAGACCGTTAAAATCTCTCAAATTTGCTTTCTAGAAACATCAAGCCAGTGAAGAAATTCCAAAATATTGGGACCAGGGGCCGGTTAAGCAGCTTGTTGGGAAGAACTTCAACGTCATTGTCTTTGACAAGGAAAGGGACGTATTTGTGATGTTCTGTAAGTATCTCTGCAGAGGCCATTGGAGGCAGTGGCTTCAACATTACTTTTCAGTGTAGCTCCTGAATTCTTGGGTACCAGAATCTCCAAAACCTATCAAAGCACCATGCCAAGAATGATCTTCAGACATCCAAAGAGTTTGGATCAAGATGCTATCAGTGTCTTTATTCCTGTCCTGCCCCTAGGTTCTTCAGAACCATTTTTTTTTTTTTTTTTAAATTCCATGGGAAGCAGCTACGTAGCACAGGGAGATCAGCTCGGTGCTTTGGGTCCCCCTAGAGTGCTGGGATAGGGAGGGTGGGAGGGAGACCCAAGAGGGAGGAGATATGGGGATATATGTGTATGTATAGCTGATTCACTGTGTTATAAAGCAGAAACTAACACACCATTGTAAAGCAATTATACTCCAATAAAGATGTTAAAAAAAAAAAGATGCTATCAGCTACAAAGCAACTCTCCCCCCAAATCAAATTCTTGGAATGTGTGGAATACTTTCTCATAATCAGGCCTGCTACCATTTGTAACAACAGTAATGCTGATGGCCGATTGAATGCTAGATAAACCAGGCCTGTGTATCTCATTTAACCCTCACACCTTACTTTTGAAAGTGGCTACTTTATTGCTCCCACCTTACAGATGAGTAAACAGAGTCCCAGGGAAGTAAAGAAACTTTACTAGAGTCAGGCAGCTAGTATGTGAACTTCATTAAGTAAGGGATTGGAACCTAGTCAGCCTGAATCCACTGCCTACTCTAGTAACTGCTGTACCAGTGACCAGTGTAAGTTAAGTAACTTCTCAGATGGCCCACACTTAACATACCTGAGTTGGTGCAGCCAAACTGAAGACCCACATCATGCATGTAAAAGACTTGCAACAGTGTCTGGCATCTTGTATGCATTTGATAAAGGACAGGTATTATTGCTATTATTTTCCCTGTTATAATTATTTCCAGTGCTCAGCCAGGAACTACTGCCCTTCCCTCACTGTTTCTGATTTGCATGTGAGAGCCAAAGCCAGGGACCTTCTCTTCCACCCTGAGACACAGAGAAGGGTGGTAATGCAGTGACTTCAGACATCTCTTTTACTTAACAGGAGGAGTTACCATCTATTGTGCACTTATGAGTTTGCAGTTTATACACCTGCTCTCATTTCCTCCTCTAAACAAGCCTCTTAGGAAGGTCCAGTGGATTTCCCCATGATACAGATCAGGGAACCAAGCCTCAGAGAAGTTAATTACCTTACCCCAGGTCACATAGCAAGTAAATGGCAAGGCAAAAAGTTCAAATCCGGCTCCGATGCCATCATTGCCTGGAGGGTGAAACAAGGGCTGGATTACATCACGCAGGCCTTTCAAAATCTCATTAAAATGGACGTTCATCCACAGAGCCAGGTGTTTAAAGTCTGCATGGCTGAATTACCATGACCTGCTGCCTTTAAGTGAGAGGCTAGGGAGGACTCTCTGTACTCACGGACACTGGGAGTCGTGAGAATGCCCACTTAGTTCTGGTAAAAAGCAAAAGCAGCTTCATTTTCTTGGAAGCAGGGCTGTCAGATTGGCTCCCTGGGACCGCCGCCATTAGGCCCCCTCGTGTTCCAACCTAGGGCCCATTGGGCTCCCAGGGAGATTCGGGGATTCAGCTGGGAGAGCAGATGGTCACAGAAGCCCTTGGTGTGTAAATGGGCTGAGCATCCAAATGTAATAACCGGGGCCTTTGACGCCACGCCTCCCACAGAGCCAGCAATTTTAATGGAACAGGCAGGCAAGGTTGTTTCCCTTCCACGTTGGAGCTGGTCCCAGATTTTTCTCCATAGGTCCCCGTGACTGGGCCACACACAAGAGCTCAAGGGGGAAGTCCAGTGTCCCCTTCCTGGGGGTAGTTGTACCTGTCACAACCTCATGTTCACTTCCTGGGTGCGTTCTCCTCCACGGGACTGAAAGGCAGTGTGATACCATGGTCACAGCTCAAAACAACCTGTCTGCAAACCCCACTTCCTCTGCTTAATTAACTAAGTGACCTTGAGCTGTGAGCTTAACCTCTGTTGGAAAACTCTCATGCTATCTCACACACACACACACACACACACACACACACACACACACACACACACACACACACACACACACACACACACCCCTTCTGGCAGAACATGAGGAATCATCTATCATAAATGTTTTTCTTGGTTTTCCTCTTCAGCTGGAGTGGAAAGGAAAATTTTCAGAGAACAGTAGAAAATGTCCCAACATGTGAAAAGTTTTAGTGTCTGAATGGAAGGGGGCTAGGTTATTATGTTTTTCTAATTTAGTTCATGATGATAAGGTACTATGGTTGAAATGTAAAGTAACCTAACATACTATTAGAAGAGAGGGGGCTGCAATTTGCATGGCAACAGACCATTAGTGGAACGCAGTGACCGTGTCTACGTGGGAGTGTGGCTTTCAGGGTCTTTATTAGTGTGAGCCTGAGTGACGGCCCTTCTCTTCCAGATGCACCCTGGTCCCCAAAGTGCAGAGCGCTGTTCCCAGTGTTAGAAGAGCTGGGTAGAAAGTATCAAAACCACTCCACAGTCACCATCGCCAAGATCGACATCACAGCAAATGACGTTCAGCTGACGCACCTGGACCGGTACCCCATCTTCAGGCTCTTCCCCGCTGACTCTCAACAAGTGAGGGGCTCTTGGGAGTCACATAACTGGAAATGTTACATTATTGTCGTGGACTCAGTCTCTGCCTGTCTCCAGCTCTGCCTTGCACCAAATCAGCTTCATTCTCAGCTCCAGCCCTTACTATCTTCTCATATTCAAGTTAGAGAGTGTTTTCCATTAGCTTTCACAAAAGTCCCAAGACTCAGTCTGATTGGGTCCCCCCTGACCCAGTCATTGTGGTCAAGGCGATGTGGGTGTTTTGATGGTCAGGCCTAGGTCAAGTGGTTCCCTATGGTATTAGGGCTGAGCCTGATTCAGACTATATGGAATAGGTCGGGGGAGTCACCGTGTGAGTATTGGGGGTGGAGTGCTATCCGAAGAAGAAAGAATGCGTAATAGAGACAATTAAGTATTTTACACTTTGGTATTAGAGTCATCGAACATCACCAGTGTTCATGCGACACATTCTTCATGCCGCTTTGGCATGTGGGGAAGACTGTCAATCAAAGAATCACAAGCCAAAGTCCCTGCTCCTAAGAAGAGTATAACTGAGTGTGGAGGAAAAGTCAGGATATGGGCTCATCTCCAAATGCAACTGGAATTGGATAGGGCACATACTGGAGGACAGATGTGGCTGGAAGTCTTCATGCAGCCATGAGACTTTGAAGAACGGTGGGGATTTAAATCAGAAGGATGTGAAGTATAGGTAGGAAGTATAACATGAACAAGGGCATAGGCAGAAGGCCGGCCGCAGAAAGGTGAAAGAGATGTCATCCTCCTGCTGCAAAAGATGTACGTGCCTAGATTGAAAGGGTGGACCTGGCACAGATCTTCAGTTATCTGAAAAGGAGTTTGGACAGCCAGAGGGCAGTAAGCAGTTTCCTAATCTTCTTAAAGACTGCAAGAGGAAAGGAAGCTAGTGATGGCTAAGCAAGAACAGAGTCCAGACACTTCGTAAAATAACTCTTCTCATTCTTTAGTAATAATAATAATAGCAAATATATATAGTGCAGGCTATAAGTCGGGCATTGTTTTAAGGGCTTTTCGTATAGTAACTCATTAAATCCTTATAACAGCACCATGAGGTAGGGACTGTTATTATCTTCATATTACAGTTAAGGAAACTGAGTCATAGAGAGGTGAAGCCACCAGACTACACTGCTAAGTGATGAAGCCAGGGGTTGAGCCCCAATAGCGTGGCTCCAAAATTCTTGCTCTGAACCACTGCATCGCAGCCCTGTGATGGAGGACGTTTCATTATGCTTATGTTAGAACCACGGTCATGGAGGCTCAGAGCAGTTAAGGAACTTGCTTACTGCACTTAGGTTGTTAGGAATTTGACTCTGGATTTCCCTGTGCAGCAATCCCTGAGTATTTTGCAAGAAGGGGCTACCATTTCGACCCTGCTCCATTTTCTTCCTAGGCTGTACTATATAAGGGCGAACATACCCTGAAGGGCTTTTCTGACTTCCTGGAAAGTCAAATCGAGATCCAGACAGAGGACGAAGATGAGGTAAGGCGAAACAGCAGTACCCTAGATTATTGTGTCCCACACAGAACCATCAGGAACTCAATGGACTAGGAAAGAGGGTACCAAGATTTCCATAATCTTGTGCACTTTGGAGAGAATGGAGGATGACTTTATTTCAAGGACACCTACTACCAGAAAGGTGGAGTTGAGAAACACTGAGAAGGGCAAACTCTCTGAAGTCTCACACAGCTCCTAAGGCTGCTTCCCTGGGTCCACTGTTCCTGACTGGGTAACCTCATGTCTTGGTGGGCTCTTGCCCTCCGCCATCATTCTACAATCTCCATTCTCTCCTAATTCTGTTCATGCCTCAGTGAGGCCATCTGCTGGAAGGTGTCATCTGTATTAGTTAGGACCCTTTCAGTTGCAGATGTCAGAAACCACAGTACTCTTTGGCGTAAGCAGCAATGGGAATTTATCCCCTGTAACTGGGAGAACGTCAGATGTGGGTGGACCCTGAAGCTCAGAGTTGTTTTCTGTCTCCCCATCTCTGTTTTCCTCTGTGTTGGCTTCATTCCCAAGTAGGCATTTCCCCACAGAGGGGCAATGACTGCTCCACAGTTCTCAGCTAACACCCTCTCAGCTTGGAAAGAAAGTACCTACTCTTTAGTCCTAGCAAATGTCCGGGAATGGATCTCAGTAGCCAGGCCTGGGACAGCCGCCACTGTGGGCACAGAGCAGAGAAAGGCAGCTTGGCAATTACAATAATTATCACATAATTCTTGCCTCTTGTTTCTTTTTCCACCTTCTTCCCTCTGTCCCTCCCACTCTTCTTTTCTTGAATAGCTACTGTCTGTTGAGCAAAGTGAAGTGACAGAAAAGGAGGTATTAGTTGAGGAAAAGGAGGTACCTTTTACGAAGAAAGAGCTACCAGAGCAGAAGTTGCCTGAGCTGGAGAACTTGACCAAGCGGGAAGGGCCAGCTGGGCAGAAAGAAATGGCTGAGGAGGAGGAAAAGGTAGCTGAGCCAGAGGGACCTCCAGGACAGGAGAAGAAGCCAAGAGTGAAGGAAGAACTGTAGCCTCTCCAAAACCAGGAGAGAGCGTGCCCATTTCCCAGGTCCTGGCATCATTTTGTGAGTGGATCTACTCCAAATAAAATTATATATAATTGTGGTAGGTGGGTGGAGGCTGGATAATAAAAGCCCCTCAATGTCTTTGGCCCTGTTTTATTCATTACCTCTTTTTCCTGGCTGGTGCTGCCTTAGAAGAGTTGTTTGGCCTGGAGTTCACATAGGGCTGCAAGGGAAGCCATAAGAGCAACATTTAATGAGTGTTTACAACATGGTGGGCATTTGCTTCGTTCTCACAACCTCACTGGGAGCTAGGTTTCATCATCCCCATTTTACGGATGAGGAAACCGAGGCAAAGACACGTTAAGCAACCAGGCAGGATCACACAGCTAGTAAGCCCTTGAAATACGACCCTAGGCAATTTCACTCCACAGACCGTGCATTTAACCACGATGCACACACCACCACCATCAGTTGGGGTCCCCAGAGGGTGGCTGATGCTTTCAAAGAGGTGGACTGATGTTTTTACGTTTCATTTTAGCACAGTAAGAAAGAGATTCAACTCCAGATCTGTCCCCAGTCTTTCACATCTCAAAAATGACCCACTCACTTAAACAGTCATATCCTGGGCCAACCCTCAAGGTCCCTCTTTCCTTTTATTACCATAAAGGTAACTCTACCTAAACACATGACTCCTCCCACTGCCCTCCATCTCCACCCACCAGTCTCAGCCACAGAAGTCTTCTAATTGGTCCCTCTACTGCCACTCTGCACCTCCGTGCCCCACACACGTTACACAAAATCCATATTCCCTAAAGATGCTAAAGTGATCTTTTAAAAAGCCATAGCCATGAGGGCTCGCAGTACTGCCTTGTTTTTCTAGCTTCTAGTGGCTGCCTGCATTCATGGTTCCTTCTTCAAAGAACTCTGACCTTTTGCTTCCATCCTCACGTCTCCTACTTCCTCCAATTCTTCTTGCATCTCTCTCATAAGTGCCACTGAGATAGCACTGGGCTTGCCCAGTTAACCTCATCTCAAGATACTGAACTTAATCATGCCCACAAAGTCCTTTTTGCCACGTAAGGTAACATTCACAGGTTCTGGGGATTAGGACGTAGACATGTTAGGAGGTCATTCAGACTCATGCCGCTGGTGTGTAACATTCATTTCAGTCAGGTGATAATAAACCTTCTCTTGGGAAAAGGAGGGCATAATATTTTAGGGACCAAGGTCTGCACACGCCATCTGGGCCTCTCCACGCTCTACCCGTCATGTAACACAAAGGCTGATTGTGCCTCCGGAGCCGGTGTCCCTGTCTCTCTTCCCCCAAACCCAGCCTGTCCACAACCAGACCAAGCAGGGAACAGCCTGGGGCCCTGGAACTCACCTGAACCAGTTGCCCCGACAGGGGCAGGTATTAGTATTCAGGACACGATGCGAGGCTCACCTGCTTCAGTCTTAAAGCCACGTGGCTGCCAGTGGCTTTAAGCAGGAGGGGTCCACGGGGGCTGCTCGAACTAAATTACATGGAACAGAGCCCCTGACTGGCCACAAGCCAGAAAACGGGTGTGCTACCTGCAGGCTCCCCAGATGCAACTGGGACCTTAGGAAGTAGGGGCTCAGATTGGGGTAAACAGTATGGGTAGGTGGCGCAGGTGATGACCCTCTGTTGGGAGGTCATCAGAGCATACAGGGAGAGAAAGGCCTTTTGCAGAAAGATATTGTCTCCATCATGACAGGAGAGGGGATGTGGGAGATGAGTCCAGAGGCAGGTAGATGGAGAAGATGTAGGAGGCATGGCTTAGTTACTCCAATGAAGTATGCCATGATGTCATTAAGTGTGTGGGACTGGGGAGAGGGTAGGAAGAAGAAAGAGTGGAAAAATAGCCAATTAGATAAAACTCACAAGATGATCCAGCTGTGTTGAGTGAGGATGATGCTTATTGTTTTAAAATGTAGGTTTGATTATCATTCAGGTGTGGCAAGGCCAACAGATGAGATAACTGTCATCGAAAAGACAGTTTATTATACTCACAGATCCCAAGAGTAGGGTACACACCACGCCATGGGTGGGGCACACAGGGAAGTACCGGCTTGGTCAGGAGGCAGAGAAAGCAAGGGGAAATTTTAGCTATAATTTGAAACTGTAGCCTTCATTGTGGTTTCCATAGGAAGGAACAGAAGAGGCAAGGTAAGCAGGTTTAGGATTGGCTAGTTTGAATAGTTTCAGCAGCCTCTGGGACTTGGGAGTTGTCCCTAGTTGTCTGGCACCTGGCCCTGGGATGATTAGGGCAGGGAAAATGTGGCCCTGAGTGTGAGCCTGATAGAGGAGGGGTTGGGGGATGGGCTCTGGACTGGCAGTTGTGCACAGGAAAGTCATGCTCTCAGGGATATGATATTCCTAGAGATGGCAAGGGTACACATCGTGAGATATTCCTTGCTATCTCTAGGCGTTAGTTTGCCTGCCGTGGGGTAGTCCCTCCAAAGTCAGCAAAGTCTCAAGGTGTAAAAGCATCAAATACAGAAACTAGAATTATGTGGTTATTAGACTTATGAATAGTCTCCAGCCCAAACTCCCCATGTTCCGGTCCAGGATCTCTGCTCACGCAACTCCAAGAGCCACCTGGAGCGCCATCTTTAATCCTTGAGAGACACCCAAACTCGGATTTTGACAGAGCCTCATGTGCACCAACCAGAAATGCTATTCACCATCCAGGATGGAGAAAAAGAATATTAAGAACTTTTATTTTCTTCTTAAGCTATAGAAAAGAGAGGGAAAAAAAGACATATTCTTATGGGGGAAAAAAAGGAAAAGGATACAAACAGCCAGTTCAGAAAAGAATAATAGTAAACAAATGAAAAGATAATAACGTCCCTTTTCATCGAAGAACTGCCAAAGTAAATAACAATGAGATATTTCTCACTTTTCGACAAAGATGAAAGTTAGTGCTCAGGGTGGGTGAGTACTGTGGTGGGATTGTAAACTCATTTTTAAAGATCTCTCTGGGGTGTTTTTTGGGAAGAGGTATCAAAATTCTTAAAACTGTGCCACCTCTTTGACCCAGTAATGTCACACCTATGAAATTCCCCTGAGGAGGTGAGTGTGACGCTGCCGATGGTCGCCCAACCACTAAACCAGGCGGAAGAAGAAAGCCCTGAAAAAGTAAGTGCTGTGGGCCATTGTCATATTTCCTGCGCAGCCTGAGTTCACGCACATCTGATTTTTCTCAGTATGGGATTTCGGTCGGCATGGAATTAGGTCAGGAGACACAGGGTTGGACCCAGCCAGGCTCTGTCATTTTCTAGCCCGTGTCTGTACGTCAGCAAAGCAGCATCGGCAGTGACTTCCACAGATGGCATCATTGCTACGTGCCTTTACTTGCATCATCTCCTTTAATCACCATAACAACTCTAGGAGAGGGGTATTGTCATTTTATAGATGACGAAAATGACCTCAGGAAGGAAAGAAATGAGCCTACTGGCACACAGCAATGGCTGATGAGGATTCAGATGGACTGACTCCAAAGTTAGTTTGTTCAATCACAAAGTTATCCACCTCCCAAGGAACCTTCCTTTGTGGGAATTCAGATTTCTTCATTCATAAAGTGAGTCTGGTCCAACGATGTCTGAGTTATCTTCTGGCTCTGACCTTCAGCCATTCTCAGCTCCTTTCCTGCCCCCATCTGGACCCCCGGGGAGCTGGCTTAGCCCACGAGGATGCAGTGTGCTTTGGAACCCGAGTGACCACAGGTACGTGTCCCAGTATGGGCAATGAACACCCTTTTCTCCTGGCGCAGCCTGGCTTCAGATTCTGACCTCTGCCTGGCTCCACCTCGTCCTTTTGAGTGACCAAGAACAAGCCCAGTAACCTGGCACTGTTTTCCCAGTTAATTTCTAACTAAGGAATCTCTTGATTCCAAAAGGTGCAAAAGAGAGGGCTTGTAACTGTGGGCACAAGTGTGACCCCCAATGTCAATCATTTGGGGTCTCTACCAATTAGGAAAAAGAATAACAACCACCTCACAGCCTAGGAAAGGAAAACACTGTGCCAAAGGGGGAAAGTATTCCACCCCCGGGAAAACAATCAAGAAATAGAACCAGAGAATAACTGGTGGAGAGAGTGCCAGTGGCGGGCAGACGTGTGTATATATATATATATATATAGAGAAGGCACACACTTGTAAACGGATTAATTCTACCTTTCTGGCTTCAGGTAAGGCTATCTGCAGCTCTCACTTCTCCTAGCCACCTCTCCCCATCTGGTCTTCTGCTGATTTCCATTCTGTTTGAGGGAGGGGGGAGCAGAAATGAAGAGATTGGACACTTGGGTCAGACCTAGGTTGAGTCCTCACTCTGCTGACCATTGGCTTCGTGAGCTTTGGTAAGTCAATCCCCCTCTCTTTCAGCCTGTGCTTCCCTAATAACAATTTTTTCATTCATTCAATTCCTATTAGTGAAGTGGCTACTATGTACTAGGCAGTGGGGTATACGGCAGTGAACAAGAGTATCTGCTCTGAGCCTGCTTTGCACATCTCACCTCAGTTAATCCCTGGACCACAATATGCAGGCGGTTATTAGCCAAACTATAGGTCACAACCTATTAGTGGATCATGAAACCATTTGTGGATTACATTCAGAATTTTATTTTAATTAAATACAATAGAATATGTCATCAAGGAATGCACACCGTAATGGTAAGCATTGTTTTATAAAACATTCATTTCACATGTGCATGTGCGTGTGTGTGTGTGTGTGTGTGTGTGTGTGTGTGTGTGTGTACAAGGAGCTGTACTGGGTCATGGCATAAACTAATTTCCTTATAGCAGATCATTGTCTCAAAGGCTTGCAAAACACTTTTCTAGGTCACAGGTTCTTTGATGACAGAGGACTTCTTCACAGTGAGCCTGACGCATTGTAGTCACTCAATTTGTGCAAGCACTGATCTCTATTTCATAGATGAGGAAACTAAGTCTTAGCGAATTGAAATACATCGCCCAGTGTTACACTATGAGTTTACCAATCATAGTGATTGGTAAAATAGGGATTTGAATCCTGGTTGCAGGCTCCAGATCCCACATATTTAACCACCATGCTACGCTATTTTGCGGCTGTAAAAATTGGGGTAATAGTAGATTATTTTGCCAGGTGGGTGAAATAATAAGTGAGCACTCTGGAAACATTAAAATACATTACGAAGGTTAATCACCTCTCAAGTTGCTTATCTCAAGCCACTTCTTTACAATATGTGAGCTGCATGAAGTCAGGGACTTTGTCTGTCACCTTGGTGCATAGTTCCCTGTTTGGCACATAGTAACTACTCAATAAATGTTTGTTGAATGAATAAACGTATCTGGGCAAGTTCAAAGTTTCCCATCAGGGGATTAGGAGTTGGCTGTTAAGACCCAAAGCTGCCTCCAGTAAGATGGTGAGTCCAGAACACTCCCCCGTCTTGCTGGTTCCTGCTCCAGATGAGAGATTTGGTTCTTCCAAATGCGCTGAAACTGGGGAAGCTGATGCTGGGATGTGAGTGGGAGTTAAGAGTAGAGCCACAGAGAGGAAAACCCCACCAAAGCAAGGGCCACAGCAATACACACTTTTTGTGGTTCACATAAATGGCATCTCCTGGACTTACGCAGTGCACAACCAAAGTACTCCTCCCAACTGTGGGGCTGGAAGTTAAATCATGTGTTTATCCCATCCGTCTCTGTTCACAGGACTTCAGGTGTCAAGGACAAGTTGGAAACCCCAAGAGGCCAAACTTTCCTTGCCTTTGGGAAAGTTTCCCCAGACCGGAAGTAGCTGAGAAGAGCAGAAAAGATGAAGTGGCTCTTCTCTTCGACCTTAATGTGGATGGTAGTGGTGGTGACCTCTTGGGTCGTCATAGCTGCAGTCTCTGACACCTCGGCAGCGAGTAAGTGCTGTGTGCGTACAGTGAGCAGTGCCCATGTTAGCAGAGGCGGTTTCGATCCCTCTCCTATTATGCTTGGGATCTGTACAGTCTTTATTCTAAATTCATTTCTTACTCTATAATGTACATAGGACTCACCCAGGAATTTTACTAAAATGCAGATTCTGATTCAGTAAGTCCAGAGTGGGGCCTGAGACTCTGCATTCTAACAAGCTCCCAGATAATGCTGCTGCTGTGGTCCTTGGATCACATATTGAGAGACTAAAGTCTAGAACATCACTAAGGCCCCCGGCACTTCACTGGAAGGTCAAGAACATATTCAACCACACAGGAGATTTGAACACACCCAGGTGGCTCCCAAATACCTCCCGTTTAACTCTTAAGTGACCATTCCATTGGGTTGCACATTGCTCCAGCTTTTCCTTGGAGAAGGGAGCTGGCCACCACCCCACAATCCCCAGCTGGGGTACTTTGGGACAGAGAGGAAATACCATCGTGTTGTCGTGGTTAAGAGCCCACACTCTATGGTCCTGCCACCTCGGTTTGTGTCCTAACTCTGCTGCTCACCAGTGGAGCAAGTGGCTTAAAACTTCTGAATCTTGTTTCCTCACCTTTAAAATAAGGGCAAATACAAAAGTCATTCCCCAGGGCCATTGGAGAGGATTCAATGAGCTAATGAATAGAAAGTGCCTATCCCAGCGTCTGGCATATACTAGGTGCTTAATAAACAACAGCTCACTATCTTTACTGTTATCGCGTTGGCCAGAAGGTTCGTTTGGATTTCTCCATACGATCTTATTATTATTGTCACAGAGGAACAAAGTGTGACTGCCACCGCCAGATAGAGAGAGGAAGCAGGGAAGGAGATCTGAGCAAAAGGCATAGAGTGTACCAAGTCGGGGAAGGGGTGACAGGGTCACCTAAGTGCTACCAAAGGTCAAGAACTCTGCATTATTCCTCTGGAGGTGGAAAGGTGGACATTTGAAAAGAAGACACAGCTTGAAGGCAATGCTTAGACACCATCAGGGGAGTTTGGTTTGTTTCTTTCGAAGGTGGTCGGCTATGAGCTAAGTCTTAAAGAACGTGGGTACCCTAAGGGCCACGGGAAGAGTCTCTGGGTGACCAGTGGCCTAGCGGCCTCCACTCTGAGTCTGATTTCTTCTGTCTGCAGGAAGCTGCTCTGAATGTCACAGCAATGCCACCTGCTCGGAGGATGGGGCTGCCACTACGTGCTCCTGCCAGGCGGGCTTCACTGGCGACGGCCTCGAGTGCGAGGACCTGGACGAATGCGCCACTCCTGGGACACACAACTGCTCCGCCCCCAGCAGCTGCGTGAACGCCCCAGGTTCCTACACGTGCGTCTGCCCCGAAGGCTTCCGCCTGAGCTCCGAGCTCGGCTGCACGGACGTGGATGAGTGTGCAGAGCCAGGGCTCAGCCACTGCCACACCCTGGCCTCCTGCGTCAACAGCGAGGGCAACTACTCGTGCGTGTGCCCCGCGGGCTACTGGGGGGACGGGAGGCACTGTGAGTGCTCCCCGGGCTCCTGCGGGCCTGGCCTGGACTGCGTGCACGAGGGCGACACGCTCGTGTGCGCCGACCCGTGCCAGGCCCACCGTATCCTGGACGAGTACTGGCGCAGCGCCCAGTACGGCGCGGGCTACGCCTGTGACTCCGACGTGGCCGGCTGGTACCGCTTCGTGGGCCAGGGCGGCGTGCGCCTGGCCGAGACCTGCGTGCCTGTCCTGCGCTGCAACACGGCCGCCCCCATGTGGCTCAATGGCACGCACCCGTCGAGCAGCGAGGGCATCGTGAGCCGCAGGGCCTGCGCGCACTGGAGCGGCCACTGCTGCCTGTGGGACACGCTCGTCCAGGTGAAGGCCTGTGCCGACGGCTACTATGTCTACAACCTGACGGCGCCCCCCGAGTGCCATCTGGCTTACTGCACAGGTGAGTGGGTGACTCCCTGCCACCGCCACCGGGCCGCGTGGGCGCCCCGAGGGACTGGAGCGCATCTTTGTTGATTGTCTGTCTATAACCCTGCAGACCCCGGCTCCGTGGAGGGGACGTGTGAGGAGTGCAGTGTAGATGAGGACTGCAAATCGGATAATGGCAGATGGCACTGCCAGTGCAAACAGGACCTCAGCATCACTGGTGAGGCCAGCGGGGAGGAGGGGAGGTGCTGAGAAATGTCAGCGACCAGGGGAGGGACACATTCCTGTGTGGGAATTGGGGGCCTGTGGGGATGATCCAGGGAATGCTTATTATCCAATCTGAGTGGAAAGCCGGTCCGGTAACATCCATTTAATCCAGCAAGAAGCTCTCTGGGCTCCCAGAGCTTGGGGAACAACCTCACCCCCAGCCTTCTTTCCGAGGCCCCCTGCACCACAGTGGATACGCAGGTGGCTGCCACCTGTTCGCCCGAGGCTACCTGAACCATATTCCTGCAGCACAAGAATGCAGGCGTGGCCCGCAGTCTGCAGTTTCTTGGGCCCGGCCCTCCACTGACCAGCTGAGGACCCTGAGCTGGGCCCTGGCCATCTCTAAACCTGTTTCCCCATATGTATAATGCCTGAAGCAGGCTAGTATTTCCCAAATTCCAGTCCTGATTTTAGTCACATCCTTCTTTTAAGTAAACTTGGGACATTGAAGTTCACTGCTGTGTCTGTCTGTGGGAAGTAACACTTACCCCTACGTAGACGGTAACAGTAAAAATGAAAGAAAGTTATTCAATTTCAGCAGCTGTGTAAATGCTTCAATTTAAAAAGTCCAACCGTATTTTGTTATGTGCTGCAAATACTTAGCCAGAGGTCTGCGCTCTGTTGTTTCAAAGGAAAATTACCAAGTGTAGGGCACTGAAAACATTAGCAGCTATTGAGGACTGTCTCCTTGATGTAGAAAGGATGGAAAGAAATTGCAGTTAACTTATTAGCTTTTTTTGTTTGCTTGTTGTGTTGTTTTGTTTTCTTTTCCTGGGATTCAATGTTATTTAATGCCTGGGCAGTGAACGACCCAAAGATAATACTGTTCTTTGTATACAACCTACTCTTAGGGTAACATGGTCTGGTGGTTGGTCACGTGGCTCCATCCAGTGAGCTGGGAATCCAGTCTCATGTCTCCATCTCTCTCAGAAGGGAGACCACAGCGGCAGACCGAAGCGAGTCTGAGTACCCCCAGCTGGTGACCAACCTGGCTAGCTGGGCCTGGGCCCTGGGGATGTACCGTACCCTGAATTGTGGTCCCAGACCTCCCTCCAATCCTGCCTTCTCTAATCATTTCAGATCTCTCCCTCCTGGAGCGCAGGCTGGAATGTGGGGTCAATGACATTAAGCTGTCCCTGGGCAAGTGCCAGGTCCAGAGCCTGGGCTTTGAGAAGGTCTTCATGTACCTGCGGGACAGCCAGTGCTCGGGCTTCACTGAGAGGGGCGACCGGGACTGGATGTCCGTGGTGACCCCAGCCAGGGATGGGCCCTGTGGGACGGTGATGACGGTACGTTCTGGCCAACGTGGGACAGGGTCAGAGCACTGCCTGGTTCAAGCCTAGCCCTACCACTTGCTAGCTGTGTGAGTTTGGGTGACTTAGTTAACCTAGCTGTGCCTCAGCTTCCTCAGCTGTAACATGGAGTAATAATAGTACCTTCTGCATAGGGTTAAGAGGGTTAAAGGAGTTAATGTGTGTGAAATGATTAGGACGGTGACTGGCACATAATAAGTGCTCGGTAAATGTTAGCTGCAAATAAGAGGATGATCCATAGTGATAGGTCCCCATTTTACAGATGGGAAAGGTAAGGCCCAGACAGTGCAATGACTATTCTAAGCCAGTAGGTATCAGCGCTGAGTTCAGAAGCAGATCTGTTTGTCTCTGGCCATCCTGGGAGGCAGGGTCTGCATCACTGATGTTTGTAGACCCAGGACCTCAGCTATAGAAGCCTCCTCCAAAGGGACCCAGAGGTAAACACTTGTGTGAGTGGGCTCTGCTTCCTCCCCTCTCCCTCATCCCCCAAAAGAAAAAGAAAGAGGACAAAAGAAACAAGGAAAAAATTGTCATTTGCCAGATATGGTTTTTTGAAGTTCCACCATTAATGATGACTCGGTACGTGGTTTTCAGTCTTTGTAGTGTTTGCGAGAGGAAGCATGGGGTGATGGGAAGAGTCCAGGCTTGTTAGAGCCCCCGGACCAGGGGCAAGTCACGCAGTTCCCATGAACTTCTGTCTCCTTTCAAGAGGCAGGGAGGTGCTTGCCTTGCCTCTTAGGGTCATTGCATGGTCAGTGCAATGATGCAATATGAGCGTTTAGCTGGGGTGAGGGAGGGGGGCTAGCACATGAGTCGTGCTCACGGAAACTGGGAGGGCAGTTTCAACACCTTTGGCTCTGAATCTTACTCAGATTCTATGCCCCTTTCCACCCTCCCTCCCCCCACCTCCCCACCCTAACACAGAGGAATGAAACTCATGCCACATACAGCAACACTCTCTACCTGGCAGATGAGCTCATCATCCGTGACCGCAACATCAAAATCAACTTCGCGTGCTCCTATCCCCTGGACATGAAAGTCAGCCTGAAGACCTCCCTGCAGCCAATGGTCAGGTGCGGCCAGAGAGGGTCCCCAACGTCCCTGGCCGGCTCCACCCCACAACCCCTTAGGCACCAGGCCCTTAGCTTCCCTGTCAACTGCCGCCCATAAGAAGCTGGGTGGAGGGAGGTGGCTGGGAGGTAGTGTTGGACTCCATAAGGAGCCCCTAAGGAGCCCAGCTAGGAAGTCTGGGGGCTGCTTTCAAATCCTGGCTCCATCCCACAGATGGCTTTGGGAAGTTGATGGCCCGCTCCGAGTGTCAGTCTTCTCATATGTGAAATGGGTTTGGCAATGCTCGACTGTCTTTCTTAGAAGCACAAAAGTGCTCTGCAGAGGTGAAACCGATGTTAGGGTCCCTGGCTTATCAGAGGGGTAGGGTGGTTGGACCAGAGGAAAGGAGGGAGAGGTCTCAGTTCAGACCTGCTATGGGACTGGGCAAATTGTACCCCATATCTGGACCTCAGTTTCTTTCTCTGTAAATGGAAGGAGTTTGAATAAAGAGGGGTTTACAATTTATGCTTCTTGGAGTGTGAGGGTCTTTAACGAGGTGATTTAGGGGTGGGAACCAGAAAACTTCCACCCACGTTGAGGGCCACATGAGGTTTTATTTTTTTCCTATTTTTTAAATTGAAGTATAGTTGATTTACAATGTTGTGTCCATTATGGTTTATCATAGGATATTGAATACAGTTCCCTGTGCTCTACCGTAGGACCTTGTTGTTTATCCATTCTGTATATAAAGCTTACATCTGCTAACCCCAACCTCCCACTCCATCCCTCCCCAACCCCCTCACAAGTCTGTTCTCTATGTCCGTGAGTCTTGGCAACCACAAGTCTGTTCTCTATGTCCGTGAGTCTGTTTCTGTTTCATAGATAGGTTCATTTGTGTCATATTTTAGATTCCACATATAAGTGATATCATATGGTATTTGTCTTTCTCCTTCTGACTTACTTCACTTAGTATGATAATCTCTAGTTGCATCCATATTGCTGCAAATGGCATTATTTCATCCTTTTTTATAGCTGAGTAGTATTCCTTTGTATATATATGTACCACATCTTTATCAGTTTTATTATTTAAAAAAATAAAAGGATCCTGTTGCTGAATAAACTTGAAAATCTCTGAATAGGATGAATCACAAGCCAATGAAGCTGATACTGGAAAAAAATAATAGTTGTAATAATAACAAGTGTTTACTGAGAGCTGACCATATGTCAGGCATTGTGCTAAGTGCTCTCCATGGAACATCTCATTGAAAGCTTAGCGCACCCCAGGAGGTGTAAGTATTATTATTATTCCCATTATACAGATATGGAAATTGAAGGTCAAAGAAGGTTTAGTAAATTGTCCAAAGTTGTAGAGGCTAGTAAATGACAGAGCTGGGATTCAAACCCAGGCCGTCAGGCATAGAGTCCCCACTCTACCATGACCTTTTCTTTGAAGCTTGCCCACGGTCACATGTTCCCTGGGCCAACCAGACTTGGGGAAGGACACTGGGCACTGATGAGGGTGCTTGGCTGACTTGAAGGAAGACAGTTACTCATTGTCTGCCTTTGTGTGGAGCATCACCTGGCCAAGCAGTGCCCTGGAGCAACGTGGCCATGTCTCAGGCCTGGTAGGTTGCAGGGAACAACACATCTGTATGCAGATCTCTCTCTGGCTTGAGCTAGAAATCTCATTCCAGTCTAACCAAGTCCAAACCAATAACCCCATTCTCACCTCTGAAATGGACTTCCACATGACTATTCCTCATGTACCCCATTTCCTCGGGCATCAGTCTTTCAGTGTCCTTTGTAGGATAATCCCATGGAGTCTACGTCAGTGTGGCTGTTTTTAATGTGATTTAAAATAACCCATTTTACAACCCCCAATCTTCTGCTGTTGGTGGAGCCAGAACTCTGACTAAGGCCTGTAGGACTCATAGCCCATCTTTTTAAACTGTTCTGGATTAAGACCAAAAACGGAATCTCGGTGATTCCCTAGAGAAAGTGCTCGCGGCCCTTCTTGAACGCAGGGGCCACACCTGAGGGGGTGGACATGTTACAGAAAATACGGTCTATGGATCAGAAGCGGCAGCATCACCCGGGAGCTCGTTAGAAAAGCAGAACCCTGAGCCCCACCCCAAACCTACAGAACCAGAACCGGCATTTCACCAAGATCCCTAAGTGATCTGTGTGTAGTTTACAGAGCAATGGTTGGTGGGTTCCAGTCCTATTGCTGGATAAAAATGCAAGTAACTGGCAGGACCTGCTTAGGAATGCAGACCAGAAGGGATGACCTGTCTGTTGTTGTTCTCAGCTCTGGTTCTCTCACCAGCCCCTCTCCTCCCGCAGCGCCCTAAACATCAGCATGGGTGGGACCGGAACGTTCACCGTGTGGATGGCGCTCTTCCAGAGCCCTGCCTATGTGCAGCCCTACCAAGGCTCGTCCGTGACCCTGTCCACCGAGGCGTTTCTCTATGTGGGCACCATGCTGGATGGGGGCGACTTGTCCCGGTTTGCACTGCTGATGACCAACTGCTATGCCACACCCAGCAGCAATGCCACAGACCCCTTGAAGTACTTCATCATCCAGGACAGGTAAGGCCCATGGATGGAATTTGGGAGCAGGGAGGGTCTTTGGACTTGGATGGGTACAAAGTACATTTTTATATTCATTCACCTCTAGCTGAAGTTTAGCATTGCCATTCCTTATGATATAGGCAAGAAACCACAGAAATATTAGCAGGACATATGAAAACATTTGCAGACATCATGCTTTTTAGTTACTATAGTATTAGAACTTCTACTAGATATTATTTGATGTAATATCAAATCCATGCACTTGTAAATATATATACATTTATATAATAGATATGTAAATATATAATGCATGTATCAAAAGTTTTAATATTTTAAGAGCTATGTTTAATTGGTTTTCTTTATAATCTTATGTAATTTAGTTTATGCATTTAAGGCATTATTTTTGAGGAGGGAAGCATGGGCTTCACCAGATGGTGGAGGGGGTCCAGGACTCAGAAAAGGATGAGAAACCTGATGGAGAGGCAGGCCCCAGGCAGGAGCAGGCTGGCACTTGGCTGGGAGGAGTGCAGTGAAGGTACGGTTAGCCAAGGGCCAACTGAAACAGGCAGGACACAGATGGGCTGCTTTTGGCTCAAGTGCATTAGAGAACCATGAACCACACTGTGAGAAAGTAGCTCACAGTTTCATTCATAAATTGAACAGATATTTTTGGAAGTTTACGTGTGCCAGGCTGTGTGAATAACAGTGAATACAAGGGACAAAAATCTCTGCCCCCATATAGCTGATATTCTAAGCAGGGAGACCAACAATTAAACAAAAGTGACATCCATGGCATGCATATTAATGATGAAGGGGCTATGGAAAAAAAAACCTAAGCAGGAAAAGGGGAGGGCATTTGCCATTTTAATAGAACAATCAGAGAGAGCACTCCCAGGAGACCCTGACCTATTTCTGTTTCAGTTCTCTTAGAATCTGCATGGTCAAATCAAGGGGGGAAGTCTCAGCCGGGTGCTCATCTGAGGCTCACACTTCTGTTATTTGCTAATCTCCCTTTGCAACGAAAAGAAAGGAGAGTAGAAGTCTGTTTGGGGCCTTTTCCAGTCAACAGTGTCTAAGTAAAATGTAATAGCACTGTTTTACTTTATATTTATTAGTATGGTCACGTTTTATATATGGCAACTAATACCGGTTTGCTATTTGTGGTTGTGATCTTCTAAAAAATAGATGTATTTCAGTAAAACGGTGTGTAGATTTAAAGAAAAATAGTAATAATACTGTAATAATGTAAAATAATAATACAGATATTGGGAAACAGGAAAGCATTCATGGAGACGGTTTCTGGATAAGGCAGAAAAAGAACTGAAATTTGGAAAATGCTGGCATGACCTCGATTGGGGCATCATGGACACTTGGGGTTCATATCTTGATTTTGCTATTTCTTAGTTTGAGACACCAGTCAGCTCATCTCTCTGGATATTCATGTTTTCATATGTGAAATAGGCATAAATAAAACCTACCATGCAGGGATTTTTTAAGCATTTTTTTTTTTTGTCTGAGTATAAAGGTAGAGCATGTACATTGTGGGAAGCTTGGAAAGTTTTGAAAAAGAAGCATGAAGAAATGCTGGCTGTGGCCCTGTGTTTCTGCCACGGCATGGGTGGGAGCTGGGCTGAGGACCGCCAGTCTGTGAGAGGCTCAGAATATCACGGGGTGTGTAAAGAGGAGACAAGTTGGGGAGACCATGGGCAGCTAGAGGAGACACGTAGGTGCCTTGCTTGGGTTGGGTGCCTGGGGCTGCCGAGGGCAGTGCTGGGTGCCACTCTCTCTGCCTTTCATGAGGTGGGTCCCCTTAACCTCAGGGCTTTTATTTTGCCAAGCGAAGTCGGATCTGAATTGTAGGGGACACAGAGCAGAGTGAACACCACCCCCAGAAGTTCCTTTCTCGCTTCTCCTATGCAATCATCCTTCAGCCCCTTTTCTAAATCCATTTTGAGCAGATCGTGTGAAAGGGCAGACAGGGTACCTGATCTGCCTGCCGAGAGTACTGCTCCAGCCCAGCACCCGTGGGAGTCTCCGAACGTGCGGTTTTGAGTTTCTATCCATGTGTTCGGGTGTGTTGTGTATGTGTGTAGATAAGCACACACACTCCAATTTGGTCAGTGGCCCTCAGTGCTCAGACGTTTCCACTGTTAAAATTAACACCAGGCACCAGTGAACAGCCAATAAATGGTAGGTAATGATTCCTGCATGCCATTTCCTGGGAAATCAGGAAGTGCTGACTTTAGGATGGTTGCAGCTCTGTACCGATGACATTTTTACTTTAGAATCATATATATGTATCACCTATTGTACGTCACATGCTGTAATAAGTACTTTGTAATTTTAACTCATTTAATCCTTGCAACTATCTTATGGTGTGGGCTACAATGATTATTCCTCCTACGTAGATAGGGAAACAAGCTCAGAAAGGTTAAGTAAATGGCCCACGGTCACACAGCTAATAAGTGGTGGAGTGAGATTTAAATCCAGGAAGTCTGGCCCCAGAGTGTTTGCTTAACCAACCATGTTATATGACGTAAACTTCCCAGATGTCCACTCACGGAGGACTCAACCATCCAAGTGGAGGAGAATGGGGAGTCCCCTCAGGGGCGCTTTTCTGTCCAGATGTTCCGTTTTGCTGGAAACTATGACCTGGTCTACCTGCACTGTGAAGTGTACCTCTGCGACACCGTGAATGAAAAGTGCAAACCTGTGAGTCACCTCCCCTCCCTCAGCCTGCTCGCCACGTCCTCCGCCACGCCCAGCTCCCATAACCGAAGACATTTGGCCACAGGTTCAAAGAAAACATATAGACATGTTTCTGTTTTAGTACAGGGGTAGACAGAGCAATAAGATGAGGCTGCTGTAGCCGGGCAGGAGACCTAGGCTGTGGGGAAGTCAGGTGGGGTCAGGGCAGTGCAACAGGACCTCTGGCTTACCTGCAAGCTTGTGTTCTAATAACAGAAACTGATATTTTTAAGCACTGAGTGCGACTTATGTGTGTAAACTTTTTAATACTTCACAGCGGCTCTGGGAAGGAGGTATTTTACCAGTCCCTTTTTCTATATGGGGAGAGAGGCGCAGAGGCTCAGTGACTTTCCTAAGATCATACATCTAACATATGGGAGAGCTGGGACATGAGCCCACGTATACCGATCTCCTAACAACCCCTGCCTCTACCATCCTCAAGTCCCGGCCTGAGGCAGGAGGTTGCTCCTGTGAAGGATGTAGCCCACTCCCCCTGGCAGGGCCACATTCAGTCTCCCTTGTGGAAAGGTTTCTTTGTCACCCTCTCCCTGCAGACCTGCTCCGAGACCAGATTCCGCAGGGGGAGCTTCATAGACCAAACCCGTGTCCTAAACTTGGGTCCCATCACACGGAAAGGTAAGAGGGCCCCTCCCTTCCCCACATTCCTGGCAAGAAATGTTCTCTGGAGGTGAGGAGGGGTGACAGAACCTGGCACTTGGGGTCTTACTGGGGTCTGAAGAACTGGAGCAAGTAAATCCTGCGAGGCGAGGTAGACTATAAGCTGCCTTCCTCTGGCCGGTTCTCATTCATTCATTCATTGCACAGCTGGCTTCTCATGCCTGCCTTGTGCCAGGCCTTGTGCTAGTGGCTAGGGTCTCAGGATGAGCAGCAACAGGTACGAGGCTGGCTCATGTGGCACTTACGGACCAGGAGGGGAGACATCATTCAAATAATCATGTATCTCTGCAGTTGCGATAAGTGCAGTCACGAAAATGGATCAGGAACTCTGAGCTCTTACGGCAGGGGGAGCAGACCTAGTGAGGAGGGTTGGGGAAGAATGGAGCTGAGGTTTGGAAATTGAGAAGGGATTAACTAAGAGGGGTCAGGAGAAGCAGAGGAGAGGGAGGAATCCCAGGGAGAGAGTAAGAGCATGGGCAAAGGGCCTGTGGCAGGAGGGAGCCTACCGTGCTAGAGTAACTGGGATAAAGCCAGGCAGGCTGGAAGGAGGAGGGTGAGCTGATGCAGGTTGGGGACCAAACCATGTGAGTCCTTAAAGTACTTCTTCTCTTTCTTCTCCTCCCCTCCCCCTCCCCCTCCCCCTCCTCCTCCTCCCCCTCCTCCCCCTCCCCCTCCTTTTAATTGAAATATAATTGACATGTGGTTCTTGCTAAGGTTTTGGGCCTTTCTCTTGAAAGTAGCTGGCAGCCCCTGAGGGGTCCAAAGCAGGGGAGTGACATGATCAGATTGGGATTTCAAAAAGACCACTCTAGCTGCAAGGAAGAGCAGATGGAAGGGGCTTCACCCAGGCTTCCCCTGCACTGATCCTTCTGTTTCCTCCCACAGGGAGCCAGGCCACAGTCTCAAGGGCTGCTCCCAGTAGCTCGGGTAAGTTCAGGTCCTCTTTGCACAGGGACTTGCACCAGAACCTTCCTCTGGGGCTTTTATCTGTGGGCCCAGGGTATGCTGGAGTACCTGGCCTGCTCGAGCTGAGCTCTGAAGAGGTGAGGGCACTTACGGAAAGTCTTAGACCTGGGGCTGCGCACATAGCCATGCTGTCCCACAACAGTGTGCGTGGACGCAGGCACGCACAGACAGGTGCACAAGAACAGAAGTCACCCAGACGTTCACACACACACGAGGTCACGTGCACATATTCACATTCACACGCAGAGGTGCATGACAGCTGTAGCTGCATATCTGTATATACAGACACATAGTCGCTTGTTACACACCTGTACACAGTGAACAAGCACCCACTCTAGATCTGAACCGTGGGCACTTCCTGAAGCCTCAAGGCTCATCTCTGCCACCTTTTTCAGGATGCCTAGTGCCGGGATGAACACAGCAGAAAAACAAGAAACGCTGTTTTTCTGCTTCTCTGCTCCTCTGACCACAAAGGCCGGGGACCGGTAGCATTTTCACGGCCCTTGATTTTTATGGCCACTGAATTGACTGAAAATCTGGACGAAAAGTGAATCCGTGTAACTCGTGTCCTGCTTGGCTCCTGGCACCTAGATCCGAGCAGGTTGTTACACCAACCTAGTATTTGACCTGAGCTAGTTCATCCCAGTATCAGTGAGCTCAGAGCTGGAGAGTCAAGGTATCCCCAAGAGGCTTACCCTTTGCGAATATCCCTCAAGGGCACCAAGGTTGAGTAAGTGCCCTTTTGAGGGGATACCAAGGCTAGTGCCTGCGGAAAGCCTGCCCTTTTCAGATTGGCCCACCTGGGAGGGCACCTTTTTCTAATTGGTTTTCAGGACAGATAAAGAGAAAGCTTCCTTTTTCTAACTGATCAGCCCAGAGAGGGTGTCCTTTCCTATTGGTCAGTTTAGAGGAAGCAGTTCATGTCAGTTTTGCACATAAACTGTGCACATCAGTGCTAGCAGCAGCCCTGTAATTACTTTCCTTTCAGGGCTCCTGAAGGTCTGGTTGCCTCTGCTTCTGTCGGCCACCTTGACCCAGATGTCTCAGTGATCCGTGGCTGGAAACCCTGTGCTCTGTGGCTACCAACTCGCTTCCTACTGACTGGTGAGGCGATGCAGGCTAGCACTCTACTCACAGAGAAAGGAGGCCACATTTCAGTCACTCTGCTCCTGTTTTCTCCCCTTTAATCCTTGCTACCAAAAAACAGCTTGTGTCTTTAAATGCTGCCTTCTCTCAAAATGGGACTTGTGATATGTCTGTACATGAGGCCCCTATCTCCTTAAATAGTGTTACAAAATAATAATTTTGAAAAGTTCAGTCTGTGAGTCATTTATTCACTCAATAAGTATTTATTGGGCACCTGCTCTATGTAGGCACTGTCCGTGGTGCTACGGATCCTATGATGAGAAAAACCAGACTCCATCCCTGCCGTCATGGACTTCATGGTCTGGTCACTGAGACTGGGTCCAACTCTAGTTCTGTGAGCTTAAATAAAATACACAATGTCTCTGAGCTTCATCCATCTATCTATCCATTCAGTCAGTCAGTCAAGAAATATTTGCTGATCACTTACTATGCGCCAGGCACTGTGCTAGCTGCTGGGGATACAGCAGAGAACAAGCCCTGCCCTCCTGGAGCTTAAGGTTTGGCAGGGGAAAAAGAACTTGAACAAGTAATGATAAGTGTGTCAGGCACTGCAGAAATGGAGGGTATAACAGGGGGCTGCTGCTTGTGCATAATGGGGATAATAGTGATACCCTCACAGGGTTCATTCAGTTTTCCAGAAAAATTTCTTTGAGCACCTAATATATGCCAGGCACTGTGCTAGGTGCTGGGGAAAGACAGACGTGAATAAGATAGACACAGCCCCTGCCTTCTGGAGTCTCACAATCCTTATAGGTGACGTACCTGGCACGTCCTCGGGACCCCTCCATCCTTTGCACTTCTCCCTCCCAATGTAGAAGATGTAGACCTGTTTACAGGGACTAGGCAGCAGAAGCAGAAGGCGGACCACTAACCCCACTGAGGGGGGATGCTTTGCAAGGGGGGCCTTCAGGAGGCTCCTTGCACACACAGCCAGAGGCTGCCCAGGAGACCTGGATATCCCAAGGGGCTCTGGACTTCTTTGACCAGTGGACCAAAGGAAGCTGATGCCGATGGGAAACGTCCACCTTGATGCCAGCTGCTTCCCTGGATGGACCCCAGCCATGGCATTCAGGAGAGACCAAGGCCCTGACCCATTATTAGAACCTCTGATCCCAGGGAAAACCACACGTGTGTATCAGCAAACTGGGGACTGTGGGGACAGCATATCTCAAGTTAAGGAACCTCTTATCACACGCAGACACGCACTGAATCCCCATGCCTGCTGCCTTTATGTAAGAGCTTTACGTGGGAGGACGTCCATGGTCAGATGGGCCTGGCTAGACATGTGCAGAATCATCTATACTTTGATTCAGGTACAAGAGAACATAAAGAAAAACAAAAACAAGGGCCAAAGGCAAGAGCCAGGAGGAAAAAGCACATCAGAATCTATCCTTTTGTCCCTCTGTTCCTTTCCTTTTCCTTTCCTTTATTTTTCTTTCTTTTTTTTTGCGGTACATGAGCCTCTCACTGTTGTGGCCTCTCCCGTTGCGGAGCACAGGCTCCGGACGCGCAGGCTCAGCGGCCACGGCTGATGGGCCCAGCCGCTCCACGGCATCTGAGATCTTCCCGGACCGGGGCACGAACCCGTGTCCCCTGCATCGGCAGGCGGACTCTCAACCACTGCGCCACCAGGGAAGCCCTTTCTTTCCTTTTTTGCTTGCTATCAGATAGTTATTCAACTCAATATTCAACAGAGATTTTGAGCATAAATTCAAGGCCGGACGCTTTTATAGGCAGCAGGGAAACTGACAGTGATCAAAACAGAGCCCTTGCTGGTAAGGAGCTTATGTTTAAAAGGGGGAAACATGTAAACAATAGCTCTGTGATATGTCAGGTGGTAACAAGCACTCAGAAGGGAGGGGGTGGGAAATGAGGGTAATAAGGCAATGAGGGTGTTATTTTACATAGGATGCTTGAGGAAGGTCTCTCTGATAAGCCGAAACTGAGAGAAGTAAGAAAATGAACCAGGGAGATATCTGAGGAAGAACATTACAGGCAGTGGGCCAGCAAGTGCAGAGGCCCTGAGGCGGGAACTTGTGTCTTTCCACCAAGCTCTCAGTGAGACTTGGGCACCATAAGTGTGAGGCATTACACACAGGAAAGGGTCTTGAGCATACATACCGTGATTTCTGTCCATTTGTTTACCCAGCAAGTACTTACTAGGTGCTGATTAGAACTGCCAAGACAGGATCCAAGTCCACAAAGATCTTAGGGCCTTCAGAGGGAGACAGATACGTTAGTGGGTAATTGAGTGTGACCGTAATCAGCCCAGAGAGGCCTAGTAGCACAGAAGAGTAGCACAAGCAAGTCTGGGGAATTTAGGGAGGACTTCCTGGAAGAGGCAAACCTGAATGCTAAGCAGTAGGAGGCTGGGCACAGAGTAATCCAGGCAGAGGGAATAGCGCATGGAAAGGTGTGGAGGGGGAAGAGTTCAGAGAACCACAAATAGGCTGGCGCATAGAGCATGTGGGGAAAATCTGTACATGAGATGGGAGCTGTGAACAGGGGTCAGATCCCAGGAAGCCTAGTGTGTGTGGGGTAGGACATATTGCTGAGAGGTGACACTGTGGCCTCTGGCTGCAGGGAGATAACAGAATCAAAGGGGACAAGAACGAAAGCAGGGAGACCCATTAGGCAGCTGTTAAAATCACCCTCCTAAGAGATGATGGTGGCCTGAATTAAGACTGATGACGTGGGGATGAGGAGGAAGGACAGGTTCAGGAATATCTGAAAGATTGATGATTATTGGAAACGTGAGGCTGAGGGAGAAAGGAAGGAGCCAGATTTCCAGCTCGGGTGACCAGGTGAGCAGTGGTACCATTGGTTAAGATAGGTTATAACGAGTAGGGTGAGATCTCTGGGAATTGATGAGTTAGGATTTGGACCTGCTAAGGTTCACGGTGCCTCGAGCATCTCAGTCCAAGTGGAGAAGTCCAGCAAGCATCTGGGTAGGCGGATCTGAAGTTCAAGGGAGTGGTCAGGGAGGGAGATAGAGATTTGGAACTCACCAGCCTGTGGATGGTACTTGAAACCATGAGATAACTTGACACCTCCCAGGGAAAGTCCGTGGAGTGACAAGAAAAATGGGACCTACCAGCATTTTCAAGGACAGCTGGAGGAAGAGAATAATTATGATGACAATGATAATGATAATGATAGAGCACGAGTATCCAGAGAGGTAGAGGAGAATCAAGAAAACAATTGGCACAGGGGAGTCAAGGAAATACAGAGCGCCTGAAGAAAGCAGTGAAAAATCCATTGACAAGAGGCCAGAAAAAATGCCCAGTGGACTTGCTTAAGAGGTGACCTGAGCAGGGCAACCTTAGCCATATGCCTCAGATTGAAATGGAGAAGTTAGAGAGGGATGGAGGAACTGACTTTGAAAAGAAGAAAGATCACCTTATCAGAAGTTGGGGAGGGACTAGAAAATGGGGGTAGATATTTATATGTTTCTAGGGGAAACACAAAGTTGAGTGAGGTCAAGTGTGATGACTTAAATTTTCTTGAGGTAGAATGCAAGACACCTGCTGAGAATGGAGGAAGTGGGGAGAGTAGGTGAGTAGTGATGGCTGCAAAGACTGTTTAAAAGGATGGAGGAGGTTGAGAGTGGCCATAGGGGAGACTGGGGGGGTACCTGGCCAACATGAATGGATCAGCGGGCTATTTTGTGGGCTCAGATGAATTTCTGAATCCGGCATTTGTAGTTGTTATAAATTTCACATTTAGGGGATTCTTCTCCAAATGCACTAGGAGTAGAGAAGGTGGCTTGTACCATCTCTTCCTTGTCCATGTTGAGGTTTTCCTGAAAGGTTTTACCAACGCCAAGACCCCCCATGCTCCCCGACCCTGTAGCCTTGCCTCCTTAAAGAGGCCCAGAGTAACAGAAAAGGCAATGGCTATTTATTCTGCTAAAGCTGTGACCCTTTTGTTAATTCTGTAATATCTACCTTGCCACAAAAGCCAGGTCCAAGCCTGGAATTTAAAAGTCCAAGGTCTTCAGCTTCCTCTCAGTTTTCTACCTTCCAATCTCTAGGGTAACCCACATGCCAAAAGGTTCTTCTGATGCTTATTTTGTCCGAGGACAGGGGCTATCCTTTGCTAGCCCGCGATTCACACATCTCCACATTGGCCCTTCCCAGACTCCTCAGCACCGAGCATCTGAAGTTGGGTAGATTCTATGGGCCAAAAATCAGAAACACCCATCCCCCCCTTCCTTCCTTACTCCCTTGCTCTAACTGACTTCAAGCTGAGTGGCATCCAGACAAAAGCAGAAGTGTTTTAAGGTGATTAGCTAGGAACACAAGGTACAATTGAAAATCCCTTGAGCAAACAAGCGTGTGTTTGATTTCTCTCCACTTCCCTTTGGATGTTAATCCTTTAATATCCAAATCCTTCCTTTTGATTAGCATTTGGTTTCTGGTGATAAATATGGTACCAGCTTCATTGGTTTATCGTGAGGATTAAATGTGAGAAGTAATGGGTGCAAAGCACTCGGAGGGGCCCAGTGTGTTCAGCCTTCAGTACGTGCTGCTCCTGTTTATAGAGAAGCATTTGCATGAAGGAGGGACTGCTGGGGGGATGGGGGGAGAACAAAGGGGCCTTCCTTCACCATCCTTTGTGGTAAATTGTTTATCTTACCTGCACCCAACCAGCCCAGTGTATGCCTGGTAGGCTAACTCCAGTCACACCTCTGTACCAATCGTGGAGAGCCACATGGGTGGGAAACTGCAATAAAAGGAAGGTCCACAGCAGGCTTGCGTTCCCATGGCCAGAGAAGGAGGAGGAACGCTCTGTGTTCTCACTTCCAGGTAAGTCCTGCTTCAAGCCCCAGCAGTCTTTCTCCTGATCCTGGGGGCCTCCCCCAACCCTTGACTCACTGGAATTGCTAGGGCTGCTTGTTTCTGGAAGCTTTCAGAACCCAGCAAGGAGTTTGCACCCTGGCCCTTGTCGAGGGCTCCAGATATGACTCTATGTCCAGTTCAGCCATGACTCCAGGCACCTGCTGGCTGCTCCAGGGCTAAAGGTGCCCCTCACCCTTGTCCCTGGACACCCCACCGAGAAGACAGGCCTCTACTTGGGATTTTTTTTTTTTAATATTTATTTATTTGGTTGCACTGGGTCTTAGTTGCAGCAGGTGGGCTCCTTAGTTGCGTCTCATGGGCTCCTTTGTTGTGGCATGCGAACTCTTAGTTGCAGCATGCATGTGGGATCTAGTTCCCTGACCAGGGATCGAACCCAGGCCCTCTGCATTGGGGGCGTGGAGTCTCATCCACTGTACCACCTGGGAAGTCCCTCTACTTGGGATTTTATCTCTAAGAATTACCAGTCCCGGGCTCTCTCTCATAACAGATTCACGCTATCCCTTCCAGAAACAGACCTCTATCTTCAACTGAAGTCTTACAGAGGCTGTACGAAGTTATCCAAAGATTTTTCCATTTGAGGAGAGTTTCCCAGAAGAGGAAGTGTTATTTATTTGAGTGCTGACAGGCTCTTCACAGCTCTTTGTTTCTATCCACTCCCTCCCCATTTATTATTCATTCATCCCTCAAACCCCTATCGAGCAACTCTTGTGCGTCAGACACTGTGCCAGGAGCGAGACTGGGCTCAGTCTGACATGGTCTCACAGACATCTACACACACAGAGGACACTTTGGGCTCCTTAGCACAGTGCCTGATGCACAGAACTGAGAAAGGGAAGCCGTTACTTTTGTCGGTAGGTATTCATAGCACCGTCACCCACCCCCCTCCATCCAGTCTCCAAGAGCCACTACCTTGACCTGAGTAGGAACTACCCTGAGACCTTCTAGGACATTCTGCAGTCCTGGCTGGCTCTAAGCTTGCCTTTTGTTCTCTTGCTGTCAATCTCACCCACTTGGCAAGTCTCCTGTTCCTGTTATACTACCTCCTTTCTTCAAGTCATACCTGCTTTAAAGCAATACAGCCCTTCATGATGGAAGCCATCGGTCCATTGCTAAGAATATGGGCCTGAGCAAGCTATTTCACTTCCAGCACAGTGCTTACACACAGGAGGGGCTCAATATGTATTTCTGGGATTAACTTACTCTGAGTCTCAGCTTCTTCATCTGTAAAATGGGAGGAATAATAATACTTTCCCTGGAGGGTGGTTCGGTGCCTTAAATGAGCTAAGGTATGCAAGGGGCTTAGTACACGTGCTAACTGATGTGAGTTCCCTTCTTACCCTTGCATGCACCCAAGGGAACAACCTCTGTCTCCTTGATCGTATCTGGGTCTCTCCCTCCCGCAACGCCCCCCGCTGCATGGATAATCTGCGGGCCACTGAGTGACCGCATGTCTCAGTTCATGGGAAGGATGGCTCCTGTCCTGTGGCTGGCCCTGGCCTCCTGCATTCTGACCCTGGCATCTACAGAACAGCAAGGTGAGTGCTCTGCTCACCTGGCATCTCAGACGCCCTGCAATACCTGGAGAGTGAGCAGGGAAGTGCAGAGAAGGTGCTTCGGGGTCACTGAGGAGACAGGGGCATGACTAAAGCAAAGGTTCAGAAGCCGAAAGTCGAGGGAAACAAGATGAGAGAAGCTGGAATCAGTCACAGTCTCTCAGAGAGCCAAATCAGAAACTCTCCCTCAAGGACAGTGGAAGCCAGTTAACATAACTTCCCGTGCCCGGATATGGGGGCGATCAGAGAGCCCGGGGTTCACGAGGACACGAATCACCCAGGCACTCTGTGCCTTGTTTTGGCAAGTGCCTCTCCTTCGTCTGAGTCAGTTTGCTCATCTGTAAAATGAAAGGACTAGGCTTAGTGATCTCTCTGTGGTCCTTCCAAAGAGCCATGGATTGGGCATCTTAGAAGCTTGTAGGAAGGGTTCTCAGGCTCAACACAAGGGTGAACATTTCTGCCCGTGTCACCTGTGGAGGGGGCTAGAGGGACTCAGCTCATGGCCTCCCTTGGGAAAATACAGTGTGTGCAGGAAAGAATCCAAGAATAACAAGTGCAGTGACTCCTTTCCTTAAAACAAGCATGTGCATAAGCAAGGCTTGAAAATGTCTTTTCTAAAAATTCCCTCTAATGTGACCCCAGCTTTGTGGGGATGGACAGAGCCTTAGCAATCAGCGCATCGGTGCTGGGCACACAGTCACCCATTAAGTGGCTTGTGCATCAGGGAAAAAAAAAAGGGATGTGACGTGACCCTGGTAGGATATACTTAATTCACCATTAAGGCACTCACACTGTTCAACATATCAGAACTAGAGGAGAGAATTAGCTTAAACTACCAGGCCCCAGGTGCTGTGCGTGGCATTTTGCACCTACTATCTCATTTAACCAGCCAACAATCCTTTAAAGCTTTATTTTCCCAAACGGGGCATGCCTATCCCGAAATGACTGTGAGGGTGCAGAAATTCTTAAAGAATTTTTGGGGACTTCCCTGGTGATCCAGTAATTAAAATTCTGAGCTTCCACTGCAGGGGCCACGGGTTGGATCCCCGGTCAGGGAACTAAGATCCTGCATGTTGAGGGGCACAGCCAAAAAAAAATTTTTTTGATAGCTATATATACTTTTCTTCATGGGTATTAAACAAAATAACTAGTACATCATACCTATGGTATCACAGCTATTATTCCTTAGGATGAAACGAATTTATAAAGAGAGTCATTGAAAGAAACACATGAAATAAGTAATAGGACAGGTGGACACACGTGTGGCAAACGTCATGACCTGAGGCATGGGAATGGATGAAGTTTGGGCATCATTAGCTCACAGGTGTTGTTTTGCAGAAGGGTCTCAGGGGAGTTAAACCATCTGCCAAGGTCACCCAGTCAGCAGGCACAGAGCTGGGTTTAAACCCAGACTGAGCAGCCTGTTGGCTTCCTCCGCCCCCCACCCCACCCCTGCTTTACTTGTCTGCCTCTTCACGCATCACAGTCCCTGAATCTGTTAAAAGCCATGAGATCAGCAATCAGAAATGGTCCTGTTAGCCCAGTGGGGGGTAATTTTGCTTCTCAGGGGACAATTGACAATGCCTGGAGACAGCTTCGGGGAGGAGTACTCCTGGCATCTAGTAAGAAAAGCTCAGGGACGCTGCTAAACATCCTACAGTGCCCAGGACAGCCCCCAGCACAGAATTATCCAGCCCAAGCATCCACAGTGCTGAGGTTAAGAAACCTTGTGTTAGATCTTCCTCTACTGATAATGGACAAATGTCTATGATATATTAAGGAAAAAATGCAAGTGGAAATGGACATATATACACTACCAAATGTAAAATAGATAGCTAGTGGGAAGCAGCTGCATAGCACAGGGAGATCAGCTCAGTGCTTTGTGACCACCTAGAGGGGTGGGATAGGGAGGGTGGGAGGGAGACGCAAGAGGGAAGAGATATGGGAACATATGTACATGTATAGCTGATTCACTTTGTTATACAGCAGAAACTAACACACCATTGTAAAGCAATTATACTCCAATAAAAATGTTGAAAGAAGGAAAGAAAGAAAGAAAGAAAGAAAGAAAGAGATGCAAGTGGAAAAAAATAAGCTCTACAACATTAAACCCATTTTTATTTAAAAAGAACTGTATTTTAAACATATGCATAGAAAGGGTCTAAAGACTGTACAACAAATTTATGGTTACTTCTGGGAATGCAATGGACTCTGACAAGTTTCATTTCTACTTTATTCATTTTAATGACCCCGATGTTCTTAATGCCTGTAATGTACCACACAAAGGCCTCAGGATTATTCTGACCCCAAGGTGATGAGGGCTGGTGGTCAATGAATGGATCATGTTCTGCTTGTCCTCATTGGGGCCCCCAGCATTTCCAAAACAAAGTGTGTCGGGGATAAAAACGCTGTAGGCTCTGGGGTTTCTCTGTAAACCTAAGCATACTGTTACTCTCCAGGTTACAGAAACCCCACCAGTGCCAGTTCCTACGAGCAGGGCTTGGAGTGTGGAGCCCCTGGCACCCCAGAGGCGCAGCTCTGTTTTGACCCCTGCCAGAATTACACCCTACTGGATGAGCCCTCCCGAAGCACAGAGAACACGGGAGAAGACGAGAAATGTGACAGTGACAAGCACGGCTGGTACCGATTTGTGGGAGACGGAGGAGTGAGGATGCCGGAGGACTGCGTCCCCGTGCACCACTGCCAGACGGCTGCTCCCGTGTGGCTGAATGGTACCCACCCCACCGTCGGGGAGGGCATCGTCAACCGTATCGCCTGTGCCCATTGGAGTGGCAACTGCTGCCTCTGGAAGACGGAGGTGCTGGTGAAGGCTTGCCCGGGCCAGTACCACGTGTACCGGTTGGAGGGCATCCCGCAGTGTGATCTGAGATATTGCACAGGTGAGGGGAGCAGGGCTACCCGGTGAAGTGCCCAGGGTCAGTAGAGAGAGTGGAGCAGGTCAGGAGGAGACTCAGCAGAACAGCCTCGACTCAGTGCCTGTCAGTTATTGCCCAATGGGAATGTTGGCCAAGGGCTGCCAGACCTTCCAGCATTTCAAGTAAAGCCAGAAATTCGGATCTGAAGGTGAAATCTCCCGGTACGTCTATCCACGTGTGTGGCATGATATTAAGAACTCAGACTCATTGAGGTTTAGGTTTCACTTGGGCAGTTTAATTTAACTCTCTGAGTTTGGGTTTTCTGAGCTGAAAAAGACGGACAATGGCAAAAATGACAGCAACACAGCATGCATTACAGTGCCTCTGCTCCTGTTCTAAACACTTGAAACCATTCATTCCTTTAGTCCTCTCCTCAACTTCATGAGACATGCACTATATAGTTAGTTCAGATGAGGGGTCTGGGGCACAGAGAGGTTCGGCAGTTCTCCCAACATCACAGAGCTGGAATTGTGGCAGAGCCAGGTTTGAGCCTAGCACCCCAGCTGCACGATCCAAATGCTCAACTGCTGTGCTACCCCCACCCCCATGTGGTCACCGCGTGAAATGAACGAGCTAATGCATGGAAAGTACTGGGAACAGCGTCTGCCTTGTAGTAAGAGCACTAGGATGCACCTCCGAGGTTCTCACCTCACTGGATTAGGAGTCGGGAAATTCGAGTTGGAGGCTTGACCCTTCCACCAAGCGTGGCACAAGTCTTCCGTGCCCTGTAGAATGACAAGGTTGGCCTTGGTGGCCTCAGGTCCACCCTGCTCTGCATCTTATCCTCTTCCTCTGCACCTTACCCCAGACCCCGCCACCACGCAGCACAACTGTGAGAGGACCTGCCGCTCCAAGGAGGAGTGTCGCTTCGTCAGCGGCACCTGGGACTGCTTCTGCAGACAGGACCTCAATATCTCCGGTGAGCGCTGGGATTGGGCTGGCCTAGTGGGCAGGGCAGGAGGGAGGGAACTTCAGAGGGTCTGGACAAGGTGTGGACCAGAGTCAGTAGGGATGGAACTGAGGTCAGGGGATGAGAGTGCATGAAGCCAGTGAGTTTGCAAGGATTGGGGGCAGGGATGGAGCACGTTTCCAGGTCAGCCACTGGACCGTGGCCTCAGGAATGAGTGGGCTTGACCCATGAGGGACAAAGGATGAGAACTCTGCAGGTGTGGAAGTTGTGTCCAAATATCTGCAGAGTCTATACATGAGGAACAGGGGCAGAATCCTGTGCCAGTCCTGGATTGGCCAGGTGGGGCCTGGGGCCTGGGACAAGCCACCTACACCCTCTGAGCCTTAATGTCCTCATCTGTAAAATGGGGATGAGCTAATAATAAAAAATACCCACAATGCAGGGATTTTATGAGACTTCAATCAGAGCAGTCCAAATGGGCAGGCTCTGGAGGTGATGTTTTGTTCATCCCAGTAAGTAAGCAAACACAGTCAGGTGACCCACGGGTAGACATGCCACAGATGAGCTCTAAGCCCTGGGTGGGGATTGGATGAGCTTCCCGCTGAGATGATCTCCTTCCCTCCGAGACTCTAACAAGGGCCTCCGACGCTTGCTTTGGGCAAGGCCTGCTTTCCTGTGAGCACACTCCCAGTCGCTGCAGACGAGAGAGTGTTCTAAGCAGAGGGGCAAGAAGGAGCCCGAGTTCCTCATCTCTGGCGACAGGGGTGTCCTTCTACTCCAGATGCAGGGAGGGCACCTTTCACAGGGGAGACTTAGTTCCTGCCTTCAGGGAGACAGAGAGGAGGGTCACAGTGTCCCTCTTGCATCAGCTGTACCTTAAGTAACTTTAATTCAAAATAATCAATGTACCATTAAGCATATTTTGGGGCGACCTGCTCTGGGGCTCAACAGGAACCAGACACGAGAACCTTCATCAAGCCTGCACACAAAATGCTTGGAAAGCTTGGACCAGGGGCATCTCTGCCAACTTCGCCTACCACAAGCCTGGGTGTGAATCCCACGTGGGTCCCAGGCCCCCTCCAGTCTCCCCAGCCTCCCGTGGGCAAGGTGGCTTTGCCAAAGGGCAGAAAGTGTGAGCTCTGCCCGCTACTTCCAGGCTTCTGTCCACTCTACCTCCCTCCCTCTCCCAACTTTCCAGATGTGCACAGTTTGCAGCCCCAGCTGGACTGTCAGGCCAAGGAGATCAAAGTGTCCCTGGACAAGTGTCTGCTGGAAGGCCTGGGTTTCGGGGACGAGGTCCATGCCTACCTTCGGGACCAGAACTGGAACTGCAGCAGCATGATGCGAAGAGAGGAGAACAACTGGATATCGGTGACCAGCCCCGCAAAGGCTGGTGCCTGCGGAAACATTCTGGAGGTGAGTGGTGTTTATCCCACTGCTGCCAGAGTGCGGGAGCTGGGCTGGTGGGGCCTGTCTCAGTAACTGGGAGCCCTTGGACAAGTCGCTTAGCCTCCATGGGCCTCTAGAGGTATGTGAGCTTACACGTTTGTCCAGGAGAGAGCTGAGAATAGGTTTGATCTTAAGCTCAGCAAATTTAAGTTCTGATTATGATTATTTCACTTAGGGATGAGGTGGGAAAGGTTCACAGAGGACCAGGCATGGTGGTTCCTGACTGTTCCCAAGGGTCAGCAATTTATTGTTGTAGTTTTTGATCTGGGGTCCTCAGTCCCCTTCCCGTAAAGTGTCAGTGCCACAGCGGGAGGAGGCCCATTGCCTCCTTGAGGTCAGAGGGCAGGGTGTCAGCTTGACTGACAGCATCAACTCTGGAGTCACACAGACCTGAATCCCAGATACACTTGTACCCTCATCCACATAAACATACGTGTGGTCTTGTTTTTATGCCAAAGAGAAACCAAACCCATGCCATCTACAAAAACACCCTCTTCTTGGTCAACGATTTCATCATCAGAGACACCATCCTCAGCATCAACTTCCAGTGTGCCTACCCGCTGGACATGAAAGTCAGCCTCCAAACTGCCCTGAAGCCCATCGTAAGGTATGGCACTGACCCTTACTTACCCCTTGACCCGTAACCCTGACTGACTTCACGACATCTTAGGACGCCCACAGGATCCGCCCGCCTCCTCCAGGAGCTTCCGTTCATTCGCTCGTCCACTCCACAAATATTTGTTGATTATGTATGGGGATGTTCGGCATGAACAAGGCAGGCATCGAATATTTTGTGGATATTAAAGATTATTACTATGAAACAATACAACAACATGAAACAGTGTTAATTAAATACGCTAAGGAAGGGCTTCCCTGGTGGCGCAGTGGTTGAGAGTCCGCCTGCCGATGCGGGGCACACGGGTTCGTGCCCCGGTCCGGGAGGATCCCACATGCCGCGGAGCGGCTGGGCCCGTGAGCCATGGCCGCTGAGCCTGCGCGTCCGGAGCCTGTGCTCCGCAACGGGAGACGCCACAACAGTAAGAGGCCCGCGTACCGCAAAAACAAAAAACAAAAAACAAAAAAAAAAAACGCTAAGGAACAAAAATGCACAGCAATTTCATTTATCTTGAGGAAGAAAGGCATTAACAACTAACTATATCAAAAATTATTTACAAGTGAGATGCACGCAGTGTGGGGTAGGCTCGGAGTGCTGTGGGATCAGGGAGCGAGGGTCCCTGACCTAATCTTGGTTGGGGAGCACAGTTGGGGGCAGGAAGGCTTCCCTGCAAATGTGGGATTTAAGCCAGATCAGCTTTGATTGGATAAACAGCGCCTGTAACTCACCAGAAATAGAACCAAATAGCAATTTGGATGGAATTCAATTTGGGCAGGGGCTTTTGTCTTTTGTTCACTGCTGTATGGCTGTGCCTGGAATGGGCCCTGTTGAAGGAATTCCTCAGCATTCCTAGACTTGCTGGGGGTCCTTCTGGGGGTATCAGAAACCCAAGGTGCCCTTCCCATTCCCTTATTGCCTCCTGGGCTCACAGAATGGCAGGGTTAGGATTAGAAATCTTCTGGTTCAATTTCTAGATTTCAGTCTGTAATGTGTTGGGGCCCAAGGTTCATAAAAAATAAACATTAAAGCCATTTTATTTATCTTGTTAAAATTGGTGTTTCATTGAAGATTATGGGGTGCAGGGAAGAGGTCTGCTGCTAGAAACTGTGAGCCCACAGAACTGGTTCCAAGCCCTATTCTACAGGTTAGAAGACGGAGGTGTTCTTTGAGTGAAGGAGGTATGTCTGCTCTCTGTTGCAGGGAGAATTTGTAGGAATCCTGGAGCCAGACTCATGTGTTTGTCAAGTTTAGAAGGTAGTAAATGCTTGATTTAAATAACTGATTGAATAGTTCATTTAGGAATCAAAGATATGCCTCTGCCTTCATAACCCAACACAAGTGTGGGACTTGATTGATTTTGTTCTCACTGGTCAAAACCTGAAGTTTCCATTCTTGTGGTTTCTCTGTTTTCAGTTCCCTGAACATCAGTGTGGACGGGGAGGGAGAGTTCACTGTCAGGATGGCCCTCTTCCAAGACCAGAACTACACATCTCCTTATGAAGGGTCTGCAGTCGTGCTGTCTGTTGAATCTATGCTCTATGTGGGCGCCATCTTGGAGAGAGGGGACACGTCCCGATTTAACCTGGTGTTGAGGAACTGCTATGCCACGCCCACTGGAGACATGAATGACCCTGTGAGATATTTCATCATCAGAAACAGGTACCGGACAATCTGGGGTTATCTTTTGGCCTAAATGAGGTTTGGGGTGGAGAAGAATGATCACCTCATCCCTGTCTGGCAGTTGGGTAACTTGGCTTGCCTCTTTTGGAAAATAATTTGGTATTACATATGATGACCATACCCTGTGACCCAGAAATATCACTCCTGAGATTGTGGCCTTAAAGGATTAATACAAAATAGGTGGGCAGGGTAAAGAAATGCCAATTATTTTTCATTTCAGTACCTTTTATAACGTTGGCGATAGGTTCATAATTCAAAAACAGGGGACTTTTATACAGATGTTAACGCTAACTGAACAACATGAAAATAGTGTAACTGTTATGGGACAAAATATTATTGAATATTGTTAACTAGCAAAAACAAAGGGAAATGCATATCTATAGATCATGATTCAAACCGTGGTAATAATACTAGTTAACATTTACCATAGAGTTTAGCTGTATGCCAAGCACTGTACTAGGCAGAATATAAGGATTATCTCATTAAATGCTCACATCAACCCTAGGAAGTGCATATTCCTGTCCCTACTTTACAGATAAGAAAAGTGAGGTTCAGTAAAGTAATCGGCTCACGATCGCTTAACTAGAAAGTGGGTTGGGTTGGAATTTGAAATCAGTCTGTCTCGTTCCAGGGACTGTGCCCCCCCCCCCCAACTTAAACCGTGTGGGCTTATGGGTAACATTGTGGAGGAAACCTGGAGGAATAAAAGTCTGTGTTATAGGTTGGAGAAAACACTTGGCGGGAGGTGGGGAGGCTCTTTAATTCTCTCTGATGCTATTTTTATACTGGGTACAAATTAAAGATGCAGCCAAGGGCCTCAGGCCCCCTGAGTTGCTCTAGAAGTTAAATCCCTGTGCCTGTCACCCTCCCAGCTGCCCAAATAAACGTGATTCCACTATCTACGTGGAAGAGAATGGGGTGTCATCGGAAAGCCGGTTCTCAGTTCAGATGTTCATGTTTGCTGGAAATTATGACCTAGTTTTCCTGCATTGTGAGATTTCTCTCTGCAATTCCCTTAAAGAGCAGTGCCAGCCGGTGAGTATCTCTTTGGACTGAACAGCTATTCAGTGCCTGACATGGGGCCTGGTACCTCCATATATATTTATTGGAATTATGGATGGATTGAAAGACGGGAGGGAGGAAAGGAGAGAGGAAGGGAGAAAGGGAAAGGAAGTTAGATGGATGAAGAGATGGAAAGATGGATGGATGGGTGGATGGATGGAAGGGAGGGAAGGAGAAAAAGAGGAAGAGAGGGACAAAAGAAGGATGAATGGATGTACTTTAAGCCTCCAAAAGCCCACAGGTAAGCAATCCTTGTGTCCCCAGGAAGTATATCAGATGAAAGAGCCTGTCCTCTAGGTTTCCTTGGCCCAGGACATTTTAAATGATTTTAATAATAGTTGACTTCTTTTAGTGCTTACTCTGTGTCAAGCACTGTACTAAAACTTTTATATGCCTTATCTAATTTAATTCTCACAGCAACCCTTTAAGTAGATTCTTTTAGCAACCCCATTGTACATATGAGGAAACTGAGCTCAGAGAGGTCCCTTGCCCAAGGGCCACACAGCTAGAAAGTATCAGAGCTGGGGTATGCCCTGGCTGAGGTGTAACTACAGTGCCCATGCTCTTAACCCAGATTTAGCACTGCCTGCTACGAGGTGGCATTTCTTGAGTGCTTGCTATGTGCCTGTGTGCTGCAGACATACTTCCTTTTAACCTTCACAACCAGGAAGATACTATTTAATAATAGTAGACAGGTATAGTCATCTGTCCCAAATGAAACAGCTAAAAGAGGAGAAGAGATTCAAACCCAGGTTCCTTTGACATGACAGTGAGAATTCTCTAGATTAAGAAAACCAGACATCAGAATTAGGATCATAGAGGGGGTGAGGCTCCATGCTTGGGCCGGAGCTGCCCACTGCAGAAGCAGCCTGGAGAGGAACGTGCCTTTACATTTTGACATAATGAGAATTCTCCATCCCCACAGTCTTGCTCGAGAAATCAACTCCGCAGTGAAGGAGTGGCTATTGACCCAGCCCGTGTTTTAGATCTGGGACCCATCACTCGCAGAGGTAAGAAGTGGCCACGTCCTAGTGGTAACACCAGCTGGCCAGGTGCTGACAGTTAACTGCAGATGCCTGGGGTCACCAACCTAACACCCCAGGGCTTTTTCTGCTTCCTCAGTGCCCCCCACTGGTGAATGCATCTTTCCAGGAGACGCTTTGGGTAATGATAATCGCTTTTGCCACATGTGCTGTGCGCTAGAGATCAGGCTAAGCTCTCAGCATGCACTGACTCACTTAATCCTCCCCAGATGCTTCCATTTTACAGGTGAGAAACTGAAGCTCAGAGAGATTAAGTGACTCACCCAAGATCACCCACTCATGAGCAGCTGGAGTTAGTGCTGAACCCAGCTCGGTCTGATTCCAAAGCGTGTGTCCTTTGCCTTTTCCCTCCTGCCAGGTCCCCATAACTCAGTCTAAGTCCTAGACCAACTTTGTTTTCTGAGGAATGACTGTGTTTCTCAAAATCCAGTTACAGTGTTCTGGGGCATGACATAGGAGAAGCTTTCCAAGTGCTCCTCAAATTTTCATCCCTCCATCCCGTGGGTTAGCAGTACCTGTGGTAGTTAGTCATGGTTTTTATTCACACTGGAATGGCAGAATCAAGAAATCCAAGAACGTGAAAACATTTTTTTTTGTCCTAGAGAAATTAGGATGCAGTAACATTAATAACAGTAATAATAGTAACGGTAATAATAATACTTTGTGCCTGGCACCATACCAAACACATTTATATGCATTGTCACATGAAATGTTCACAACAGTCTAAGGACGTAAGTGCTATTACCACTTCCATTCTCCAGATGAGTAAACAGGCTGTCTCCTGAAGAAGGCTCTGCCTGGAATTGTCCTGTCCTTTTATTGCCTCATGTGTTGTCATAGGGTAGCTAGGGGAGGGGGGAGGAGGTGCTAGGAACTTCCACTTTGCAACCAGACAGACTGGGGTTCAAATCCAAGCTCTTCCGCTTACTGGCAGACATTGCTGAGCCTCAGTCTTCTCATCTGTCAAATGGGGATGAGAACAGTTTCCTCACAAATCTGTCATGAGGATTAAGTTTCACATGCATGATAATAGATGCTTCCACAATGTGGATTGTCCGTGACTGTGATGGCCAGGTCCAGGAGGTCTTGGAGCAACTATGGCTACGGTGCCACAGTCAGTGGAGCATGACTATGGAAACCCTCACCTTCTGCTCTTGTCTCCAGGTGCCCAGTCTCTTGGTGTCATGAGTGGAACCACCAGCACTGCAGGTACATCATTTTCTCCTGCCTTTCCCACAGCCCTCCCTCCCAACTCTCCCTCTTTTTAATTCAGTGAATATTTCGCTATAGCCTCTTCTACGTGCCAGGCCCTGTGCCGAGAACTGTGGACCGTGATATAAATCAGACCCCAGACTGGCTCTAGAGATGAGCTCTCACAGTGCAGCAGGAGAGCCAGTCATTAGACAGGAAATGTTTGTTGAGCACCTACTGTGTGCTAGGCTTTGCTCTAGGCAGTGAAGTTATAATGGTGAACGATACAGGCCAGATGCCTGTCCTCATGGAGATTGTGTTCCAGTTGAGAAATAGATAACAAAAAGTTAACAACGTAGTTTAGAAACAGAGGAGAGTGATGTGATAGAAAATTACCAGCATGGGTTAGGGTTAAATAACCACCTTAGATAACACAGAAGTTTATTTCTCTCACACGTAAATGAAGTCCACAAGGCAAGCAATCCAGGGCTAACAGGGCAGCACCATGAGGTCGTCAAGGATCCAGACTCACTTCGTATGGATAAGGGAAGGCTAGCTCCTAATAAAGAGAGGCAGGCTCTGAGGGCATTGGTTCCGGGCGACCAGAAGAATCACAATCCTTAGGAGCCTCTATCCAGATGATCTCATCCCATGTTGCTCAGTCCCCAGGTTTTTCCAGCCAGAGCTCTGACATCGTAGCAAAGCTGCCTAGACAGACCATTCAACCATCATTTAAGCTTGGCAACTATATTGAGTCCAAATTTGCTCTTCAGCTGTATCCACTCTCCTATTGGCTGTAGATAAGGGCTTCTTACAAGCTAACTAACTACCAAAGAGACCCTCTGGCTCCCTCACTTGGTCCTAACAATTAAAACTCCTCAGTTACTCATCCTTCTGCAGTAGGGCATTACTATAAAGCAGTAATAATTAACCAATTCCAGTTCCCCTGTACTTGAAGGCCTGAATCATTGTACTGGCCAGAGAATTCCCCCCTCAACAGGGACTTTCTCTTGAGTCACTAATTGGTGAACATTTTAGCAATTATTTTGCTACCTTATGATGGGAACTACTCATGCCACACATATTAGTTGGGATTGGGTTCTAAAAAAAAAAAAGAATCCAGCCTCCTTCCATCTCACCCCTCTACCATCTTTAGGTGTGGCCATCACCTTCATGGTCCAAGATGGCAGCCAGAGCACCAATCTTTATATCTAGGCCAGGATTGAGGGAACTTGGAAGAAGTCAATGACTTTTAAGGAACAATCCTGGAAGCTGACACCTTATACCTCCACTTACATCTCATTGGCCAGTGCTTAGTCACATGGCCACACCTAGCTGCAAAGGAAGTTGGGAAATGTAGTCTTTATCCTGGGTGGCCATGTGCCCAACCAATGTGTGATGGTTCTGTTACCAAGATAGGAAGGAAAATGAATATCAGAATGGATAAATGGTCAGAAAATTTTTCAGAGGAGGTGATATTTGAACTAAATGAGAAAAAGGAGACAGGTGTGCAAATATTAGCAGAATAAGCCCTGTAGGCCAAATGAACGCCAGTTGCAAAAATGAGATAGGCATATAAGCAGATAAATCACAAGCAAGTAGGTAGTGCAGAAGGGGCACACAGAAGAGTAATTAACTGTACTGGATAAGGTCAGGAGAGAATTTCTGCATGTGTTAACATCGGAAAGGGCTTTTGATGGATGAATTGGAGCTCAATAGGAAGACAAATCTAAGAAATGTATTTTGGCCCAAAGGGAAAGCAATGCTATTAAGATTTCACTATCCCCCAAAATGGCCTATGCTGGTGAACCCAGACATGAAAAAGTTCTACCCATCCTCAAATCTCCAACTAGATAACAGTCTAAAAGTTTCCAGATAATCTCAAGTTGTCCTCTCCATGCTCAGTGCTAACATTCAGACAACACTCAGAAAAGCAGTGCTCATTGGAGAGGGGGGTTAGAGCTCAGAGCAAAAGCAGCTTGAGAGCAGGGACCTCAATCTCGTTCATTTCTTCCAGTCCTTCAGGTTAGCACAGTGCCGGGAGCAGCCTGGCTTCCCAGTAGCCTTTGCCAAATTGACTAATTTCTCGGTGGGTAGTGGATTCTGGAGCCTTCTGAAAATGGAGGGAGTTACTGTGACCTGGTAGCAGAGACCCACAAGAGGGCACCTATGGTTTCATTGCTTGCTATCTCCCACAAGCATTTTTGATGTTTTAGAATTCATTAAACATCAACCTATGTTTCATAATTATAAGCTGGTTGTCATATACTAATATGTTTCTGAAAATTATGATATTCTTCTCCCCCTCCCTCCTAAGGACATCAGCAAGTTACTCTGAAATTTAGGGGACAGACAGCCGTTATCATCTGGTATTGGGTGGAGGGGGCGGCGCATGCCTCTCCCAGGTCCTCAAATATGAGGCAGCTATGATCCAGGATCCAAGCCCTTCTTTAACCCTGAGTATACAGTAATGTTTAGAAGAGATATGAATCCAACCTCCCAGATCTTAGAGTCTGATTTTCAAAATCAATACTTACATGGTGTTTACCATGTGCCAGGCACTGTTCTAAATGCTTGCTATGAGTTCACTCACTTGCCTTACAAAAATCTCATGCAGTAATAGCTGCTAGTAATGTTTCTATTTTGCATACAGGGAAATTCAGGTTTGGAGAGCTTCAATAACTTGCCTGGGTCTGCACAGCTAGCTGCAGAGCTAGGATTCTAAGCTAAGTAGTCAAGCAACAGAAGTAGTGCTTTTTAACCTCCCTGTCCTTCGGCCTCTTCAGTATTAGTCATAGTAAGTAACTCTAGCTGCTGTAACAAACAATCCCCATCTTTCTGTGCTTTTATACAACAGTTTATTTCCCATTAAATCGCTGGAGGATGCAGTTCAGTGCCTTTGCAGTCATTAGGAACTCAGGTTCTTACCTTCTGGTAACTTCTGGCAACTCTACTGTCCCCCACAAGTCCTCTCCTGGATCCTCTGCTTCTGGTCCCTAGATGATGGATGAGGGAGCAGGGAGAATTATGTAGGAGGTTTTAAGGACCGGGCCTAGAAGCAGCTTCTACCCACATTCCACTGGCTAGATTCAGTCATATGGTCCCACCTACCTGCAAAGGAGGTGGGGAAAAGTGCCTTCCAGCATGCTCAGAGGAAAATGAAGTTTATTTGGTGGTGGTGAGACAGCTTTGCCTCTACCACATGGCCCTGTGCCACCTCCCAGGGGCTATAACCCAAAATAAATATTAAGGATACTCTGCCTTTGTCATCCTTGTAAGACAGAAGATAGGGATGCCACCTCATTTTGGCTGCTGAATTCCAAAGCCCACCTGACAGTCCTCTCTTGCGTTTCAGTGTTCCTGGTGGCCTGGCCCATGCTTCTCCTGCCTGTCCTCCTGGCTGGGCTGTTCTGAGAGCTCAGCTGGCATCTGGCCTTGAAGCTCGTGTTCTTCCCTCTGGCGATGGCTTCCAGTCACCCTTCAGCTCTGCTGATTCTCTCACCAAATCACATAGACAGTCTCCAGGCCTGACTACGTTTTGAGAAAAAGAAGAGTTTCGCTTGTTTAACACTCGCAGTGCCTTTGTATTCCTTTTTTTCTCAGGTGGGTGCCCTGCCACCTGGCTTGGCCTGACTTCCTCATTCATTAGCAGGATCCTGAAAGCAAATTTGCGATGTGCTTCTGTGGCTACAAGTATAGCACACGTTCATAACTTCAGGGAAGAGGGGCTATGTCAATGGGGGGAAGGGGCGAGGGAATTGCTTGTAAAAAGATGCCTCCCACAGACTTCCCAGACACCCCCTGTTCTGACTGCCAGTAAATTGAACAGACCAATGTTTGCTTTCACCCCACTTCCTCTGGTGTACTTCCATCCCGGTTTCAACAATATGCATGGGAACATGTTGTAAAGGGGCCACTTTTGGAGACCTTGTTCTGGGGAAGACTGGTGCCCATTGCTCCCCTGTCCCCCACCACACTGCAGACATGCTTTGACATGCCTAAAACTACACAAACCCCTACCCCTGGGACCTGGATGCTAGAGGAAATGCTCAGTTTGGGTGCAGAGATGCTGTCACCCCAGAGCACACCTCTAGCTGTAAATAGTGATGCCCTTGCTCTGAAGGGTTAAGCAGGGAGTCCCAGTATAAAATGATGCATCCGCTCTGCCATGGGGAGGTAGCAGCAGAGCCTGGGGGATGGGTGAAGTCCCTTTCTGGAAACCTTGAATGAACCCTCACAAAGACTCCATGAAGATGCCACAGATAGAGAATGCCATGCATGAGGCCTCTCCAAGCCAGCCTCAGGGAAAGTGACAGGATCAGGGCTAGGCGACCAGAGGCAGAGCCTATTCATCTGCCAGGAGGAGACTTTCCAAAGTGCCACGTTGTTCAGAGATGGTATGGTTGCAAGAAAGAGAAACCCACTCCAATGGACTCAGGCCAAAGGGGAATTAATTATAAGGATATAGGAGCACCAAGTCCAAGGACAGAAGATACAGCCGACTGCACAAGGAGAAGCACGAGAAACTGAAGTTTGTCTGTCTTTCCACCTGTCACTCTTCCTAGAACCTTGCAGCCCTTACATCTGCTTATCTTTGTGTGTTCCCTTCATTTCCCCCCTCTCTCTGTGAAACTAGCTTTACCCGTTCATTCATCATCCTTGATTAAATATGGACGTTGCAGCTTCGTATCACTTCTTAATTCAGAGACCACAGAGACCAACTGGCATCTTGGTATTCCACATCCAAATTGCACCCGGGGAATCTGATTTCCCTGTGGGTATGAATGCTTCCCCTGGTCCAATCATCGAGGGCAGGCGAGCGGGCTCATCTAGCACAGAGCCAGTGGGGACGACCTGAGGGGGCAGGTCTCAGATAAATGGGGGTGTTCCTTGGACAGATATCTCAAAAGACCACTATGATAGTGGCTTCTTTGAAAGGGGGTTTCCCAGGAGGAATTGCTTTCTGTTTCCCGGTAAGTTAGAGGATTCACAACTACTGTATTCCAAGGGAGGTGTCATGCTAGGAATGGACCTGAAAGGAGGTCAGAGGTCCTAATCTTTCCCCTCTCTGAGGCTCATCTTCTCCCTTCTGTAGAAAAAAGGGGCTTGGCTAGAGCCAGATTCACAACATCTATAGTGGAGCTATTTCTTTAAGTACAAGTCTACATGAACATCCAATATCTAGAGATTAAAAGCAAATAGACTCTTGTTGATGTCAGGTAGGGGGCTTACATCTTCCGTTCTGTGCTGCCCTCCTCAAACCCCCAAAGCAACTCCATGATAACCCACAGGGTTACCAAGGGCAAAATTTTGGAATTCCCTGGAACATACAACCTCTAATATCCCTTCCGGTGTGAAGCACATGGGATTCCACTTAACTAGACTGACGCCCTTTGTCTATCTGTCTGTCTAACATCTATTTATATATCATCTATCTAGCTAGCTATCCATCTAGCTCCTAGTCTCTCTTTCCCTCTCCATCTGTCTGCTATCATCAAGGTAGTTACAGCTTTTTGTCTTCTATGAATGGGCATCCCTCCAAGCAACAGCCACCGAATAGTCAGTCTACTTCGTTCATTCGATCAACACTAATCTGCGAAGCAGTTGTTATGTCCCCGGTCCAAGGGCCTGGGTAAAATAATGAAGGAAACACAGTCCCTGCCCCTAAGACGTTGCCAATCTGGTGGAACACACACATGCACAGAGGCGTGCACGGGCAGATCACATCCACACACACTTTCCCACGGACCCTCAGGCCCAGAACTCACACCCATACCAACATACACACTTGCAACAGATATACGTGTCAACTTCACGTGCTCAAAGATACATGTCACACACAGAGATCCTCACCTGGGCCCTCAAGCTCAGTTCACCTACATGTTTACTGCCATGAATAACTTAGTAACAGCTAACATTTTAACATGTCCTGTGCATCACTCTAGATGCACTGTGGACACTGTATCATTCCACCCTCACGTTAGGTACTGAAGATATGTACTTTTATGGCCCCCAGTTTAGAGATGAGTCAACCAAGGCTTAAAGAACTACTCGCCCAAGAGCTGATAGCTTTCAAATTCTGTATTCAGGGTTTAAACCCAGGTAGCCTGAACTTGGGGCATTTGCTCTTGATTGGACACTCTATGCTGCCTCTCTTTATATACAAAGCACACACACACACACAGAGGTACTCATATATTCACACATGTACCACTATATATACATGCATCCATTCGTGTGCATAGAGGCACATGGGAACGTGTGGACGCATTTGCCTACACAGAGACCCTCACACATACACAGACATGAACATTAATGGACACACAGATGCTAATGTGCACACTGACTTGTGCGTGGTCATGTAGATGCAGACACACACACCTTAGTACAGAAAAAAATAAAACAAGAAACATATCCTATGCTACACACACACACAAGCACACATAGGTACATACAGGACCCGGATCCAACTCCCCAGGAGCCAGGACTCCAACCATGTCTCCTCTCTCATTAGTTTTCCTCTCCTCCATCCCCAGTCCTGCCCAGCTGGGCACTGAGACAAAAAGTCCAACCTGGGTCACAGTGAAAATAGGCTCTAGACTCAGCATCTGGAGTAGAAAGATGATGGAGACAGTGAGAAGGAACCTGACCCGTATCAGGAACACTGATGTCTCTGTCCTGGCGGGGCGTGGGGTACCTCCTCGTGGCAGTGGTGGAGGATGCAGAGAAGAACTGGGCAGCCCTGCCCTCTAGGACCTTAGAGTCGACTTGGGAAAGCAGGGCATACAGACTCCATGCAGCCAAAGCCAGGCAGTGGAAGACTGACACAGACACTGCTGCAAGATGGGGAGAAAGGAGAGCTCAACTCAGCCTGGGAGAAGAAGGAAGTATCCCAGCCCAGAGAGTTTAGTCCCTTCATTTTCCAGTTGGAAACTGAGGTTCCCAAAAGAGAAGTCACATGTCCATTCTTAACTCTATAAGGGACACTAGAAGACGTGTTGTGACCAGCTGGGCATGAGGGGCAGGGGGAAAGTGGTCCCCTGAAGGAAATTGGAATGAGGACCCTAAAGGATAAATTCCACCCAACCTAAGTCATTTCATAATCTCTCCTCACCCCCTCCTTCTTCTTCCACCTCTTTCTCTTACAAAGGGCTGGAAATCACCCTTTTCTTTCCCTTCCTCATCACAGTAGATTCTCCCTTCTAAGGAGAGAATCTTAGAAGGTTCTGTGACCTTCTGTGACTTTTCTTCAATTCCACTGACGCTGATCTCTTCTAAGTCACCGTCCTCTCATACCTCTATAATAGCTTCCCAACTGGTCTGTCTCTAGCCTCACCCCTCCCAATCCACTCTCTACACTGCAGCTAGTCAGCATATAAAGCCATTCACTTCTCTCTTGAAACCTCTTCAGCAGCTCTTTACCTTCTACGGAATGAGGTCAGCATACTAGCTGGCAGACAAAGTCCCCACCGCCTGAGCCCTGGCGGTCTCTTCAGCCTCAGATCTTATACGTATCCCCTATACACCCCTGTTCTGGCTTCTCTGAATTTTCCACCTGTTCCATTTCACCTGTGCTGCTTTTTTCATGTGCTGGTCTTGCTGCCTGGAAGGCCCCTCCCATGCTGGGGATGTGACCCTAATTAACTTTAGGGTCATTTCTCCTGGAAAGACTTCCTGTCCCTGCTCCCCAGTCTAGAGCTGATGACACTCCGTTCTGTGAGCCCTTCTCTCCAGAACCTCATTCTCCTGTGCATTACCTGCATCTGAAGTGATCTGTTTATACTCATCCCACATCCTCCACCCTAGACTGTTGGTTCCTCAAGGACAGGGGTTTTGCCATAGTCACACATTACTGGCTATAAATGAAGACACAGGCTGCATCATGCTGTCATCTTCCAGGAGAGGAAGAAAGAGCTTAATATCAAAAATAAAGAAGAATTTCTCACTTGGATAATTATGAAAGCGCCAACTCAGAATGGGAACAGGAATTCTGGGCTCGACCCCAAACGTGCCCTGCATCCCAGTGTCAGTCAATCTTAGCAAGGATCGCTTTTCTTTCCCTTTAGTTCCCATCTTCTGTGACTTCAGAGGAGGTTGCTTGGAAATCTGAGTATTTTTTTTTCTTTTTTTTCTCATTGAGGAGGGCTCTTAGGAAACTGATAGAGCGGTTATTAGTGGAGAGCAAATTGAGAGAGCTGAAGAGTGATTATAACTTAACAGCAGGGGGGAAAAACACACACAAGAAAAACCCCATAAAAACCAAGCACGTAAGAGATTGGGAGACTAAGTCCAGAACTGAACACACATAGCAGCTGTAAGGGTGGAAAAATAATTTTCCCTCTATTCTTATAGGTAGAGGCTGAGACACACACCCCCACCCCCCGCACCAGATACACACACACACCCCATAATAAAAGATTAACAGGAGAAAAACAAACATAAGTTTAATAACATGTCTACCTCCTGTATACATGGGAGATGCCCAGGAAAACCGACGCGCAGAGTGCACCGGGCCAGGAATCAAGAAATTCAGATTTCAGACTGACTTCTGCTGATGTGAGTTCAAGGATGCCACTTAACTTCCCTTGGGCCCTCTGTAAATTAAGATAATGATACCTCTTCCACTGCACTTAATGATCTATGACTCTGCTTTCGACAGGCTGTGGCTGTCGCATGTTCTGGCCCCAGCATAGCCCTCTCTATCCAACCTGGGGCTGTCTCAAGACACATTCCCAGTGGTAAACTTGGCCTCAGAACCCTCTGGTTGGCTTGGAACCTGGGAGAGCACCTCTCTGGTCCTGAAATGCAAGGGGGGGAGGCAGTTCAGAACTCGGAGATTACGTGTGAGAAAATATTCCCTCCCTTGATTCCTTCAAGTTCTTTCTGAAGAGACCAGTGGGCCAGCTCCTGTGCTGGTCTTTCTTCGCTCTCTGGGGACTCACTGGAACTGGTTTACCTTGTCAAGTGTCCCCTCCAGTTGGAACTTCTCAGGTGGCACATAGGGCCGCCTCAAAATAGTCGTGGCTGTGTTGCATTGTGTGTGCAGCTGTAATGAAAAGGGGATGTCACTTTATCGCCACAGAATGCTTTCACTATATTTTATTGGTGTATAATACACGTATCACGCACATATCTCACTTATACACCTTGATAAATGCTAACAAAATGAGCCCTCCAATGTAAGTAGTACCCAGCTCAAGAAATAGTAGCCCCCTTCCTGCCCCTCCAGTTATTGCATCTCCCAGATGCAACACCTGTCCCAGCTTCCAGCACCACAGAGTAACTCTGTCTTTGAACTTTATCTAAGAGGAGTCACACCATGTCTATCTTTTGAGCCTGGCTTCTTCTGATCAGCACTGTCTTTGTGAACTTGATCCATGTTGTGTTTAATTATAGTTTGATCATCCTACTTGCCGACATGATCCTGTAGGAAGAATACAACCTAAATTATTCATCACTTCTACTATTGAGGACATGTGGATTGTTTCCAGGTATCAGCTGTTGCGAAGGGTGCTACTTTCTTGTTCCTGGCTTTGGGTGAGCACAGGTACCCGTCTCTGGTGAAGTGTGCATATTCAGCGATAGTAGCTACTACCAAGCACTTTTCCAAGGTGATTGCACTTATACGTGACATGCTTTTTTTTAACATCCCAAGATTCTTTATCTTCTAGTATCTATTGACTACTGACTCCACTTCCTCGAGCACCCCAAGACCTTTGCCTCCCTCAGGGCCTTTGCACATACTATTCTCTTGGCCTGTTAGTCTTTCCAGGTGAAGGATGGACAAGTGCTCATCCTATACGCCCCTTTCAAGCAGGCCTGTGCCTGTTATGCTCACCACTTCATGCATAGCATCTAGCCCAGCCTGGTAAATAGCCAGCCCTAAACAAATGTTAGTTCATATTGCTGTTGTTGCAGTAAATAGTCTCCTTCCAAAAAGAAAAAACAACCACCACAAAAAGAGTTTCTCTTTCCCAAATTCTATGATTCCGGGAAGTCAGATTTCCTGACTCATTCTGCTGTGTGCTGATCCGTATGTTACCCCCAAGGGGTCTAAATCTCCCCACAGGAGAGGGGCCGTTAGCAGGTGTGTGTGTGTGGGGGGGTCTCCCCAGGCCCCCAGGGGAGCAGCGATCTCCCTGGGGCTGCGCAGTCCCTGCTCTCTACAGAATGGCCAATAGAGGGCACTGTGGGAACATAACCAAAAGAAGGAGGGAGGCGGTGGTCAGAATGAGAAAGACAGAGCCGGAAGGGACCTTCATTTTGCAGACCCAAACCTTCATTTTACAGATGAGCAAACAGATGCCCAGACAGGAGACGTGACTCGCCCAAGGTCACACTGGTACTGCTCGGCGAGCGGAGATGACTCTTCACCCCTTGGCGTCCTCCGCTCTGCGTGGGAGCTGCCAGCCCCGAAGGAGCCGGTTGCCCGCGGGCGCTGCAGCCTTGAGCCGCCAAGGCCGCCGTTTGCCAAGCCCCTCACTGCCCCGAGTTTTCTCCTTCTTTGCTCCTGTTCCATCGGAGAAAGGATCTAGATTTTGGAGGTAGGACAAAGCACACAATGCCCCTTTGATTCCACAATGATCTCTGAGGAAGTATTCTACTTTTCTTAATAACAGCTACCAATTACTGGGAACTTCCTGGTGCCAAATATCATGCATTACCAGACTTAATCCTCAAACCAGGAATGCTTTGAGGGTTCAATTTTTCCCTCCCTTCTGGGAGTTCTTTCCTGATGATCACCCGATTGAAAGAGACCTTCCCCCCCACCCATTGCCTCTCTATCACGGCACCTGGTTTATTCCTTCACAGCTCTTATAATTATAACAATTTTGGTTATCTACCTGTCTGCTTACTTATCGCCTGCATCAACTCCTCTCCTCCTCCCAGTAGACTCTGAACTCAGTGAAAGAAAAATTCTGGAGCTAGACAGACCTGAGTTCAAGTCTCAGCTCGTCCATTTACTAGCGTTATGACAACCTCGTGTTAGTCACTAAAACTGTCTGAGGCTGCATTTCCCTTTGTAAAAATAGGGATTCATGCTTGTATTTTACAGGTATATGGATGGCTGTGCCAGTCATTTGTTGATTAGATCTCCTCTCCAATATCATCATTGTGGTCATCCACCCTATATTTGATTACCCTCCGTGATGGAGAACTCACTATAAGGCGGCCCAGATAAGGCAGCATATCTGGGCATTCCAAGGTCAGTCATAAGATATATGACTTTGGAAAACTCAGAAATCTTTTCTGAGCCTCAATTTCTTATTCTGTAAAGCGGGGATGGTGATGATAAAACCCATTTCCCAGGGATGCTATGAGGATGCAATGAGATTGTGTGTTGTGTATAAGGGTCTGGCATATGGTAGGTGCTTACCAAATGTTAGTTTCCTCACCTCGTTTCTTAGAAAGGGGGAAATGACTCTAAAAAGCACATTTTATGATATCTGAAGTTGTTATAATTGATGGCATGACATAGTTTGTAGGCACCATTCTTTTATTCTTGGTGATACATATAATGATGTGTTTTATAATCAAAGTCATCTTAGATTCAATGAGATGTGACAGTAGGTTCCAGGGACAATATTCAAGTTCAGGTTTGCCTGACTCCCAAGGCCCATTTCTGGGGAGGAGAGTCAGGTAACGGTGGACACAGTTGAGAAGAGAACAGACAGTAGAAGTGTGTTCCAACTAAGACTTATCTGAGCCTGGCTGTCCAGAACGCCACCACTGCTCAGCTGGTAATTGAATTTGGAAATGCTTTACCATGTAGGTCTGTCTGAATAAGACTCTTCATAACCACTGGTGAACTGGCTCCCCTGCAACTCCAGCCCCATCCCCAGCCAAGACAAACAAAACTTAAAAACTGCTAGGGGGTGCTTCCCTGGTGGCGCAGTGGTTGAGAGTCCGCCTGCCGATGCAAGGGATGTGGGTTCGTGCCCCGGTCCGGGAAGATCCCACATGCCGCGGAGCGGCCAGGCCAATGAGTCATGGCTGCTGAGCCTGTGCATCCGGAGCCTGTGCTCTGCAACGGGAGAGGCCACAACAGTGAGAGGCCCACGTATTGCAAAAAACAAACAAACAAAGAAAACTGCTAAGGGTCATATTAATATGCTGCGCTTATGTGTGTGGGGCAAGGAGAATCTGGGGCAGAATTAAACAAAGATGTCCATCATCTGCTACTGTCAATGGATAAGTCTGGAGATCGTACCTGTGGCTGTTTGAAAGGACACAACATTTGCTGAGTTTCTACTGATTTCAAGGCCTTGGGCTAGGCATTTTGACAAAGGCAAACAAATTAGCTCCTCACTACAACCTCATGAGGCAGGTATTATTTGTGTAGCTCATCTGCATACAAGGAAAATATAGACAAGGTTAAGAAACTTGTCCAAGATCAGGCAGCTAGAAAGAGGCAGAGCAGGGACTGGAATCCAGGTTACTTGGGCACAGAACGGCAAGGAAATTGTTGAAATTGCTAGTTATAAACCTTGAATGAGCCAACTCTCATCCTGTTTCTTGGTTCACAGGGATCCCAAAATTCTGACTTTGTTATCTTTGCAACATGTACTCTGTGTTCAAGAAAAATCAGACAAAGGGATATGAACTCCAATATACAAGCATTCATCTACCTTGCACTCTTCCAAGAGTGGTCTCTTTGTTGGGTGGACTTTGTAGCAGAATGCACCGGCGTGGCCCAAGTTCCTTATTCCTTTGGGCCCCAGTTACCACATCTAAGGGAGGATGATAACCCTTCCTCTGTTGGAGACAAGAGCCTGATAAGATGCTCTGAAGGGCCAGGAGCAATGGTCAAAGGAGAACCGGTCGGCATTGCCCCAGCCGGGAGCCAAAATTTTGGGCACGTGGATTTCCAGACTCAAATGGAACAGAAAAGAAGAGAAAATTGGAATATTTGAAGCCAAGGAGGTAATATTCCAGGGTCCACACTGTCAGTCATTACGTCATTTGCCTTTCTGACCCTCATTGCTTCTGTTCCCTCAGTTTTTCTGCTCCACTAACGATGGGCCAGTCACTGAACCTGGACTTCAACTACTTTATTCCAGCCTTTCTCAAGCTCAGCACTCTTTACCATTTTGAAGTTAAACCAACTGGGGTTCAGAGAGGTTAAATTACTTGCACAGGGCTGAGCAGTTTGAAACAAGTCTGACTCCCAAACCCAAGTTTTTCTACTACAGTATACTTTTCTATCCACTGGAGCATGGGGCAGGCAGATGGACGTCGTGGGCATGAGTGACAAGCTGTTAGGAACAAGAAGTAAGGTCATTGGGACAACCGTTTCAAAGAGCCTTGGTTAATGGAACAAAGATTTCCCCCAGACACAACACCTGATATCAGCACATTCCGTGGTTACTTCCTGGTATGCAGTTCCCAGGTCTCAGCCCCTGGGAGGCAGAGGGCACATGGTCTAACCCTGAACTGAACAGAAGAACTAAGACAGGGACAATCCTGTTAACAACAGACACATAGTGTTTATCATGTTGCAGGCACCGCCCTAAGCACCATAGCATATTAAGTCTTTTAATCCTAGCGAGGAAAGTACAATTGCATTCTCCTGTAAGATGGGAAACCGAGTCACAGAGACGTTAGACAACTGCCGAGTCACACGGTTAGCAGACAGCAGAAGCAGGATTTGAATCCAGGCATTTGGGCGGTAGAGCCTGCATCATTTGACCATCGTGTGTGTCTGAGCCCATCTGCTTTTGGCCCCATGGCTTCTCTGCTCCCAGAGCCTCAGCTTCCTGGTTTGAAGCGTTTGTTTTGTGCCTGGAGCAGAGACAGCCAGTTCTGCTCTCACTGATAGCCACTGGAGTCCAGCCGATAGACTACCAGTGGGCTGTCAACAGGGAGGCTTTAAACTCATGCAGAAAAACCCTACAGGATAGATTCATGGGATGGCTCCCTACATTCTGGGTGGGTCTACTTCCTAGTAGCCTCTGGGATTTTTGTCTGTCCCCCAAACTTCCCCTTGTCTTGCTGTTACCCTCAAATGTGTTTATTTCACTGTGACCTAGAAAAGTCCTCACCCTCCGCAGCCAGAGTGGTGAATCATATTGTGGCTTTTCGCCTCCCGTTGGCACTAGACAGACACATCACCACGGATAAGAGCCTCTTCTTACACCTCTTGGAACTCACTACTATTATGGCCTGTTCCGAACTATGATGATTTATGTGTCTCTCTCTACTTCTCTAACTTGTGAACTTCTAGAGAGAATGAACCATCTTATTCACCCGACGCAGCTAGTGTAGACCCTGGCACTTAAAGATACTTTATAAATATTTGTTGAAAGCATAGGTGGGTGGATGGGTGGTTGGATGGATGGATGGATAGATAGAGGGATGAATATACAAGGGAACTCTCAGTGAGACCACTTTTCATCACCACCCCCATCAGTTCCTATTCAGACAGATGTAATAGCTTCCTAAAGGGCTCTTCACCTCCACTTTGGCCCCCCTAAAATCTGTTATTCATACTGCAGCCAAAGGAATGCTGTAAAGATGCAGATGTGATCAGCCTTGACTCACCTCTGTCTAAAATAGGCCAATGACTTCCCACTGCCCTTAGAATAAAATCCAAATTCCTTCCCAGGGCCTGTGTCGACCAACAAGCTGTGGTGTCTGCTGACCACTCCATCCTCGTCCCGTGTCAGCCCCCTCCTCGCTGATGATGTTTGGACACTCAGCCATCTTTCATTTCCTAGAATGAGCCCAGCTCTTTCCTGCCTCAGGGCCTGTGTCTGAACTTGCTGTTCTCTGTGTCTGGAATGCACTTCCTCTGACTTTTTGCATAACTGGCCCCTTTTCTTTAAGGTCTCAGCTTCAAAATAAATTCTTGGGGAAATTTTCTCTGCCTCCCTCATCTGAGTTACACCCGCTATATCTTCTTTATGGCACTCATGTGGTATATCCACTTTCATTATAGTACTTTGTTGAACATTTTCAGCATTATTTATTAATGTCTATCTTCTTAGCTAAACTGTAAGCTCTAAGAGGGCAAGGAGAGCAGGGACCACACCTGTCTTATTCACTACTCTACCCTTAGTACTTAGCAGATTGTAGGTACCCAAAAAATATATATATATATATATTTTTTCTCAGTACGCGGGCCTCTCACTGCTGTGGCCTCTCCCGTTGCGGAGCACAGGCTCCAGACGCGCAGGCTCAGCGGCCATGGCTCCGTGGCACGTGGGATCTTCCCGGACCGGGGCACGAACCCGCATCCCCCGCATCGGCAGGCGGACTCTCAACCACTGCGCCACCAGGGAAGCCCTCAAAATATTTTTAATAGGTGTTGTGGGTGAATGGATAGACAGGCACAGGATATGTTCTGACATTTCATCAGACTGAGGACACTTGGAGGACTGAATGAGGGTAACAACCAGGCCTCTTTCCTTTTTCCTGGACATAACTGATAAGCAAGTTTCGGTTCAGAATCATGAAATCTGATAACCTTGGAGCTGAATGGGACCTCTTCGATCATTGAGAATCAACAAGCTGATAAATGGAAAATCAACTTCATTTTAAATTTGCAGAGATGGAGCCCCAAAGTGAAAGTCACCTGCCAGAGGTTACTGTAGTTGGGTGGGACCGCTAGTTACCTGAGCAATAGCATTCTTTCTTCATCCTTATAAGCAGAACCCAGATTTTGTTGTTGGCGGTGATAAGCCCAGCTTAAAAATTAATAAATAAATAAAGAATAAATACTACATCTATCAGCCTCATTTTCAGGGAGGGATGGTCGTGTAACTGTTCTGGCCAATGATGTAAGCAGACATTGTTAGATGCGGTTTCTAGAAAATCTTCTTAAAAGAGGGCTTGACTTAGCAGGCATACCCTTTGCCTTCCCCCGCTTCCTTCTTCTGGAACACAAGCACAAAGGCCGGCGCTGAGGGGACTATTCTGTGCCCAGGAGGCAATCTCAATGACAGAAGCCACAAGTTAGAGGGAGTAGAACAGAAAGTTAGGAGTCTGGGATATTGATGACATCCAGAACCTACCACATTAGCCCCGGATCACTGACCTCTGTGTGTTTTATGTCACGAGACAAAAATAGACCCCTATTTTGTATGAGCCATTGTTATCTGGATTTTCCATTATATGCAGCCAACCTAATCCATAACTGATATGGTCACTGATAGAGCTAGTGGCACGGCCAGGATTTGAAACCAGGGATCCTGACTCCACGCCAAACGCCACTTACATAAGGATAGTAGGTAATCCAGTGCATCTAACCACATGGGCATGATAAGAAAATGCTGTCCTAGAGATACTGCTGTAATGCAGCCATTCTCAAACTGTGGCCCCTAGGCCAGCAGCATCACCTGGGAACTTGATTGAAATGCAAATTCTCAGGCCCCACCCCAGACCTACTGAATCAGAAACTCTGGGATGAGGCCCCGTGAGCTGCATTTTCACAAGCCTTCCAAATGCATTCTAATGCATGCTAAAGTTTGGGAACCACTACTGAGCTAATACTGTGTGTTACCTATGGGAAGCATGAATAAAGCAAGTCATTTGGTGCAGAGGTCACTCCTAGAGCGGAAAGAAGGGAGCTGTCTCCAAGTTCAGGGATACGTGGGCTCTCACAGATAGAGTAGGCAGTTATTCTCGTGTTTTTATCCACTTGCTACTCAGGGTGTGGTCTACAGATCAACAGCGCTAGCTTCTCCTGGGAGTTTGTTGGAACTGCAGAATCTCAGGCTCCACCAGACCGACTGAATCAAAATTTGCACTTTAATAAGATCCCACCTGTGGTGGAGCATACAGAGGTTACAATTTGAGTGCCCAACTCGCTCAGCGAGGTCTGGGGCTGGGGATGAGGTGGCCCAGGCCCTGACCCCTAGAAGCACATGCAGATGTTTGTGGGGAGATGGCAGCCACGCCTGGTGCCAAAGGAGATGGGGACACAACGCTGACAATCAGTGTAGCTGCCACACGGCGCCTATTGCCCACCCACCCACCTACCATCCCCTCTATCTTGCTATCTCTGCTTTCCCCTAACATTCCCCCAACATCTTCCTCTCCATCCCCAGCCTAATGCTTAAGAGAGTCCTAGAGTCAGATCTGCCTTGATTCAACTTTTCAACTTTGAGCTGTTTAATCTCTCTGAGTTTTGGTACCAACTTCATGGAGCTGTCAGGGAGATTAAACGAGTTAATACTTCTAAAACACCTAGACCAGAGCTTCACAATCCTGGATCACCTGAGGAGCTTTAAAAACATGCTGGCGATGGGCTTCCCTGGTGGCGCAGTGGTTGAGAGTCCGCCTGCCGATGCAGGGGATGCGGGTTCGTGCCCCGGTCCAGGAAGATCCCACATGCTGCGGAGCGGCTGGGCCTGTGAGCCATGGCCGCTGAGCCTGTGCGTCCAGAGCCTGTGCTCCGCAGCGGGAGAGGCCACAGCAGTGAGAGGCCCGTGTACCGCAAAATAAACAAAACAAAACAAATAAAAACATGCTGATGGCTGGGCACCCTAGACCAAGTCACTAAGAATCTTCAGGGAAAAGGGCCCATCATTCATATTAAAACAGATGAAGAACAAGCCTCTGCAGGTTTTTCTAACGTGCGGCCAGGAGGGAGAACCACTGACCTACAGCAGCACCAGGCCCACAGCAAATACTCCAGAAATGCCACTGTTGCTATTCACACCCACCCCCAGACTGCCTTCACCCCAAGGTTTAATCCTTTGCCTCAAATGACCTGCCCCTCCTGGACTGCCTGACACACAGTGTTCCTTCAAGATTCTGCAAGCGTCTCACCACCTTCAGGAAGCCTTTCCTGATTCCTCCAAAGGGTACGGACCACCTTCTCCCCCGGGCTGCAGTGTAAGCAAGTTGATAATAAAAATACTGACAACGCTCATATAGGGTATTAATTTATCCTGGGCATTGTGCTGGGTCGTGTGTACATTCTCCTTGTCATTTCTCACAACTCTAGGAAGGTTCTGTTGAAAGCCCCAGTATGTGGATGAGGAGACAAGGATCCAGAAGGGTACAGTCACGAGCCTAGGAGCGCCTGCTGGTACCTTGGGCAGGTGGTATTTGCACTCGGGTGTGGGCTCAAACCCCTGCACCGCACTGCCCGTGTCTGCCTGTCTGTCTCCTGTTACAGCCCCTTAAACTTTTCAAGGACAAGGATTGTGTGCAATTTATCATTGTATTTCTAACACCTGGGATATGTTAGGCACATAATAAATGATTTAATTAATGAACTGTCAGGGTAGGGTGTGATATATATCTGCCCCCTGCATGCTGCTTCACCCATATCGGGGACGAGAAAGTATAGAGCTTGAACCCAACAACCCTGGCTGTGGTCTCACTGGGATCAAAGACCGCCTACAGCTCTCCGCCGTGATGGTGACCTTGGTGAGTCACCTCACCTCTCTAAGCACTAGCTCCTCGTCTGTTGCTGGAGACAGCGAATGTGGCCTCTTCACGTGACTGGGTTACACACGTGAGGCGCCTAGCACGATGCCGGGTATCCAGCCAGGGCTCAGTCGGTGTGAGCAGCTATTGGCGTCTCCTTTTATCCTCACAACAACTGGTTTAGGAGGATAGTGTTACCACTTCTTTAGCTGAGGAGGCTGCGTCTCAGAGAAGTTGCCACTTGCCAGAAGTTGCAAAGAAAGTGGCAGAGCAGGGGCTGGAGCCCAGATGGGCCTGACAGTACGTCTGAGCTCCTGTCTAGGCTCGCTCAGGCAGACAAAATGGCCTAGTGGCCTTGAGCTCTCCCCTGGAGGAGGCTGCAGGCTGGGAGCGGCAGGGAGAAGAGCTTGCACGAGCAAGAGGCTGCCTCAAGCATCGTGGCTCCGAGGTTTCATGCTCTCCTGTCCCTGCACCTCTGTATGTGCCCAGAAGAGAGGTGGCCCCAAGGCCTGCCGGGGTGATGGCTGGTGGGCAGAGAGCAGGGAGCGGCCAGTGGGGGTTGGGCCAAGTGCAGGGAGAGGACAGATGGCGAGGACAGGACGAGAGGAGGGGGGAAGGGTGGGGGAGCACGGTGGAGGGGAGAGGGACGGTGGCAGCACAGGACGATTGTCAAGAGCAGATGGAAAGGTGACTAGGACAGTGTGGGGGGCGGGGAGCCATGGGGGCTGAGGAGAGGGAGGGGTGGCCTGGGAAGAAGAGGGGAGGAGGCTAAAGAAGGTCTCCTTGTGCTGGTGAGCTGATCCCTCCTGAGTGGAAGAACCGTTGCCATGACAACGCTGAGAGCCAGATCGATGCTGGGCGCTGGATGGAGCTCTCAGTCACTGCCAACTCCCTCCCCCTCTTTCACCCCTGAAGTGGGGAGTGTGGGGAGAGGGTGGAGGATCGTTCCTCACTCCCCAGAGCTTCCTGGAGTGATGACAGGGGTCCCCAGAGCCCCACAGCTGAGTACTGCACATCCTGCCCCAGAGATTGGGCCAAGGGCGGGATAGGAGGGGCTCCTTCTGCTTCCCTCCCAGCTCCTTTGATGATGGGGTGAGAAGGGAGCACAGGGTTCCCTGAGAGCTGGGGGAGCCTCCTGGCTGCTGTCATTAGGGATCAAGGGTACAGAAGCCAAGTGTCACCTCCTCCCCTCAATCTTGCCAAGGAACCTGCAGAGGGAATCCCGAGGCATGGGTTCAAATCCCTTTCCAGGACTCCTCTTCAAAATGTGGCAAATGGCAGCAGAGACTAGATTTTCTCTGAGGCTCCTTCCAGCTCTAAAAGCCAGGACTTTTTTCTTGTTGGCTTTCTGGGGTGGGGTCACCTTCTGGTATGACTGAAAAACCCCATGGGATCCCCTCCTGCCTCTCAATACAGGCCTTTCCACTGAGCAGGCAAGAAGGTCTGAAAGGCCATTAGAGGGTCCACTCCTTCGAACTGTTACAAAAATGCAAGTTCTCCGGGCAGGGCCATGTGCTGGCTTCTCACCAGGCTCAGGCCTGGAGCGCCCAGACCTCAGGTGAAACGCTCAGTCCCCACTCACTGGCTCTTTGAACCTGGCAAGTTACACAACTTCTCTGCGACTGTTTCCTCCTCCAAAAAGCACTGTTCGGGGAAATAATAATACAAGGGGGTATGGTGAGTATGGGTAAAGTGAGATGATAGAAATTAAAGTATATTTAAAAGTAGAAATCATTATGTAAGTAGTTTAAATTATCATCAGTCATACCTGAGTGAGGCAGCCTGATAGAAAGAGGTTTTGGTGAGTGTGGTGACCTGGGAACAGCCTTGAGCAGTGCCAGGCCCTCTGCTATCCCATGTGATCTCAACAACTCTGCTGGTCATGGTATTCCCATTTTTCAGTTAAAGAAACTGAGTCTCAGAGAGGTTAAGTATATTGCCAAGGTCACACCAAACGTCAAGGACCATTCTGGGATTTGAATTCAGGACTCTCTGACTCCAGAGTCCTCAGTGGAAGTGTAGTTGTTGAGCTGAGTCTCCTGTCCAAGAAGGGCCAGGCTCGGGAGCTACCTTGGCGTAAAGACATAAGAGGTTTTGGCAAGAAAGGCAATGAAGTTGGTGAGAGACTGAAGATCGCTTCTACCCACGCCCCTTGTGGGGTCCCGGAAGGAGAATTCCTGAATGAGTCCAAGTTCAGGGGGTTGCATCAGGGGTGAGCAGTTTGTCATTGATTTCAACCAGGAAGGAAGATAGAAACCAAGGAGGGAAGGAGGGGGAAAGGAAGGGAACGAAGAAGGGAGGGAAGGAATGGTGAGCAAGAAATCCTGGCTCCAAAGTAATGAAGTTCTCCTTTCTCTAGTCCAGGGGTGACAGGATTTCACCAAAGGTCCCACCTGGACAGTCCAGAGAAGCCCCGCCCAGGCACTTCCAACTTCACCAAAGTCTGGCTTCCTGGGAGTGCAGGGGGCAGGGAGGGGGAACATTTTCGAGCAAAGCAAGAAGCTGACACAGAGTCCAGCTTTCCAGGAGAGAGGGACAGGGGAGGATGACATGAGCACAGGTGCCCTGCGCAGCTAGGAGATTTCAAGAAACTCCCAGACACCAGATGCCAGTGCGGCTCCCCAGCATCAGGACCAGAACCAGGGGCTGGGAGGCCGTGGGTGGGAGCCAGGCCTGCAGGGAGGGACGAGGGGCATCAGGGAGAGGGCAGCAACTGAGGAGAAGGCGGCAAGCTCTGCTAACTAGCAACAGCCTACGGAGGCCAGCCTTCTGCTATCTGTTTTGGTTTGGAAACTGCTTTTTTTTTTTTTTTTTTTTTTTGCGGTACGCGGGCCTCTCACTGTTGTGGCCTCTCCCATTGTGGAGCACAGGCTCCAGACGCGCAGGCTCAGTGGCCATGGCTCACGGGCCCAGCCACTCCGCGGCACGTGGGATCTTCCCAGACCGGGGCACGAACCCGTGTCCCCTGCATCGGCAGGTGGACTCTCAACCACTGCGCCACCAGGGAAGCCCTGCTTTTTTTAAAGGAGTAAGTTTTGCTTTTACTTGGAAAATGAGCAGATTTGTCTGCACACAGCAGTCAGTTGGTCATTTTGCCTCTTAACTGCATGGTCTCTGCTGTCAGGTTATCCTGGCTTCTGTTCCTGTCCAGCTCCCTGTGAGCTGTACAACCTCCAAGTATCAGTGTCTTTTTCTGAAAACGAGGATGGGGATGACTAGCCCGGAGGGTGGCTGTAGAGATTAAATGAGATGATGTGTGAATGGGAGCTTAAAGGACTCCTGTCTTCTAATTCCTGATGTGCAAAGGGGCTAAGTGGGATTTCTCCTAGGAACTCAGGGTCGGGGGCAGGGAATGGAATGGGGTCTGGGGGCCTGAAGAGGTCACATCACCGAGGGTGTGAGGAAGCGAGTGTGTGAGGCCACAGGGCCAACATGGGGTCCCGCAGGAGCAGAACATTTCGTTTCCACTGGGTGAGACACCATTAAACCCATTTCACAGATGAGGGGCGGAGGCTTACAGAGGGGTTGATACTTATCCAAGTTCACTTGGTCACTGAGTTCCACCAAGTGGTAGAAACAGAAGGTAAGTCCAGGTGTTTCTTTCTGCTTTCAAAGCTCAGGCCTTTGTTATACTGTCCCCTGAGAGGGTAGCATTGAAGGCAGGCAGCCCTGGGTGCCAGCTTCACCTTTGCTGCCGTAGGCAGGGGTCTTTGCCTCAGTTTCCTCATCTGTAAAGAGAGGGTTATCTATGCTGATGTATTAAGAGAGTCCAGCAATTTCAGTACATGATGATGTGTTGGGAAGACTGTTCTGAGAGCCAGGAGTCCTGGGCTCCAGTCTTGCCTCTGCCTCACCTTGCTGTGTGACCTTGGGCAAATCCCAGCCTCTCTGGGCTTTAGAGCATTAGAATTCCCAGGGAAACTTTAAACACACAAGCAACTCAGCCTCTCCTCTAGAGATTCTGATTCAGTTCATCTGGAGGCCTACATACCCAGAGCTGTGGCTATGCACCCAGGGTTAAGATGACAACAGTGGTTCTCAAATGTAGTCCCTGAACCAGCAACATCACTGGGGAAATGCAAAATCTCGGCCCATGGGGACCGGCTGAATCAGAAACTTCGGAGGTGGAGCCCAGCGGTCTGTTTTTTGGGGTTTGTTTTTAACATCTTTATTGGAGTATAACTGCTTTACCTTGTTGTGTTAGTTTCTGCTGTATATCAAAGTGAATATATGTATACATATATCCCCATATCCCCTCCCTCTTGTGCCTCCCTCCCACTCTCCCTATCCCACCCCTCTAGGTGGTCACAGAGCACCGAGCTGATCTCCCTGTGCTATGCGGCTGCTTCCCACTAGCTATCTATTTTACGTTTGGTAGTATATATATGTCCATGCCACTCTCTCACTTCATCCCAGCTTACCCTTCCCCCTCCCCTCGTCCTCAAGTCCATTCTCTACATCTATGTCTTTATTCCTGTCCTACCCCTAGGTTCTTACAAAGTCCTCAAGGTGATTCTGATGTGCTTTCAAGTTTGAGAACCTCGGGGCTATAGGATCCAGCCCTAAGATCCTCTTCTTTTTAGGTTGTGTGCATCAGAGGAACAAGATGAAGGAACTGGGTAAGAGCAGGAGAAAGCGTGGGTACGATAGGGGGGAAAAATGGAGGGATGGGAGAAGAGACCCAGAGAATCAAGAGGCGACCTCAGCCTCGTCCCTGGGTCTGTTGGCATCGCAGCCATGAAATCTGCTGAAAAATTTAAAAGGCTCCAAGGACGTGCTTCTCAGAACAGAGTGTGCCGTGTGGGTGATAGAAGCCACAGGAGGAAGATGCTTGTCTTCCCGGAAAGTCAATTTACCGGAAGATGTTTTAGGGGAAAAAAAGTTAAATTATTTCATCAATGAGTCACTGAAAACATGGCTATTAGATTTAAGCAAACAGATATATTATGGTACAGAATACACTTCTAAGATAAAAGAAAAGCTCAGAAACATTTTGCATTTGGGAGCTTGAGACCCCAGTCTCAGACCCTAGGAGGTCAGTTCTCCTTTCCTTGCCCTTTGGACAACTGCGGTAGAAAACAGCCATTAATGAATGAATTCATGGATTGACTGATTAGAAAAATGACTGAGTCCCTACCTTGTCCCAAGCACTCTACTAGGCACCAGGGGTGTCCCAGTAACAAAAATAGGCAGAGTTTCTCTCCTGGAAAAGCTTATGTGTAATGAGGGTGGGAGAGGTGGACAGACTCCAACAATAATCCAATTATCACACAAATAGATACATAATTACAAACTGTGATAAATGTTTTGAGCAAAATAAAAAAGAGGCAAAGGCAAAGGGAGCGTGTGACAAGGGAGCAAAGCTACAGGAAAGGCTTCTCCCAGGAAGTAACACTGGACCAGGGCCCTGGAACCAAGAGTGGGAAAGGAAACACCAAGAGGTGTTTCCAGGAGGTCTGGAAACAGCACACCAAGTCTTTGGCTTCTCCACCTGGAGCTTTCTCCTTCATCTATTTAACCCCTAGATCAAGCCCGGCCCCCTCCAGGAAACATTTCCTGACCCTGACCAACTCTGACCACTCCGGCCATGCCCTGAATTTCTACGCCCCATTCTTCCAGCACCGACTGTGATCTTATTTCCTGGCATTCAGATCCCACTTTCATGACCTTCTCTATACCCAGGTAATACCCATCTAGAGTTGCCTTAAATAAAAGGTAAATAAAAGTAATCGCTATGACTCTTCCTTTGTGATAAAGGGAGACTGGCCAATTTCAGAAGGATGTTAAAGACATATCAGCACTAACTGAGACATCCCTCTTGGCACATCAGAAAGACCAACGAAGACATGTGAGGGGACATATGGTCACTCTGTGATTCACTAGTTGTCCATGTAGCTCCCGAGACAACTTCCTGTCCCATTAACGGTACAAACATTGCATATATGTTTTGTTTGTATTTTTCATGTTTTGTTTTCAGGAGGATATTAGGGATCTCTAACAAAACTGTGAAATCCTCAAGGATAAGGTCTCTCTTACATATCCAACACTTTCCTGCAGTAAGTGTTCAAATGCTTCTTGATTCAGAGGAAACTTTTTTGACTTGCCATGACCCAAAAGAGCTGAGATTTGTCGTGTCCTTAATGTCCTCCGTGAACTGTGCAAAATGCTTTACATCTCTTGCCTCTTTTTATTCTCACAGTAACCCTGGGACAGAGGTCGTGCTGTCATCTCAGTTTTACAGAAGAAACTGAGGTTCAAGAGATGGAAGGAAATGACTTGATTAGCCTCATCCACGAAGAGGCAGAGCTCAGTCTGGACCCAGGCCTGGCCCAAAGTGCTCCGGGCCACGCCAGTCAGCTAGACCATGTGTGCATAACAGGGTCGTTCAGGCCTGAATCACAGACACATGTTCTGATTAACAGTCTCACTTTTGCAGAGGGCCCCCTTCCCATAGGATTCTTATGAAAATACAATGAGAACACAGATATGTAAAAGGGTGAAAGGAAAGACATGGTGCCAAGACTGCAGACAGCTGGTTAACATAGCAGATCCACGTGAAACTCTCCTTAGCTGCCTTGCTCTTCCCTGCTTCTCCACTGCCTGCACGCAGCTCTCAGACTCACGCCTTTCGTGTACTGCCATGACGATCTTCACCATATAGATGACCTGCACTCATTAATATTAAATAATTGAACTTTACTTAGCATGCATTTATGTGGTTCAAAATGCAGAAGTTATAAAAGGGTATACAGCAAAAACTCTCCCAACCACCCTGTCAATCAGGTCCCTTTCCCAGAGATGGCCACCATTGCTACAGTCTGTATGTTTGTGTCCTCCTAAAATTCATATGTTGGAATCCTAACCCCCATGTCATGGGTTAAAAGGGGGGGCCTTCAGGAAGTAATTAGGTCGTGAGGGTGGGGCCCCCATGGATGGGATTAGTGCCCTTATAAAACAGACCCCAGAGAGTTCTGTTTCCCCCTCCATCACATGAAGACACATGGAAAAGGCTTCAGCTGTGAACCATGAAGAGGGTTTTCTCCAGAATGTGGCCATGCCGGTACTTTGATGTTGGACTTCTCAACCTCCAGAACTGTGAGAAATAAATTTCTGTTGTTTGTAATCCATCCAGTCTATGGTATTTTGTTACAGCAGCCTGAGCAGACTAAGACAACCATTATTAACTGCTTGTGTCCTTCCAGAGAAAGTGTACTCATATATAAGCAAATACACACACACACACACACCCTTTTAAACACAAAGAAAACATATCAGACATAACGTTGTGCCACTTGCCTTTATAACTTAACAATACACCTTAGAGCTCGTTATATATCAGAATATAAAATCTTCTTCACTTTTAAAGTCTGCTTTGTATTCACTTGCCCCATTCTTCAACCAATTGATGGACGTTTAGGTGGTTCTTATTCTTTTTATATTGCAAACAATACAGCATGAGTAATCCTCCCGTTATACTATTAGTGAAATAACGTCTTTCTCTCAATCAACTGTTTCTTAAAACTTCGCTTCTGTACTAAGCGATATCTATGAAATCACAGGTTTGATGGACTAAATGTATATTTTTCAAATTTACATTAATATAAATAGATAAGAAATCCATAACTGTTGAAATGAAAATGCTTGCCTGTGTATCACCTATATTCATTTTGCTTAGCCCTTGTACCATGCATCTGCTATTTAGGGAAACACCGGCTTCCAGACATTCCAAACTTCTTGGCCAAGATATACCTTCTGCCTCCCTCTCCACATTCATTTCTCCAATATCCTACGCTCCAGGCTTTTGGACTCATGTGCTCTTTTAGGCTTGTGCCTAGGTTGATCATGCCCCAGTGACTGTACGTGCTCCCCAGTACATGTACCGCTGCCTGGAATAATATCTGCACCCTGCCCCTGGAGCACTCCCATTCTTCCTTCAAGTCACAGTCCAAGTCTTCCCCCTCCAGGAAGCTCTCTCTGCCTTCTTCATCCAAAACTTGCATCCACACATCTTGTGCACGCTTCTACTCTAGCAGTCAGTGCACATAGCTAGCATGGCAGAGTGATTAAGAAAGTAGGGTCTGAATTGCGTAGCTCTGGGTTCAAATCCCAGCTCTACCACTTATTATCTCTTGGCGGGGGGGGGCTCAATTTTCCCATCTGCAAAATGGTGATAATCATAACATCTACCTCCTTGTTATAGTGAAGATTAAAAGATGTGTTTAGCGGGTTAGGTGTTCACTGTAGCTCTTGCCTTTACAGCTGTTTCCCCCACTACATTACTAGCTCCTTTGAGCTTCTGAGCTCTCTATTTGCAATCCTGTCAGGCTTACCTTCGAAACAGATCTCATTTCTGAGCGCACTGCAACTCATCCACAGTGCCAGCTGAGCAACCATCCTCTCGCACCTGGACGTTAGCCTCCTGCCGGCCTCCGTGTTCTGTGCCCAATTCCTTCAGTTTGTGCTTTACAGCCGCCAGAGGGATCCTTCAAGACAGAAGTCAGATCGGCTCTTATCCTGCTCTCAACCGTCTAGTGGTTTCCAATCACTGTTAATGTAAAATCCACAGTACTTTACTAGGGCAAAAGTGGCCCACGTGAACTGGCCATGCCTTCCTCTTCCTCTCGCCCCCTTCTCTGGCCACACTGGCCTCCTTGCTCCTCTGGCTCATGGACCAAGAGCTTTGCACTGGCCAGTTGGGCCTGCAGTCTGCTCTTCCTGCAGGGAGCCGCATGGCTGGCTCCTTCCTGTCATTCAGGCTGCTGCCTTCCCGGCCCCCATCCAAAATGACCATCACCATCCCTCTCTAGTCCTCTGTTCAAAGCGTCACGGCTTCCTAACGTGATGTCTAAATTTGTCAGTCTGTCTGTCCCACTGAATGCATGTTCTGTAAGGTCAGGGGATTGATTTTATTCACTGCTCTCTCCACAGTCCCCACGCCAGTGCCTGGCACATAGTAGACGCTCAATAAATATTTGCAGAATGAGTGGATGAATGAAGGACTGCAGGGCCTAGTACTGGGCCAGGGACATTTTTGAGCAAATGTTTAGGGAGGAACAGAGAGAGGGAAAGAGAGAAGAAAGCAAGGAATGAAGGAAGGACAGAAAGAAGTCCAGAGCATTCTTTTTAGTTGCCGTGTCTCTTTAGTGAGGTATAATTTACATACCATAAAATTTACCCATTGCAAGTGTACAGTTCAGTAAGTTTTAGCAAATTTCCACAGTTAGGAAACCATCCCCACAATCCAGTTTTAGAATTCTTTTATCACTCTCCTTGCCCCTTTGCTGCCAGGCCCTACTCACAGCTCCAGTCCCAAGCGACCACTGAACAGCTTCCTCACTCTCTAATTTTGCCTTTTCTAGAAATTTCATATAAATGGAATCATACATTATGTAGTCTTTTCTGTCTGGCTTTTTCCACAATGTTTCGTAATTATTTTTAGGTTCACCCATGTCAGGCACGCGTCAGTAGTTTTTTCCTTCTCATTCTGGAGTAGCATTCTAGTGCATGTTTGTGCCACATTTTATGTATCCATTTGCCAGTTGATGGACGTTTGTAGGGTTTCCAGTTTTAGGCTGTTTTGAAGAATGTGGGCATGATTTTCATGCGCAGGTTTTGGTGTGGACGTCTATTTCCAAATGTCTGGGGTAGACACCTAAAAGTGAAATTGCTGAGCCATACGATAAGCCTGTGAGTTCAAAGACACGGCTTCCTTTTGGAGTCTCCACCTAGGCTTGTAAGAAAATGCCCCAAACATGGTAGAGAAAAATGCATATAAAACTCAGTTTGAGCTGCAAGCTCAGCTCCAAGTCCTAAGTGCATGGCCAATTCATTGCGCCTGTGCTTGAGTCTCATTTGTAGCTGCCTTTGATGTATTGTCTGTGGGGAGATGGTGAAATGTGCCAGCCTTCAGACTAACAACTGAGCCTCATTTTTCACCCGGTGATTCTAAAGAATTCTCTTCTTGGCAGAGGCTTGAGAGAAGAACAGTTGATGAAATTGATTGGGGCAGAATCATGTGGGAAGGAGTCACACTTTCTTTACCACTGAGAGGTCCAAGCAAGAGGTGAAGTGATCACAGACAACCACAGCTGTGCAGACGTATCTCTGGTCCCTGTGAGATTTTGGCCCCTTCCAAGTGTCCTGGACACCCTGTCACCATTCCCAGCTGTGGAGGCCTTGAAACCTGGGCTCCAGCACCGAGATCTCAGGTCCTGCCAGGTGCATCCTGCCACATCCTTGCTTCAGGTTTTAAACTTCATAACTACAATGACGAGGCTGCAGGTGGAATTTACAGAAAGCTTTGAGGCGTTCACCTCCTGCCTTGCCACCTGACGCTGTGCTTTGCTCTGCTGTGCTTCAGTTTCAAAGACTTCACCCAGTGAGGGAGTCAACCTTCAGGTGGAAACCTCACGGGCTGGACCATGTCAGCTTCCATCCCACCCATGAGAAAATGAAAAGCTCCCGGCTCCTCTCCTTAGAGATCTTTTGTAGCATAAAATCAGAGTTCATCCTAGGATACAATTTTGGCTTCAAAAGTTAATTTCTGATGTTCCCGATTGAACAATGCCCATTCAAAAGACGAAGAAGAAAGAAAAGCAGACTAAAAGCAGAGGTTCACAGAGCTTTGGATAAGTAAATATCCTTTCTGATGGGTTCCAGTCTCCCTGCAAAGAGAGGACACTGAGAAAAATGATAAGTCAGGGGAGTCAAGATTTCATAGGAATTTTTGTTGTTTGTTTGTTTGATGTAACAGGTTCTGTCTGAGAAAAAGGGAATTCAGGCTATCTTGCAGGGCAGATAGGTTGAGAGGTCAGCAACCCCAAGGCAATCCACGTGCAGGAGTTGATTAACGTGGGAGAAAGATGTGGGGATCTCACGGGCCTCAAGGCTGGGGTCTGAGCCCTGAGGAGAGAGATGCCGAAGGAGCATCTCTGAGGCTCAAGCGGCCCTGACATGACAGCTTTGGAGACCAGGGGACAAAGTGGGGCACGTGCAGGGGGAGGGCAGCATTTGACTCATGTCAGCACAGCACACAGTGTGGCTTCTGCTCAGGAAAGACTGGGAATGTGGCCCCTCACGTGGGGCAGACTGCAGGCCCTGGGCTGGCCACCTGGGTTCACACCCTGGCTCTGTTTCTTTCTAACAAACTTTGGGCAAGTTGCTTCTCCTGTGTGAGCCTTGTTTTTCTCATCTGTAAAATGGGTATATTAATCGTGAAAACCTCCTAAGTCTGCCATGAGAAATAAGTAAGTTCTCACATGCAGAATGCTTATCCGGGTATACAGAGAGGGTTTGCTCAATGCTGGCTGGTTTTTTGATGTTGCTGTTGTTAAAGAATTCCAGCTTTCAGGAGCACTTGGAGACACCACCCTAACATATACATCAATGGTGTCAAGGTGGTTCCAGCAGGAGCTGGCGAGAGGTGGCCACTAGAGAGGGGCCGGGGCAAACACACCCTGAGCAAATCATTTCAGAGCTCACGTGAAACCCCTTTGGGACTCGTAGCAAAACCTGGGTGAGACCTCACCTGGGACGGCAGAGCCCAAAGGCCTTTATTACACAGATGGGGTAACAGCCAGTGAAATAGATATCACCACTGTCAGTAACGACCTCAAATCCTCAGCTTTGGGGACCTCTCCGGGTTACCCAAAGAAGAGACTGGCAGAAACATAGAGGAAATAGCTGCTGAGTAGCTAACAACTGAGAGCACAGCCATCCATGCTCCCTGGGTTCCAATTCTAGATCTGCCACTTCCTATCTATGTGTTTTCAGCAAGTTAAATTTCTCTGTGCCTCAGTTTTCTCAACTGCAAAGTGGGAATAAAAATAATAGTCCATATTTCATAAGGTGTTTGTTGGGCTTTAAAGAGATCATTAAAATAAAGCACTTAACATGGTATGGTGCCCAGTAAACATTAGTGAGCCAAGCTAGCAGATGAGAAGGAAGAGGGTCCCATGCGCAAAAGCCCAGAGGTGCAGAGAGAACAGAGCCGCAGGAGACAAGGTCTGAGCCTGTCCTAGGCTCACAGGGCTTCCCTTCACAAGGGAAGTGACGATGAGTAGGAGAAGAATTTGGGGGGCATCGGTCAATGACCTTGTTTGTGTCTGTGTCGCACCATCTAAACTAAGCCCTTTGAGGGCAGCGACCTTGTTTCCTCATCTTTGTTCCCGCAGCACCTCCCACCGCGCCGAGCAGGCAGTGGGTGCTAAGCTGGCATTCTCAAGATGTTGAAAGCCCTGGAGAAAAGCTCCAGGCCGGGATTCTGGTCCCACGTTGGCCTTTACTGATTTTCACTGGGACTGTGGCCAGGTCATACCATTGATGTCTAGGTTTTGCTGGACAAACAGAGATCATGGAAGGGATTTTATTTTTAAAAAATTTTTATCATCCAAAACTAGTTTATTATTCACTTTATCAACTCTTCCTGCCAAATAAAGGACCCCCAAAGCATTAAGTGTTAACTGCAAAGAAGTTAGGTGAGGCTCATCTTCTCTCCTGGAAGGGATTTTAGAGATGAGGAAACGAAGGCCCAGAGGACATGAAGAACACAGTTAATGTCGAACACTGAGCAGTAGAGCCAGGTCTGGAAACCATTCCCTCTGCTAAGTCCAGTGCCCATTCCCACCTGATTTCTCACAGGGCAGATCAATGACAGATTTTGCTGTGCAGCTGACCTTCATATCTTCTATCGAGCTTGCATATTTATTTTCGCTGAGCTGATCAGTTCATCCTGAGACTATTCTTCCAAGCCAAGCTGGAGGTTAATAATAAGCACTTACAACCGTGATGTGAATAAGATTTGAATCCTATGTTACAAGTGAAGACAGCCTCCAAAAAGCTGAATTTACTTGTCTAGGTTCTCACACCTGGTAGGGAATTTGCAGAGTACAAATTCATCTCAGTTCTCCCTGAATCCAAAACCCATACACTAATCTACCGAGAGGGAATTCGGGGTGTAGTTAAGGAGCTTTGCCTGGGTTCAAGGACTCTACTGGAGGTCTGGGGTTCTGCCCACGCCACCAAGAAAGACCTCTAGGACAGAAGGCTATAGTATGGGGTGATGGCTCAGACATTCAGGAGGTTCAATGCCATCCTGGTGTGCTTGACTATGTGGGTAGATCAGTGAAAATCTCAAATCCCTACCTAATCCTCTCCCTGTGTCCTTCCCTGAGGGTCATTGAGCCTATAAGAAAAGTCTTAGCTCTCACCATGACTATTTCCCAGACTGATAAACAGAGGTCAGACAGAAACGTAGAAAGCAGGGCATGCTCTGGGCTATGGTGTCAGATGCAGCACAAAGGATGCTGATCACCTTCAAGTTAAACAGCCTCCCGAGACTCCACAACTTCCTCCCTCCCAGCCCCAATCCCCTGCCAGAGAATCAATGCTTTCACTTTGTTTTAGCTGAAATTCACATTTAAATCCCCATTACCTCATAAAATATGTCTCATGCATTCACACAGATTTACCAAATGTATTACTGTCTTTTGCATTTTTTTTTCTGTAAAGATCTATCTGAATCCAATATTGCTCCATCACCATTAAGGTACCTCATTTAAAGGTTATCCCCATAGGAACATTCCTAAGTGTCTGCAATTTCATCCCCACTGTCAGCTGGAGAACTCTAAAAATAAATGAGAGCTACAATTTAGTGAGCACCTACTATGTGCCATACATCTCACACAATGATAAATTATATAATTAAGTTATAAGTTTGGTTGCTAAAACAGAGTCCCCCATTTCTCTCTCATTTAACGGTCGAGGAGTAGGCTGTCCAGGGTTGGGATGGGAGCTCCAGGATGTCAGAATTCCCAGGTTCCTTCTATCTTGTTGCTCTGCCATCTTTAGGTGTTGCCCTCATTCACCTCGTCCAAGATGGTGCGTTGCTACATTCCAGCCAGCTAGGAAGAGGACTAGAGAAAAAGAATGCCCCTTTCCTTTAAGGACATGAACTTATAGACGGCATAGCTGCTCATTTCCCATTAGCCAGAATTTAGCCAATGACTACACCCAACTGCAAGGGAGGCTGGAAACTGTAATCTTTAATCCAGGTGGGATAGACCCAATGAGAAATCAGAGGTTCTAATTCCATCGCAGAAGATAATGAATGGTGGTACTGGGAACCACCAGTAATATGTGTCATATCAGGTGATTCTAAATGAAACCAGGCCCCAAGATTTTTGAACCTATGATAAGAAAAGGCTGAAAATGAAATGCTCTGAGAGAGGTGCAGCCTCACCTGGACTGGGATGTGCATGCGTCATTTCCAACTTTGCTTAATATAAAATAACCCAAAGGACGGGATGTAGGATAGTCCCACATGTGTGGCAGGGACAGGTCACAGCCCTGGGGGTGGGGAGGCGCTGTGGAGCTTCCCCTGAAAAGAAGGGGTGCTCCTGCAGTCAGCCCTCCTGGAGGGCGGCCAGCCCTGGAGCAGGAAATGAGGATTCTGAAAACAGACCTTAAATGAGCTGGATGGAAAGTGGTCTCTCCTCTGTGAACTGGGGGTCAGCTGGGTCTGGACACCACCGTGTAGAGATGCCAGAGTATTTCTGGTGAGGGAAGGGGGGGACTTGGGCCCAGTCATGGTGAAGCCATACTGAGAGGGACACCCAGAGCCAGGCAGTCCAGAGAAGCGGAGGACACATCTGGACCTGTTCGGTCCTAATTATTCTGTATTTTCTTTCTTCTCAACTAGCCCAAGCTGTCATAAAAGCTTGTGAATAGCTAATCCTGGTCTCTCTTCTATTGGGGAAATGAAGGCAAAGTACCTGCTCCACACTTAGGAAGAAGTAGACGGGTCACTCTGGCCTTCCTTCAGACCCTGACAAATATGCCACATTCCTTGCTGCCCCAGGCCTTTGCACACACCTTCTCTCAGCCTGGAATGCCTGCCTCTGCCCCCTTTGCCTGTACACTCGTGCTCACTCTGACCTATCATCTAGAATATCACTTCCTCAAGAAAACCCTCCCAGGCTCTCCTAACCCTCACCCCCCAGACCCAGTAGATTCTTCCTATGCTCTCTCATAATCCCTGAATTATCATAGGCATGGTTTGTAATTACATATTTATTCATGGGATTGTTTGATCAGAATCTTTCTCCCCTACTAGACAATAAATACCACAAGGGCAGGAACCACGTTCAATTTTTCTCACTCTTCAATTTCGAGCATCTAGGACAGTACCTGGAACGTAGTAGATGCTCGATAAATATGTGTTGAATGAATGAACAAGAATGGTGTCCCATCGCTGAGGCCAGAGTACACGGGGCTCAGCAGCAGAGGACAGTTTTGGCCACCAGAATACTGACCCTTAAGGGGCTTTGGCATGGCAACATGAGGGGGAGACAGGAGAAACCCTGCCGGTTCAGAGGGTCCCCTAAGAGCTTCTCACAAATATCTGAGGAGACACATTTGGGACATGAGGGGCTTAACCTGGTTCAGAAATGTTTGAAAACCACTCAAGGACATACAGTAAGTAAATGCAGTCTGGATTCAAACTCACGTCTGGGCATCTCCAAAGGTCACCCTCATTCTACAAGTCCAGTTTGTTACCCAGAGAAACAAAAGCAAATGGGAAAAAAAATACAAAGCCAACTCATGAAATGACTCAATGACAAATGTTTTCAGCTCACGGCTGCTCCAGGAGGCCTTTTCTTCTGCAGGAACGTCTCTGTGGCTGAGTACTCCCAGCCTAGTCTCCCAGACCCTCTACCATTTAAGCTTGACACTGACTACTTTTCATAAAGTGTGGTTTCCGTTATGCCCTTAACATGGCAAGCGTACTTTGGGATCCTGTTCTCTGAATACACAGTAGTTTACACCTATGACCCTTAAGGGTAGCATCCCAAACAGAACATGCTGAAATAGACGCAGCCTTTCCAAAGGGCAGTTTGGGTTCGTGTATGCAAAGCTTCTGAAACGTGCATCTAATTCATCCAGCATTTCTGCTTCAGGGGGTTTATCTCAAGAACTAAATCAGACAGATGTGTAAAGCTGTCATGTCAAGGATTTTTTATTAGCAGAGATATTTGCAATAGCAAAAATATGGAAACACCCAAATATCCAATAATAGGGATTGGTAAAATAATTGGAGATACAGCTATACAATGATATACGATGTAGTGATTAAAAATGGCAGGGGCTTCCCTGGTGGCGTAGTGGTTGAGAGTCCGCCTGCCGATGCAGCGGACACGGGTTTGTGCCCCGGTCCGGGAAGATCCCACATGCCGCGGAGCGGCTGGTCCCGTGAGCCATGGCTGCTGAGCCTGCGCGTCTGGAGCCTGTGCTCCGCCACGGGAGAGGCCACAGCAGTGAGAGGCCCGCGTAACGCAAAAAAAAAAAAAAAAAAAAAATGACAATGAAGATTTTTATTGATGATAAAAAACATTCACAATGAGAAAAAGTATGTTCAGAAGCAATTCGTATAGTACGATTTCATTTCTGTTAAAATATGGTTTTATTTGTTCATTCAACAAAATGTATTGATTGGTTGCTATGAGCTGGGGATATAGCAGTGAACAAAATAAAGACTCTCTATCAGGAAACCACCAATCCATTGACCATTCTCTGCTGGTGATCACTGAAGTCAAACTCTGAGCCTCCATTTCCTCATCTATCAAGAAAGAATAATAACAGTTATCCACAGAGATGTGGGAAGGTTAAACATGTGTGAATATAAGGGCTCAATAAATATAAGATAGTGTATTTATCACGCCAAAATCTACTCCTCCCTACTACTCCCCTTTACCAGGGATTATTGTGATCTTATGTAAAACCCTGGGGCTGCATCTCAAGTTCTAGTCTCAACACAACTATCAAATATCTGTACAGCCCAGGATAAATTGCTACACTCAATCATTTCAGCCATTTGGTTAGTCTGTCATTCAGCAAACACTTATTGAGCACCTACTATGTGTCCTCCTATAGCCTATAAGTTTATACACCCTCTGGTTCCACACCCACCCCTCTGCCCTCTGCTCCCATGACTGGCCTCCCAACACTGGCCTTCTTGAAGTTCTTCAAACATGCCAAGTTTGTTCCCATTTCAGGGCCTGCCATTTCCTCTGCCTGGAATGTTCTTCCTTCTATATGTCAGGACTGACTCCTTCTATCTTCCCAGTCTCAGTTTGAATATCTCCTCTCAGAAGAGTCCTCAGCCCCCTAGGGCATCCTAGACCCCCTGCTCACTACTCGACTCTATTGTCTTCATAGCATTTACCACTATCTTAGGATCAAATTAATTTTCTTGTTTATTATCTGTCTTCCTCAATACCATGTAAGCTCCAGGAAAGCAGACACCTACTTTGTCTAGTTCATTGCTATACTCCAGCTCTTAAAACTGTACCTGTCACATGGTAGATGTTTAATAAATTATGTCAGAGGCAAAAATGAAAGGACGGGCCTGGCCCCTTGTAAGGCAGAGGACACAACAGTGAACAAGGCACATGTAATCTCTTATAGTTATCACCTTGTGATGCCTAGTTTCTCAGTCCTCCAAAAGGGAACTCTTTTTGCCCCTTTCTTTCCTGAGAATCTTCATAGTTATGAAACCAGCATTCACTTTAATATGCACAACCCCCATCAGATTCTTTCTCCAAGACTATCCTCTGCCAAAGTGCTGAGTAATTATCCGTTAGGAGCTACAATGGCTCCAAATTTTGATTAAGCATTTTCCTGGCTTTTAAAATTCCAGGCCAGACTATTAGGCTGTGTTCTGCTACGGCATTGCCCAGTGCAGGGATCGACTGAGACAGACTTTGTCCCCCTCTTACTTTGCAGTTATTTCCTTGAGTATTTTGATCTGGATGAGAAGTATGACATTATTGATTTGCTCTGCTCCACACACCGACTGCCTCTTCTGCAAGAGCAGGAATCTTTATGGCTTCAATAATTTCCCGGAGTGCAGAGAACGAGAACTCTTTATATTTTTGCTTGGCACTCTGCAATTCTGTAAATTTTTTATAGACTCTGAGGTTAAGTTTTGTCCTTTGCTCTCGGGCTCATTGGGATGTCTGCTTGTGCTCTGTGAAAGAACCTGACCCTTTTGTACCCAGTCATGTCACACCCCATCCTTATCATCAGAGAGGGAAGGACAGAAGAAGAGAGAAAGAGAAATAGAATAGAATTCTAGAGCTCTTTAAGTTCTGTACTTCTTTTTACTTAAAAAAAAAAAAAGCAGCTCAGAAAGGTTTAGTGACTTACCTAAAATAACCCTTATTAGTAGGAAATAATAAGTGGGAAGCACTCTTCTGCTTTTGGGACCATCTGTGGTGCTCTTCACCAGTATTTTGTTTCTCTTCCCCCTGAGCACAAAATAGCGTTCTGCTTCTCTGTCTCCATAAGGCCCTTTGACGTGCAGAGGCCAATACAATGCACGTGGAAGTGAGCTGTGCCACTTCAGGTGGACGCCGTCCAGAGCTTCAAGAGCCATGACCCACTGTGGCTTCCCCACCTCCAGATGCTGGAGGCTGCATCTACCTGCATCCTTACATGAGCTCAAGCTCATCAAACAAGGAAAAGTCCAGTTCATTAGGAAAATACTTAGATCTCTTCACAACTTGACCCTAAGCTTCCTTTCCAGCCTCAAATCTCCAAACCCCTTCCTGAGACACTCTTCTTCCTCGTCATTAACCCCTTTCCCCGCACACGTTTATTAATTCTTTGTTTGCACAGTCATGCAGTCAACAAATGCTTATCGGGTTTCTGGAATGTTCAAAACATGCTGCGGACTTCAGTGTATCAAACTATTACATGTACTTCTTTATTCTTGTTTCAAGATCCAGGTTGAAATCCTTTCCACTAGGAAGGCTCGTCTGACACCACTTTTTTCCAAAGCTATTTCGCCTCGTCTTTCTCTGGGTGTTGATGACATGTTGTAGGTCTTTCTTTTACCTACTGTGCGTGTGGTACTACAATTACTGGTTCACATATTTATCTCCCGCACTAGACTGTGAACTCTTTGAGGGCAGGGATCACACCACAGTCATCTCTGGAGTTCTAATGCCTGGCTCATCGTCTACGCTCAATAAATATCTAACGAGAGGAGGGATGGATGGTGATTCGATCTCACTATTCTGATTCTGCTTCCAACATCCCAGCATCTTAGCTCTCCAAGGGGGAAAATGGCACCCAGAGTCCCAGAAATCTGGTTGAGCTGGAAATTGGGGTGAGTGTCTGATTTATAAACATACTGGGCGGGTTGGTGAGGATGGATAGATGTTTAACGTCTCTGCACCTACCCGGATGAGAAGCAGCAGAGAGAGACCCCAAGGATGTGCTAATACGTCTGCATGGTAGAGGGCCACCCAAGACTGGCTTGTTTCGGGGAGCAAATGCCACTTAATGAGCAGGAATCACTCTCTTAGGGGCCCCAGAACATAATTATGCCAGTGGGGATGTCCTCCTTTTCTGCTTGTATTTCAAACAAAATAAATCATGAATTACCCTCCTGAGCCCAAAGCTTGGATCCCAATGGTGGAGCATAAGAAGACGCAGGCTGTACAGCAAGGCTTGTCATTTCTGCAACATCAGCACCATTGATCTTTGGAAGTAACCCCAAGTCAGCTGAGCCTTCAGACAGCCAACGCCCCTCACTTACCCTCCTCCCCACGCTTGTGTCTGCACAGATCCTGGGCTTTCTGTGCTGGTTTCCTCAACCACATTTGACATAATCCATATTTTCCACTTTAAATATTTATAGCAAACTTGGAGGGAAAACATTCTCTTTTCAACAGGCCTTCTAATTTCATTCAACAGTGAAGGTCAGAGCCATGAATGCTCTGCAGAGGAATTTCTCTCCTGATTTTCAATCTACGGCAAGCAGAATGGAGAGCAGGAAACAAAATTCTTTTACCCAGTTTCACCCTCCATGCTCTCCACTACCAACCATCTGAAGGCTCCTGTTAAGCGGAAAAACAGCTGAGAAATCACCTTTTCATAGATTCATAGTGTTTTTCAGATTATAAAAATGCATATCCCTTGCAATAATTTCAGGATATAGAAAAAGTATATAGAAGAAAATAAAGGCCACCTTTAATCCACCACACAGAAATAATCATTATTAACAATTTGATGTCAAATCTTTTAGATCTTCTTCCAAAAAAAGGATTATATTACTCCTTACTAAAATGGGATTGTATTATGCAAACTAGTTTGCAAACTTCTTTTTTCTAATTATAATTATAGTGTGGAGATCTTTCTTGTGTGGGAGTGTGTGTATGTGTTTGTCTAATGCCCATAATTTTTAATGGCTGCATAATATTCCATGGTAAAAAAGTACCAGAAATAAGTAATTAAGCAATCCCCTATCATTGGGCACTTAGGTTGTTTCCACTTATTCATTATTATTTAAAAAAATAATTTAAAGATGTGGTGATTATCCCTCCACAGAAAGATGAGTGTCCTCCTCTTACTATTTCTTTCATATAAATTTCTTGATGTGAAACTGTTGTTTCAGGGGATATGGGTCTTTTAAAGACTTCGACTCACATTACCAAAAAAAAAAAAAAAAAGGAAAAGAAAGGACCAATTTGCTTTCACAAGGAGTGCACGACCCTGCCTATTTCCTTACAAACTTATCAGTTTTGTGTACGAGCCATCTTTATATTTTTGACAATCTGATGGCAGAAAAAAATGGTGATCACATTACTGTCATTTTTAATACATTTCATTTATATTAAGTTTAAATGTTCATTAAACACATTTTTTATGAATTTGTATATTAGGTATCTTGCTCATTTCTTCCCATTGGAGTAACTTGATATACTGCCATTTTAAATGTTACAGATTGTATGCTGCAAGTACTCTTCTTAATGGGCCTTTTGTCCTTTAACTTTGTTCTCCTTTGCTGTGCAGAGTTTAACTTGTGTGTAACAAAGTCCATCAGCGTTTTTTTGTTGTTGTTTTTGCGGTACGCTGGCCTCTCACTGTTGTGGCCTCTTCCCGTTGAGAAGCACAGGCTCCGGACGCGCAGGCTCAGTGGCCATGGCTCACGGGCCCAGCCGCTCGGCGGCATGTGGGATCTTCCCAGACCGGGGCACGAACCCATGTTCCCTGCATCGGCAGGCGGACTCTCAACCACTGTGCCACCAGGGAAGCCCTTTTCTTTTTTTTTTTTTAATTTATTTTATTCAAATATAGTTGATTCACCCCTTCTGCTTGCTGTACAGCAAAGTGATTCAGTTATACATACATATACATTCTTTTTCATATTCTTTTCCATTATGGTTTATCACAAGATATTAAATATAGTTCCCTGTGCTATACAGTAGGACCTTGTTGTTTATCCATTCTACATATAATACTATGCATCTGCTAATCCCAAACTCCCACTCCATCCTTCTCCCACTCCTCTTCCCTCCTGGCAGCCACAAGTTTGTTCTCTGCGTCTGTGAGTCTGTTTCATAGATAAGTTCATTTGTGTGATATTTTAGATTCCACAAATAAGTGATATCATATGGTATTTGTCTTTTCTTTCTGACTTACTTCACTTAGTATGATAATCTCTAGTTGCGTCCACATTACGCAAATGGCATTATTTCATTCTTTTTTATGGCTGAGTAGTAGTCCATTGTATATATGCACCACATCGTCTTTATCCATTCATCTGCTGATGGACATATCAGTGGTTTTTTCTTGCTGGCTTCTGGTGTTGATTTCAAAGTTTAAACGGCCTTCCCCGCTCCTGAGACAATAGAGCTTTCACCTGTATATTTCTATGGAAATTTTGTGGTTATTTGCTTATTTTTATATAAGTATTTAAACAATGTGAAATTTATTTTGGTATAAGGTATGAGGTAAGGATCTAACTTATTTTTTCCCATAAAGTTAATTCATTTTACAATTAACTCTTCCCTCTGATTTGAAATACATTTATAATATATAAACTACTTACATATTTGTGTTAGGTAGACACACTTTGTTAGAAGAAATCCTTTCACTGCTCTTCTTTTTTCAGAAAATCCTTGAATTGTTTTCAGTTATTTATTCTTCCAGATGAGCCATAGATCCCATTTATTTATCTCTTATACCCTTCAACAAAGATTTGCAGTTTCACACGACATAGAATAGCACATTTCTTATTAAATTTATATCTAGATATTTTATGTTTGTGCTCAGAATTTTATTATAATTTTATTATTAATTTTTACTGATCTATAGAAAAGCTGCTGGGAATTTTAGAGTATATTTTATACCTGTAATTGTTTTTGAAGGTGGTTATTTGGTGGTTAAAACCATGTCATTGTACTTCATAGTTGCAATTGTATTACAAATAGACATAAATCACGCCAACTCTTCTGGAAACCCCACTAGTAAAAGAATGGTTGTGTGGCTTGGAAAGTTCACCAAGGCTAGTTGTATTAATCGTGGTTTTTATTTTCTGTATTTTATTATGCTTTGACATTTAGAGGGCTTGTTGACTTGGGAAAGACTGCCCCTCCCGGAGCTAGCTGATTCCTGGAGACAGCAAGCTGCTTTCCTGGGAGCACTTCTCATACGCAAACTACCCACCCTCCAACCGCCTCCTCTATCGCATTCTTATGCTTATGCCCATATTCTCCTGTCTTAATCACCCCACAGCCAGGTACTAGACAACTCAGGCCATGCTCTCCTCCTGCTCCGCTGCCTCCTGACCAACCCTGGTACTACCCCACGTGGCCCTGCATAGGGTGGCAGACCCCCTGCTCCCGGAGACTGTGAGTAACAAACTGTCTTTTCAATCTGTTCAATATGTTTCAATCTGTTCAATCTCCTGATCTGTTGGCCTTGCCGTACTTGAATAGTAAAAGATTTTACTGAATAGTCTGATCCTGGAGCAAGATGCTAGGTTTTAGAGTCACACAGTCCTAGGGCTGAATTAAACTTCCTGGCTTGCTAGTGGGGTGACCTTAGACGAGTATCTCACTCCTCCAATACTCCAACTCTCTCCACAAGATGGAGGTTCTTGGAAACGGGATGACTCACTGAAGTTCACCCAGGCAGTTGGTGGCTGAACAGGGACTCAAACCCACTTGAGCTGGAATCCAGACCCATGCCCCTGTCACTAGGTTACATTGTACTTCATCTCACTGTGATGTGTGCCCGTCTTGCAGGGCTCAGCCACCTTTCTGAGCCCTTGATACCATCATCCGTATCTAAGACAAGAGTCTAAGATGCAGAAGAGAAGGAGAAGATGCAGGGGCATCTTTCCACTAGCTGAAGCCTACCATGCCCATTAATAGAAGGCCCTGGTAAGTTGTAGTCTTACTGATTGAGTGGGGCTACTCTGAGGTCAAGACATGCTTCACACGCCCAACACATCATGAGACACACCGGCAGCACCTTGAACAAGCAGGGAGGCAACAGCGAGAGAGGTAGCCTGGATTAAAACGTTCACTCTGTGGTAAAGGAGCACCTCCAAGGACCCACAGCCTCGCCTCAGCTCTTGTGAAATGTACACAAAAGGAAGAACTGTGCAGGTTCTTCTTCTTTTTATACACTTACTACTTATTCAGAGCTTACTTTCTGCTGAGACAATGCTAAGGAATTCATAATCACAAATTCACATAAACCTCACAACAGTCCTGTGAGGAAGAAACGGTCATCATCTCCATTTTACCGATTAGGAAACTAGGATTCAGAGAAGAGAGTCTAACTCGAGTCATATATCTCAGAAGTGGCAGAGTCAGGATTTGAACCGACGCTTGCCTGGTTTTTAAACACTTTGCTCTACTGTCTTTCTTCTGATGTTCTGGTTCCCATTCACATCCTGGCACTGATATGTCAGCATGTGAACTGGCTATTTGTTGGTGATCTTATTGCTCCAATGATGAGTCGCTGATGAACGTTCGTAACAGTGCAGGTGGCGTGATCAGAAGTTTTACAGAGACTTCACGTTGCACGCATTTTAGGCTTTAACTGTTACTGTCAGTTGCCTTCCTGCTTGTCAGGGTGGCTGCTGACGTCTTGTGGTGTGTCCCATGATGCCCTGGGTAGGTAAAGCATGCCTTGACCTCCGAGCTGCCCCACTCCAATACATAAGAGCTGATGTCGCTTTTAAGGAGACATCTAACAACGTCCAATGAGTTCTGCAGATGAAATCCTCCCACACCCACACATCCCCTATAAAATAACTGACAGAGGACACACACTGGATGTTGGCCAGTGAGGGAAAGACATGGTTGGGCAGAAACATGTTGGCAAACGATCTACAACTGAGTGTTCCTCTTTGGTATTTAGGCAGCAGGTGTTCACTGGGGTTCAGCTGGGGCCTTTCACTAGAGGAGCAACTCTCATCGGCCAGCTCAGTGCTGCCTCAGTTTACCCACTCACAGCCATTGTCTGTGGGAGGCGCTGAGGTCAGAAGAGCCGTCATGGGTTCAGATATTCCCAGCCCTAGGAAGCTCCACTTCCCAAGCACTGCGTCGGCTGCCCCGACATGTCTAGAGCACATGGTCCACCCAGGGAGGCTGCAGGAGTGGTACCTGGGACTAAGCAGGAACAGAAAATCCCTCTTCTGAAATGTTATGCATTAATGTGAGAACGACATCTGGCCTGGAAGCCGAGGACCCAAAGCCTTTGGTTGGTGTGTGACCTCAGGGAGCCCAGGGCTGCTTGGGGTGGGTGAGGCTTACTCATCATAGACATGGCCACAAAAGGACATTGTTCTCTGCTACGAACACCAGGTCACGGAACCTGCAGAGCATATGGTGAAACAGATTAAGAGGCCAGGAAAGATTTTCTGTGCCAAGACATCAGCCTAATTTACATGGGTTAGCACCTATGAATGAAGTCATTTCCCCTCAGTCAAAGGCTGAGGAGCTTGAAGACCAGAGCAGGAACCAGGGCAAGATATCAGGAGAAGGGGCGAGTTACATCTCCCAGTGGGAGATCCCCTCCCCTGGGCTTGAGCCTTCTCTTCTCTGCAGCCCTGAATTTCTGCCTAGTGACTGAAGTTTCCCTTAATCTTTCCCACACTTTTGTCTTTCCCAGCTAAGACTTGAGCAGCCTAATAGAGTGTGACTGGGTCTTTCCCCTCTTTTTTTTTATACCAGGAAGAGGTTTATAGAACTAGCTGGAGGAGACCTGATGAGAGTTTGGGGATTCACCTGCGTGGTCGCTGAGCACCTGCTACGGGCTAGCGTAACTTAAGGCATTTTGCGTATATTTGCTCACTTCATTCTCACAGCAAACCTGCGAAGGAGGTGCCATCCCCGTTCTCTAGCTCCAGGTCCTTTCAACTATGCTGAAGATGAGGATGCCAACTGGCACTGACTCCTGACGCTACGGCAGACACTATTGTAAAAGTTCTTCCTACTTTAACTCATTTAATCCTCACGACAACCTCATGAGTGTTAAAATTATGACGATTATTATGAGGTATCACTAGTGTCACTTTACCGATGAGGACACCGAGGCACAGATGGGTTAAATATGGTCACACAGCTGGTAACTGGAAAAGGCAGGAGTCAAACTCAGGTGATTTACTTCAGGGATTTGCTAATTATTGCATACCTGCTGGCCACCCGTTTTTATAAATAAAGTTTACTGGGACACAGCCATGCCCATTTGTTTACTTACTGTCTGTGGCTACTTTCCTGTTATAACAGCAGAGTTGAGTAGTTGAAACAGAGATCACATGGCCTGCAAAACCTAAATCCTTATCACCTGGCCCTTTACAGAAAGTTTGCTGACCCCTGGTCTAGCACCAGCAGGAGACGGCACCTGGCACTCCCTGAGCGAGCCGAATGCCACCTCCATCAGCGTGTCTTTCCAAAGCCCAGGTGGGGTGGCGGAAAACCTTCAGGCCTTGGTATCAAATACATCTGAGCTGAAATCCCCACTCTGATGTATCGTCTCGCAGCACCTTCAGTTCATCTGTAAACTTAAGGATGACCATTTCTTTCTTGGGGTTGGGGGGTGTCCCTGTGTGTGGAGGCCATTATACAAAATACCATAAAACAGTAGGTACACAACAAGTGCCCAGAAATCATGAATGGCGCAGGTGAAGTGGGAGCCTCCCTTCACCTCCTCTGCATCCCAGCAGAAGTGTCAGCTCCATCCTCCGCCATCCATGGAGGAATAACCCCTGTTATGCCACTGACGCGCAAAACACTTCCTATCTATTTCACATTTGCAAGCAATCATCGATATGCTGCTTTAGCTTGGCAGATGCAAAGAGAATGCTCGGATCTCCAGCTCGGCCAGCTGCTCCCTGGTGGGCAAGGAGGAGGGGGGATAAGGAGAGTGAGGAGGAGGGGGAGGGGAAGGGGAGGGGAGGGGGAGGCAGAGGAGGAAGAGTGAGGAAAGGAAATGGAGCCAGGGCCCAGGGCCTCTGTCACCCCACTGACCTCCTCAGTGTCCTAGTGGCCCCACTTCCAACTTGAACAAAGGGCCTTTTAGAACATGGAGGTGGAGTTCCAAGACTCCCAGAGCTGATTGCTTCCAGAGAATGCTTTAATAATGGAAGCTCTGTACAGGAGAAGAAGACTGGAACCTGCCTTCCGCAACCTCTCTCTGGAACTGTTGGCGTGAGAGACAACTGGGGGCGCCTTATCAGACTGACTTCCCTGAACAACTTCCCAGGGGCGCCCCCAGGAGCCCAGCATCACTAAGTAGTAGTAGCCACCATGCATTGAGCACTTACCGTTTAATACCACAATAACTCCATGACGAAGGTACTGCCATCTCCGCTTTACAAATGAGGATGCTGAGGCATGAAACATAGAAGATCCAGCACTGGGAGAGAATACAGTCCCGTTGTTTCAAGTCCCCCAGTCTGACAATTTGTTATAGCAGCCACAGAAAACTAATACAAGGGCTTCACACATGGTCGGGCATGTGGTAGGCAAGGCCATTAAATCTCACCACACCCAACCAACTCAGATCAATTGGTAATGCCTGAAAGTACTGAGTCTGGACTCCTCAGGAAGGAAGAGTACAATTGATTAGTGATGTCTGCCATAGGTAAGGAAACAAGGACTGTTGGCATGAATACTATGTATTTCTATTTCCTATAAGAATGCACAATAGGGCTTCCCTGGTGGCGCAGTGGTTGAGAGTCCGCCTGCTGATGCAGGGGACACGGGTTCGTGCCCTGGTCCAGGAAGACCCCACATGCCGCAGAGCGGCTGGGCCCGTGAGCCATGGCTGCTTAGCCTGCGCGTCCGGAACCTGTGCTCCACAACGGGAGAGGCCACAACAGTGAGAGGCCCGCGTACAGCAAAAAAAAAAATAATAATAAGTTGAGAGTTATATTTTATTCCACGGGAATTTTTAGGACTTCGAGCCTGGGAGGCAGGGTTTCAGAAAACTCTGAGAAACTGCTCTGAGGAGGTGAGGGGGGAGCCAGGTTATATAGACGTTTTACAGCAAAGGGCAGGTAGCCGAGAACATCAAAAGATTATTGTTAATTAAAGAAAACCAGATATCCCAAGTTAAGGAATTTAACACTTTCCTATCAGTGGGAAGATGTAAGAGTCTGGGCTCACTGAAATCATGCCTTTGATATGCATCTCAGCTATCTGGGGTCAGTATCTTGTATTTTCACATCCTGAGTTTCTTTTATTTTTATAAATTTGTTTATTTATTTTTGGCTGTGTTGGGTCTTTGTTGCTGCTTGTGGGCTTTCTCTAGTTGCGGTGAGCGGGGGCTACTCTTCGTTGTGGTGTGAGGGCTTCTCATTGCAGTGGCTTCTCTGGTTGCAGAGCACAGGCTCTAGGCGTGTGGGCTTCAGTAGTTGTGGCACATGGGCTCAGTAGTTGTGGCTCATGAGCTCTAGAGTGCAGGCTCAGTAATTGTGGCGCACGGGCTTAGTTGCTCCGCAGCATGTGGGATCTTCCCGGACCAGGGCTCGAACCCGTGTCCCCTGCATTGGTAGGCCGATTCTTAACCACTGCGCCACCAGGGAAGCCCACATCCTGAGTTTCTTCAGGGCTCACCATAGGGAGTGGCTGCCGTCTGATGGCTGCTAGATGGCAGGTATTCTTTCCTTCCTGAGTTCCCTCAGGACTCACCACCTCACACTGGAGGGCTGCAGTTGCTGATGACTGTGACAACCTTTGTTTACTGATATGGCAGGAAATATTCCCTTTCTCAAATGTAATGTTTTGTGTCCAGACTTAGTCCGCTTCTTCTGGTATTTGTTCTCAGAATACTCATTCTTTCGTCACATTGATCACAAATGTAATTATAATGCTTTTCGTATAATTAACTGATTGCCATTACATCCCCTTGCTAAATTGTAACCATCATGAAGGCAGGGACAAGGTTTATTTCCTCCTTTGCTGTATCCTCCAGAATCCAGCATGCAGATGTTCAATAAATAGTGGAATGATTTAGGACTCTTGGGGTTGCAAGCAACAGAAACTCACTATATTATTTAGAATATAACTTCAGCTGCTGTACCAGAGAGCCAGAGTACCAGACCCTCAATAAAACAAAAATTTCTTTCTCTGACATGTAATAGTCTTGGTGTAAGCATTCCTGGGCTGACATGGCAGCTCCATGATGTTACATACCCAGGCTCGTTTGGTCTTGTTGCTCTACCATCCCTTGAGTGCTGCCCTAATCTTTATGATGCAAGGGAGCTTATGGGCACATCAACATTCCTGTAAGCAGGAAGGGAGAGAAGTAAAATGGGCAGGTGAAGATTTATCCCTTTTGTTCAGGGATACAACCCAGAAGTTGTATTCTGCTTGCATCCATTGGCCAGAGCGTTGTCATGTCATCACCCAGTTGTAAGGAGGCAGGCAGAAATATGGTCTTTAATTTGGGCGGCCACATGGACAGCCAAAAATCAGGGGTCATAAAGAGTAAAGCCAGAAAGAATATTAGGAGAAAATTATCACTACCTTGAACAAGAGTGGGCAATTTATTGCTTCACATAATCCCTAAAACATGGTTAATAATCAAACCTCATGAAAGGCAAGGACACTCCGGGCCTCAGAACAAGGAGAACTAGGACAGATTCTCCCTCCATCTTCAATTCAGCTCTCTTTGCCCGTCACCTCTTTCTCGATGTGATAGCCCCTGAATTATACATTTTACAATGCTCACAGTTGGAAAGAGACTGGTTCTCTGTAACAGCTCCTGGGGAAGTCCAATGCCCACTTTGAATTAAGCAATTGTGGTCAAGGAGACAGGGTGCTGTAAGAACATTCTACTAAAACTAAGTGGGTAAACATAGATGCCTCCTACATGATGTAAAGACAGATAAAGTAGATGAGTAAGTGACTTTGCACGTCCTTACCTATCGTCTTGCATTTCTGGCTAATAATCACGTGTCAATATCTTGAAGGCTAAAGCCTCCATGTGATCCCATTCCTATTTTCCCAGAGGCTGAAATCATTCCATGAACATTTGTCGAAGCAGAGTCAAAGAATCAACACTTGACATTAATGTCAGACAATACCGTAAAAATGATCAGGGGACTAAATACATAGTGAGGCACAAGAGTGGGAAAACTTAGCACCTGTGCAATGGAAAAGGTAACAGTGCACTTGGAAAAGCCCCAAGGCTGTGGTTGCTGAGTTTGTTCTTTGTGTCCCGCTGATAGGAGGTCCTCGGGGTACAATAAGGGCAGCACGTGCTAATTGAGGCCAGAAATCGTGCTCATCACCAGAATGTTTCTGTTATCCTTTAAATCTAAATGAGACCCAGTGGGGTAAGTTTGGAACATGATTATCAGGGATTTTGCAAGGTGGCTTATTAACATAATTCCCCTAATTAGGAACCAAAGAAGCTCTTGTTGAAAATTTTCCACTAAATATTACAGGGCCATAATTCCTGCATCACTAGGTGCCTAGCTCTGAATTCTAATTGTAAACCTTCCCCTATGATCTGTGAAGGGCTCAGTTCTAGAGGGATTTCTTTCATTTAATAAACAGTTATTGAGCTCCTACATGTTTAGTACTAGGTTAGGTACAGAGACAAGAGATAGTCCCTGACCTCAGGAAGCTCACAATCTAATAGGTGGGACAGAGAAATAGACAGGTAATTGCAATTCAAAGGATATATGGTGTGTGTGCATGTAAGGGGATGGGGGTAGAGACAGAGGGAGGGAGGGAGGGAAAGAGAGAGAGAGAATATGAATATGAAAAAGATGCTTTGGAAAAACCTAACAGCTTCTCAGCTTGGTGGAGGGAACTGAGGTGGGGAACAAGGGTAGGGAAAGCTTTCTGAACTAGGCAATCCATTAGCTATTTTGACGATCATTATGTGCAAATAAGAAGAAAGGTATTTCTGGTTGGGGAACAACACATACAAAGGCTTAGAGACATGAAGGACAATGTCAGGTCCAGGGATTTGCAGGTAGGCAGTTCAGCAAGTCCAGAACGTAGAGCAAAACAAGAAGTGGAGACAGACATGTCTGTATTGGTGGGTGAGGGTCAGATCACTACGCACCTTGGAAACCATGGTAAGGAAGTGTTTTCAAGGGCTAAGAGGGAGAGGGAGAGGTGGAAGAGAATAATGGTCAAAAACACTTTATGTATGATGCCTAGAGGGTTATATCCTCCCAGCAAAGCCCTTCCTCTCACTCTAAAAACCTGTCAATCCTCCCTCCCATCCCCGCCATCTTAACATGGCCGTAGTCCACAGCGCTGGTTACAATTGGCCTCACAGCTGATTGGTCTGGAGGAAGATCACGTGATTCGAGCCAGACCAATCCGGCATCAGGAAAGTTCTCAAGTTGGGTGTAAAATGCTGTATACATTTTAGGGGAACCAAGCAGTCCTTAACTTTTCTCAGGTTATCAGAGGATTCCTCAAACCTCTCATTTACTGTGGCCCAAACTAGGGGGTAGGGGTGGGAGTAGGGGTGAGGAACCACACAAGGCACCCAGGCCCACCATTCTGCAACTTGCTTGAGAATGGTTTTAAAAAGCTTAAACTACTCCCGTGCCCTCTGCTCCAAATTTTTCTTCTGGCCTTTTCATTATTTCGGACCCAAGCCCACCTCACTTATTTCTGTCTGACATGATACAGTGCCTATCTTGTGAGACATGGTGAAATGGACTATGACAAATACATTGCTTAAGCAAGGAAAGTTGACAGGAATATAAATACAGGGCATGATACCTAAAGCCCCACACATCCCAATGGCCTCATTTATTAAAATATTGCCATGCTAAATTTACAGAGTGCTCGTCTCTACATGGGTTCTCATAAAATACCACTTACTCTATTGCTCACGTCCAAACCCTCCCCAGTTTCACTATGGGGGGGAACTTTCTCTATGTAAACGTCAAGGTCTCACTAGACTCCACCAGGGACTCAGCATTAGATGTTCAGGGTAGGCTTTAGATTTGGATTAAAGTGACGATATGGGGCTTCCCTGGTGGCAGAGTGGTTGAGAGTCCGCCTGCCAATGCAGGGGACACGGGTTCGAGCCCTGGTCTGGGAAGATCCCACATGCCACAGAGCAACTGGGCCCGTGAGCCACAACTACTGAGCCTGCGCGTCTGGAGCCTGTGCTCTGCAACAAGAGAGGCCACGATAGTGAGAGGCCCGTGCACCGCGATGAAGAGTGGCCTCCGCTTGCCACAACTAGAGAAAGCCCTCGCACAGAAACGAAGACCCAACACGGCCAAAAATAAATAAATAAATTAATTAATTAAAAAAAAAAAAAGTGACGATATGAAGCTCTGGCCAAGGTTAGAAGGAAAGTTAAATGGGAATTTCTGGAGGCATCGTGGTCTCCGGGTCATTCCCATCACTAGCCACTCATCTAATCAGTCCTGAGTCAGACCCCGAATCAACAACGTTCACTTATCTAATTAATACTTAATGAACATCTGCTATGTTCTGAGTATGGCCGGACAGAATGAATTGGCCACAGCCCTTGCCTTTTAAGAACTCACACTAGAATGAGGGAACTGAATACACAAATATATAGTTTTGACACGTTGTGATAAGTGGTGTAAGCGATTGGAAAGGCAAATAACCATAACATTTGAGAGTCTGTGATGAGCCGGGCACGGCGCTGTCTTTATGCCACCGTCTTGTATTTACATATGTATCTCCACTTTACAATTATGGAAAATGAAGCTCACAGAGGGGAAGGGACTTGCCTGAGTCAAACAGTGAGAGATTTTTTTAATTGAAGTATAGTTGATCTACAATGTGTTAATTTCTGCTGTACAGCAACATGATTCAGTTTTATGTGTGTCTATATATATTCTTTTTCATATTCTTTTCCATTATGGTTTATCACAGTATATTGAGTATAGTTCTCTGCTACACAGTAGGACCTTATTGTTTATCCATTCTATATGTAATAGTTTACATCTGCTAACCCCAAACTCCCAATCCATCCCTCCCCCCACTGCCCCTCCCCCTTGGCAACAATAAGTTTGTTCTCTATATCTCTGAGTTTGTTTCTGTTTCATAGATAGTTTCACTTGTGTCATATTTTAGATTCCACACATGTGATATCACATATTTGTCTTTCTCTTTCTGACTTACTTCACTTAGTATGATAATCTCTAGTTCTATCCATGTTGCTGCAAATGGCATGATTTCATTCTTTTTTATGGCTGAGTAGTATTCCATTGTATATATGTACCACATTTCCTTTACCCATTCATCTGTCGATGGACATTTAGGTTGTTTCTATGTCTTGGCTATTGTAAATAGTGCTGCTGTGAACATAGAGGTGCATGTATCATTCTGAATTATAGTTTTGTCTGGATATATGCCCAGGAGTGGGATTGCTGGATCATACGGTAATTCTATTTTTAGTTTTCTGAGGAACCTTCACAGTGTTCTCCATAGTGGCTGCACCAACTTACATTCCCACCAACAGTGTAGGAGGGTTCCTTTTTCTCCACACCCTCTCCAACATTTGTTATTTGTAGACTTTTTAATGATGGCCATTCTGGCTGGTGTGAGGTGATACCTCATTGTAGTTTGTTTTTTTTGTTTTGTTTTTTTTCTTTTTGCGGTACGCGGGCCTCTCACTGTTGTGGCCTCTCCCGTTGCAGAGCACAGGCTCCGGACGCGCAGGCCCAGCGGCCATGGCTCACGGGCCCAGCCGCTCCGCGGCATGTGGGATCCTCCCGGACCGGGGCACGAACCCGTGTCCCCTGCATCGGCAGGCGGACTCTCAACCACTGCGCCACCAGGGAAGCCCCCTCACTGTAGTTTTGATTTGCACTTCTCTAATAATTAGCAATGTTGAGCATCTTTCCATGTGCCTATTGGCCATCAAACAGTGAGAGATCTGAATCCAGGTCTGTCTGAATCTAAAGACTGTGCTTTATTCTCTGGTTCCTGTTTTACTGTGGCCTTCAAGACGGGCATGGGCTTCCATGCAGGGTCGGCACTGGGAAGCTGATACACTTCAAGATCCCCCTACTTACCTGCTTCAACTCCTTATTCCTACTCTTCCCCTTCCCTAGACACACACTTGAAGAAATGCTTGCGTTGCCCTCGGTCCATGCTGCTGGAACTCTTTTGGTCATTGCCTGCCTATCACCCATTCCCTTTTCTTCTTTTAGTGGAACCCTGGTATCCCTTTCCCTCTTTCCATCCACATGCTCAGATGGAGCTGATCCCACTCCCATGACCCAACCCTAGGCAAGCACAGCCACAGTGACTGATTCAGGGATGGGCATGTGGTCCAACCCAGCCCAAGTGGAATGAACGTGGGGCCTTCTGCTGGAATTGCCGGGCAAGAGCTGCTCTCTGTTGGCTGGGGTTGTTAAGGAGGAGAAGTGTAAGCCTGAAGCTGTCCTTGGCCATTTCTGCCTCTCTTTGGGGGGAACTTGGCATAGAACAAAGTCAACAAAGAGAAAACTGAGCCAAGGAATGGAAAGAACCTGGTTCTGACACCCTTTTCAGTTCATTTTCAGTACTGGATCAGCCATGAACCAAACCTGCACTACCACAGACTGTCAATACAGGAGGCAGTAAATGCCCTTTTTAGCTTAAGCTACCTTGAATTCGGTTTCTGTTATTTCAGTCAAAAGAGTCCTAATTAGTACATCCACCAGTCTTATCCCTGAGCTCCTAGAGGCTGGAGCTGAGACTTGGGTAAGCCTAAAATCCCCTCCAGCTCGCCAGCTCTCCATTCAGGCAGCAAAGCAAAGAATTCACTTGGTCTCAGACCCAGAATCCTCTCTGTCAATTCACTCTATCACCTTCCTCAGTGAAACTCAAAGAAAAAGTTGAGAGATGTGTCTCCTTGTATGACTTGAAGAAAAGACTACCTCACAAAACTAGGTATTTTGTAAACTATTCTCCAATATGAGTTCTTAGGAGAAAGGCGTATCGTGGGCAGCTAAGTACCTGACCTTGTAATAAATAAAACTCCCTCTCATTATAGTACTAAATAAATAAAAGTGGATATGAAATTATATGTGAAGTATGATTAAACCATGAGAAGATACATAAGGGGAAAATGGCTTAAAACGTGCTGCTGGGCTTCCCTGGTGGCGCAGTGGTTGAGAGTCCGCCTGCCGATGCAGGGGACACAGGTTCGTGCCCCGGTCCGGGAGGATCCCACATGCCACGGAGCGGCTGGGCCCGTGAGCCATGGCTGCTGAGCCTGCGTGTCCGGAGCCTGTGCTCCGCGACGAGAGAGGCCACAACAGTGAGAGGCCCACGTACGGCAAAAACAAAAAACAAAAAAAAAACGTAATGCTAACTAAAAAAAAAAAAAAAAAAGAAAACTGATGAAGATTTATCACAGGCCACCATTTAAGTATATTAAAATCACATACACATAGAAAACAACCCTGAACATTTTACAGGTAAACATGCATTAGAGACATATATCAAAAACATTAGAGCAGGTGCCTGTGAGGGAGGGGATGGGAAGAGGGACTGGGAAAGAACAGGGTGGAGGCGATAAGTAAAATGAGAGGGACATTGCATAGACCAATGATGACCCCAGAAGTAGGAGTAACTCAGGTCTTTGCATCTGTGATTATACACACTAGAAAGAAGGAAGGAAGGAAACTAGGAGGAAACACTCGAAAATATTAACCATCATTGTATAGTCAGGGAGCATTTGGCTACCAGGAAGAGAAACTCACTCAAGGAAACTAAATTAAAAGAGGGCTGGTCTTATGGACACAACTGTAGACAACTCAGGCTGCCCTCAAAGAGCTGTAATCTTGGCGACTGTCTCCGCTAGCTCTTTATCAGAACTACATGCTCCCTCAAATCTGCCTCACTCCCTGCAGAACAGCTCTTTGTGCTTTCATCTCCTTCCACAAGATCCATCGTGGAGGCCCCAATGGTCCAGGTACCTCGGCTGTTCTGCAACCCTCCTTTTCCCAGCTAACCGTCTCTGTGACTCTATTCTAAATTTGCGATGGACAGATGTGACTGGCCTAGCTTGAGTCACCTATTTACCCCTGGTTTAAACACTGCTGGTGATAGTGAAAGGGAGTGAGGTGGATGAAAGGGAAATGAAAATGGGGCTGGAGGCTAAGACAGTTGGGGGAGAAGAACAGTATAGCTTGTACAGACCGGCCCTCAGTGCTGGGATTATGAACAGTTACTTTCTTTATAACGTTAGCATGGTCCAATTTTCCTAAAATGCGTGAGTTGGAGATAGAATGACTAGTGTTTAAAGGTACAAGCTCGGAAGTCAGACAAAACTGGCTTCAAATCCTTGCTTTTCCACCTCCTAGCCATGTGACACGAGCAACTGCCTTCACCTCTCTGAGCCCCTCTTTCCTCCTCTGGAATGCAGGTGGGGTGGTAGCTTTCTCATAAGCTCTTATAAGCAGTAAATGAAACAACGTAACTAAAGCATTGAGCACAGTGTCTCATTCATAGTAATCACTCAAGAAATGTTATTCTACATTATTTTTAGCATACGTGATTTTTAGAATTAAAAATTCTTTTTTTTTTTTTTTTGCGGTATGCGGTCCTCTCACTGTTGTGGCCTCTCCCGTTGCGGAGCACAGGCTCCGGACGCGCAGGCTCAGCGGCCATGGCTCACGGGCCCAGCCGCTCCGCGGCACATGGGATCTTCCCGGACCGGGGCACGAACCCGCGTCCCCTGCATCGGCAGGTGGACTCTCAACCACTGCGCCACCAGGAAAGCCCTAGAATTAAAAATTCTTAACCAAAACAAACAAAAACCCTCATGTCATATGTCAGTTATCATTGAACTCTGTTGCTACTCTTGTTCTCTCATTCTCTTGCTGCTTGGAATACGGGATTTACCTGTGCCGGAAATGGCTGTTGGAAATCTTCACTGTATACCATGTCCCCCTCCCCCCATGCACATAATCAATGAATTAAGTTCCCTCTTCCTAGCAGCCCTCATTTACTCACCCTAATTGATCATTAAAAGGCATGCTCCGGGGGTCCCTGGGCTCATATGTTCATTGACTGCACACCCACTTCATGGGGAAGTCCCCAGTTCCCCAAGTGTGAGCAGACTCTGCTCCCTCCTGCGCCCACAGTGCATTCTGGGAGCCTTCAGAGGAGAGAAGGTTGGCAGGTGGTGCATCTGATCAATTAATTAGGAGCATATTGAGAGGTTTGACTCCAAGCCTAGCTAATCGCATAATTAAATCTCCACCCATCCTCCATCCCAGTGCCCAATTCAAAAGGCTCTCCCGGCCTGCCATCCTGCTTGTTGCTGGGGAGATATGAGCCCTGCTCTGGTCTGTCCTCGGCCGGGGCAGCCCCTCCCCCTCCGCCTGCTGCTCGTTTCTGAGGCTGAAAAAACGGACTAGGAAAATGTTTTTGAGCACCTGGGAATGAAAGTGGACCAACTTCCTCAAAAGGTTGTGTGAGGATTGCAGAAAATAATAGTGAAAAGGAGCTTTTGCAAGGGGAAAAACCTCAACCTGGTTCGATAAGCAAAGCCTGTCGATCTAGTCCTCGGAGGTCGTTGTGCCAGACATGGCTTGTTCTCCGTCTCCTGCCCATATCTGTTCTCCTCCACTTTACATAGAAACCCTGCTTTTGTTCATGGCATCCACGCGTGCAACCCAAATAAAATGTCTTTCCCAGGCTCTCCTGAGTGAGGAGCGGCCCCAGGACAGTGAGATGTTGGGAGTAGACATCAGAGAGAGTCACCCTGTACAAATAATAAGGGGAGCCACAGAGGAGGGAGCTTTTGCCTCAGGTCCGTCACCTCCTTTTTGCTCTCTTGATGATAGATGCAATGCCCGGCAGTGGGGCGACCATTCTGCAGCCATGAAGAAAAAACGCCGACCTCTAAGGACGACTGAGATGAAAAACAGAGGGAGTCTGGGTCTCTAATGGCGCTGTGAACAGCCATAACAGCTGGGGCTGCCTCTCAGGATTTGTTGCTATGTGAGACTATAAAGTTCTATTTGGTAAAAACCACTGTGGGCAGCTATTACCTGCATCTGAACAAACTCCTGACGGATACAGATGCCGACATGAGCCTAATGTATAGTCGTAACAGTAGCGAGAATGACAAAATACAATGAGCATATGCTGTAGACAGGATTCTCAGGAGGACTGAATGAGATAAAGTGGTTAAAACTCTTAGTACAATGACAGGCACATGACAAACATTCATGTACTTTGGTTTTTATTAGGATTTGAGGTTGGGAGGGTTTATAAGACTTATCAAGAAGTCTTTGATAAGACTTACCAAGAAGTTGGAAGAGAAATCAATACCAAGATTTGGGAACCACAAAAGAAGCGATTACACTGATCTCATGCTCAGGAACTTTCCCCATTAGCCAGTGTCCTGGACCTGCCTCTCACAAGATGTGTGAGCTCAGGCAAATTACTTAAGCTCTTGGAATCTCAGTTTCCTCTTCTGCAAAATGGGGAAATTATGAGGATTAAATAAGATATGCCCGTTGGTTAGCACTTGGGGTTAATTTCACTTGGAGGTGGGCAGGAATCTCAAAGGAAGAGAATCTCTCAGGCCATTGAGAAAGGTAGCAAGACAACCTCCCAGTCTTCAGCAAAGGTGTTTTCCAGCAGACCCCATGAAAAGCAAGAAGAGGCACTCAACATGTTCCTCGCTTTGATAAATATCTCTCAGAGAGGCAGTAAATTACCGAATCCTTGTTTCAGCTAAATCAAACATACTGCAGATTCCATTGACATTTAATACTGATATTATAGCCCCCAGGAATAACAAGTGAAAGTAATTAAGTTTAATGATTGCAACGAACCCAATACGCTTGACTGCAGTGTGTACACCTAATTATCTTCCTTCTTTTGTTGTGTGTGCGTGGTATAACTAAGGCCTATTTGTTTAAAAAGGGCACTAATTTTAACATGCAATAGGAAAAGTTGCATCTGCAGCACCTTTCTGAAGGGCTCGCTCGAAACCCTAAGTGAGGAGAAGGTAGCTTGGCTTGTCAAAGTGGCAAAGGAGGGATGATGTAATGCTCAGGTCTCTAAACTGCAGGACAAAACCCACTTTCCCAGCAGCAGAGGAGGAAGCCAAGGAGGCCCAAGCCTCTAGGGTACCCCATCTTCTCCTCACCAAGGTAAAGGAAAAACAGAGGGATGTAGAGGCAAGAGGCATACCCTGGGGGAGGAAACGGTAAGGTCTGACTATGGTCCTCAGGCACTGAGTCTGCTCTGCTCACCTGGAGAGATGCTCCAGTGGTAGATGAATCATTGGCCTCAATGCCCCAACACCTCGCTGTATCCAGGCTCTTTGCCGTATGACTTTCACTTCTTTCCATTAAAAAGACAGAATATATTTCCCTACCCCTTGACTTTGAGTCCGAACACGTGACTTGCTTTGGCTAACAGAATAATGTGGAAGTGACAGGCTGCCAGCTACAAGCCTAGGGCTTAAGAGACCTTAAACATTTCTATTTACCATCTTGTGTTTCTGCCATTGCCATGTGACCATGCTTGGATGAGCCTGCTGGTCCCAGGTGGAGAAGGAGAGACACATGGCAGACGCACTGAGTCAAGCCCAGCCTAGATCAGCTGGACCCCAGCCCAGCCACAAATATGAAAGCTAAATAAATGCTTAGTGCTGATTTATTTATTAAGTGCCACTGGGATTTTGGTTTTTTTTAGTGGAGTATAAGTGCTTTGGTATAACAATGAAAACCTTGAAATGCTTTGAGAATTTGGGGACAATAAGCAATTTTCTGGGAAACAGCTTCCCAGGTTTCAGGGGATTTTGAAAACTGTGTCCGATTCGAGGGGAATTAGAAACCACCTGCAACAGTTAACCGCACCTCCCTGCACACAACCACAAGCTGAAAACTCCCAAGGCCTTCTTGGCTCTTCTCTCCTACAGCCACTGTCTTCTCCCAGCTCCACATTCGGTGACATCACATTAGTAACTTCAAATTGGCCATGGTGGGAGTATTTATACCATATACATTGGTGAAAGCTACCAACCAGGGTTTTTCCCCCCAGAGAGCCAGCTTAGCATACCCGTGCCTCAGGCAATCTGTTGATCAAGTCATCTTGCCGCTTGGGCAGCAGCAGTGTCTCTTGGAAGTAGCCCCTTCCTCCTAATCCTTGATTCCACTGTCCGTGCACCAGGGGCAGCCTGGAGCTGAGGAGCATATGTCAGAGTCAAATGACCTGTGTTCAAATCCCAGCTCTGCTACTTAGCAGTTGTCTGATCCTAGTTAGTTCCTGAAACATTTAATCCTCATTCTCCACGTGTGTAAAATGGAAATAATCAAACAGTATTTAACTCTTAGGGTTACTAGGAGAGTTCAGTGAGATAATTCAGGCAAAGCAGGCAGCACTGCTTACGACACCTCCTAACCACATAAGAAGTGACAGCAATCGTTTCTTGGTTCACGCTCACACCATCTTTTGCCGTGTTTATTTGCAACGCCTTCCAGGTGACTTCTCACTTGTTGGTCTTGCCCTCTTTCACTCCATTCTCCCCAAAGCAGACAGAGCAAACTTTCCAAAACACAAATATGATTGTGTCACTCCTTGCTCAAAATCTTCCAGTCACTCCCTTTGCCTTCAGGAGACAGCCCCAATCAACAAACAGGGAATGTGGAGCTTGGAGAGGTTAAGAAATCTGTTCAAGGTCATACACGCAGTAAATAACATAAGATTGGAGTCCAGGCTCTGGATCTCCACGTTCTGGCCTCTTAACCACTATGCTATACCGAGGGTGAAAGGATAGGTGGTTAGGAGGGATAGTTGGATGAACAGATGGAATAACAAAAGGAGAGAAAGATTGGGGGATGGACGGAAGTCTAGAAAGGATGGCAGATTCTGGAATGAAAGGAATGGATGGATGGATGGATGGAAGAGTAGAAGACAGAAGGATAAAGATAGAAGGATGAACTGAAGGATGGAAGAATGTAGGGATTCTCCTAAGTTGCTTTCTCTCCTTCCCTCTGGCCTGGCCTTTCCTAGCAAGGCCTTCTCTCCATGGACACCTACCTGGGACATCTACTGAGAATGTAGCAAGTCCTTTGAACCCTTCCACTTCCTGGCTCCGAGTTCTCTTTTCCTCCTGCCAGCTCAATTCATCCCTAAACAAGTCTCCCTTGGTGATCAGTTTCCAGTGAACTAACCACTTCTGTCTTCTTTTTTTTTTTTTTTTTTTTTTTTTTTTTGCTGTACGTGGGCCTCTCACTGCCATGGCCTCTCCCGTTGTGGAGCACAGGCTCCGGACACGCAGGCTCAGCGGCCATGGCTCACGGGCCCAGCTGCTCTGTGGCATGTGGGATCTTCCCGGACCGGGGCACGAACCCGTGTCCCCTGAATCGGCAGGCGGACTCTCAACCACTGTGCCACCAGGGAAGCCCAATTCTGTCTTCTTCCAGAAGCTCAGGCTGTCCCATGACCAGGGACCAAATTTATCTTAATAGTTAATATACACTAGGCACTTACTGTATGCTAGATATATAACTATCTCATTTAATCTTCACGATTCCCTTACAAGGTAGGTACTGTTATTTTCTCCATTCCATGAAGATTAAGAAACAGAGTCACAGAGACCTTAAATAATTTGCCTAAAGTGGCACCACTACAAAGTGGTGGATCCAGGATTAAACTCAGGCAGTTAGACCCCAGGGCCCATAATCATAATGACCGCACTGTGCTGCTATGTCTCCTTAGCTACCTCAGCTGTTAGCGCCATTCTCCATATTTGGATGGACAAGCTCTTATCAGTCCATGAGGGCGAGATTCACATTGTCTCTTGTGACCTTACCTAAGGCATTTCTCAGACATCTGCCAATTTATACAGTCATAAACAGCTATAGAGTACAGGTTACAGAATATACCACCATTACCAAACCAGAGCAATGTGGGCCGAAGACACTTCCCACATGGGATGAAAGGGCCTCTGACATCTTGCCTGAGAAAAACACTCCTGTAGGAGGCATGGCCTAGTTGGGACAAAAGACCCACAGTGGTTTCAGAATCTGACAAGCCTGGATTCTAGCCCCTACCCGCCGTTCAGTTAAGCTGTGTGACCTTGGGCAGCTTACATTTCTGAGTGTTCGTTTTCTTATCTGCGAAACAGGGAGAATACTAGCAGCTAGTATGAATAGTTGTAAGAATTAAATAAGATCATGTGTACAAAAGGCTCGACATGATAAAAAATACACAAATGACAGCTCTCGTGCTGGAGGTTGTCATATTCTGACTGCAACTTCTCTCTGCGCAGATAATCTGCCTGGAACTTTTCTAAACTGTGGTAGATTGTAGAATAATACCTCTCTACCACGAAGACACGTGATACAGTATAAACACTACCTGCGAAGAAAGGCTTTGTTTCTTCAAAGTGTGTTTTTTAAACAAAGTGAAACAGCTCAATCAACTTTGACCAAGGGCCCAAGGCCCTCACCTCCCTGCTCGTTTTCTCGTCCCCAAAGGCCTCACCTCTTGGCAGAGAATCTGTTGGATGAGTTCCTCTTCCGGTTTGATTATCTTTCCCTGGTTCACTGACAGGGCTCAATGCAATTTAATTTCATTGGGAGGAAGTGGTTCAGAAATCAAGGTCATTTAATTTCTGAAATGCAAGTAAAGGGTTGCCTTTCCTAGGTGATCTTTCTGCCGTTTTATCCCCTTAAAACGAAAAGTACAGTGGTTAATACAATGGCTTCAAGGTCATGTTAGAGCACCTTTGCAAATAAGGGAAGAATTCTTCCTACAGGATTTTAATTAGGTCGAGTACAACTAATTCTTCCTTTGCTACTTATTCCATTTCCTTTCCTTTCTGTAATTACTGCCAGTGTAACGCTGCTCACACACACACATGGGGCTGAGGAAAGCCGTGCGATTATCCTTTATTTCTCCTTCATGCAAGAAGGGTGGGTTTTATCCACTGCCTTCAGTCTTTGTAAATCTGAGGACTATGGTCCTAACAGCCTTATACACGTGGGTGTCAGCATCATTATAAGAAGTGAGGGGGTTTCAAATGTGACGCTAACACCGGGACACACAGGTCTCCCCTTCACCTGGTCTACAGAAAATGATTAGGCATCAGCACAAAGAAAATCAACGTGTGTGCACGTTGGCGATCCATAAACATGTGTCACCTGCCTGTCAAGGGCTTAGAGGGGTGTTAGGTACACGGGAGTCAGGGTTGCAAAGGACACGAAGGAGCTTAGGTTTGGTGAGACTGACGATTAGCAGGTACAATAAATCAGCAATACACTGCTTGGCTCTAGAACGGCAAAGGCACTGTGCAGCGGTGGTGACGGGGTGCAGGGAAGCAACCAGAAGGCTCCACAGAGGAGGTGAGGCTTCAGTTGACGGCACAAGTAGGATTCAGATCATTCACTCACTTAAATATTTCCTCAGTGCCTAATATATGCCAGGCATTGTGTAAGTACTGTCCTCACTTCAGTCCTGAGGGGCAGGTGCTGTCCTTACACCCACTTCACAGATAAGGAAACTAAGGCTCAGGTTCATTAAGCAAAGTGCTCAGAGACGCATTAGAGTGGCAGAACTGGGATTCAAACCCAAGTTTCTCTGACTCCAGACTCCAAGACAAAAAGGGAGAGAAGAATGAAACTCATGGGGAAGAGAGAGATCATACAGGTTGTCTGGACAGGGAAGAGAGCTGGAACGGAACCTTTAAGCGCCCATAAGCCAGGTTCTGTGGTAAGTGTGTCACCTCAGACACCTGTAACACCATTTTATGTTTAGCATAGCACTTTTCGGTACCTGTTGTTTTCTTGCTTTGTTTGTTTTTTATCAGGCTCCTCCTCTCTCTAGAACGTGAACTTCAAGACAGGAAGGCCATATCTCGCTTGATTACTGCAGACTACTCGGTACCTAGTTCCCTGACTGGCACATAGTAGGTGATCAACGAGTATGTGTGGAATGACAGATTAAATCTCATTTCCCAGGAGCCAAGGGGAGGAGGTGCTACACTGCAAACTCCAACAAGGTACTCTGCATTCTTATCTGATGCCCCACTGTATCACCAGCACCTAGGACAGCACCCACGGCAGAAGGCAGCTACTCAAGGACTGTTGAATGAAGGAGAGACGGAGAGAGGGAGAGAGAGAAGGAGAGGAAGAAGAAAAAGAAGGAGGAGGAGGGAGAGAGGGAGGGAGGAAGGATCAGCTAGAGCAAGACACATACATTTAGTAGAACGCAGATTCGAGTTCAGCTGAATTGTTACTCCCCCTCACTGACGGACAAAGCCACCTTGCTAGAGACTGAGTCAAAGAAAACTCACTGCTCTGAATCCATTCTCAGAAAGACCCAGACACCTGGCTGGTCCACATCCCTGAGGACTCTGTGCATACCATCCTCACCTGAACCAAAAGGGAAAGTGCTCTCTAGACCTTGCAGATCTCACCACCAACTTGGATTCTCTTTTCATTAATTTGTGTTTTCCTAAGGAATATTTATTCATGTAGTTTCTGTTTAGGCAGTTATTGAAATTATGTCTAATTATGTAATGATGGTAAATAATAATAATCACCTAGCTGCAACATGCTCTGCTTCTGTTATGGGTAAGGATTTTATGCAATTTACTAAGAAATTTTCTAAGGTAGGAAGGCTGATTAGGAAGAAGAGATGGTCATTTTGAATATTTGTTGAGTTATCACTATCCCTACCTAACTGTTATGCAGGAAAGGTCCTATATCTTTTTTTATCCAGCCCTAGGGCTGTACTCTTTGAATATTAATACCACAATTACTATTAATAATAGCTACTCTTAATTCAGCAGTTACAATGTGTCAGATCGACTTTAAATACAAATTAAAATTCAATGCAAACTTATGTGCCTTCAAAGACCAAGACAGTACGGTAAATGACTGAAGCAGGTTGGGTTGGGGATCAACAGGGAGCAGTGGGGTCTGCTGTGAACTGCAGCTCGCTTGCCCTAAAGGAGACAGCCAACACTCAGCTTCAGCTGGGTATTGCCGTTTGGAGATGTGGGAGTGGTGATGCCAATTCTTCTGACCTTTCAGGAGAAGCCAGAAATATGGATTTTCATGTGAAATCCCTAGATTTTTCCACTACTGTGTGTGCCAACAGTCTGTGTGCTGCCCATTAATAATCCCTCAACCTCAGGCATTTTCCATCCGAAGCTTCTGGAAGCAGGGGCTGTGTCGGCTTCGTTGATTGTGGCATGGGAGAAGGGAAGGAAAAACTGCACTGAGCTAACGTGGAGGCTGTAAGAGGCCATTTCTCATTTTTATTTAAAATCTCATGGAGGTAATTTCAGAGAACAATGAAATATCAGAAGTCTGGTCAGAGAGGAGAGGCGGGTAAAAGGGGTGGATATAATTACTGGCAGTACTGATAAGGAGAGCCAGAAACAGACAAGCCAGAGGCATGAAGTCCTTCTCCAAGGTCCGCACATGCCCCTGGGGCTGGCCAAGGCAGGGATCTGCACAGAAGGGGTGCCAGGCTGCCCAAGTCAGAGCCCCCCAGGACCAATAGGGACAAAAAGAGGCTGATCCTGGCTCTTAAGTAACAGGGGGGAACAGGGCATCCATGGTCTTCCCACCTCTGTTTAACTGTCATAACTCAGGGAAGTCTTACGTTCATGTTCCAGTGGCTTGATATTCCCTCCCCATAATATCCTTGGACTTCCCCTTTGTGACATTCATTATGCATGTGGTTATCTGTTTATATCAGATCCACTTTCCCTCATGAATATGAGAGTAGGGATTTTATCTGTCCTGTTTATCACTATATCTTTAGGACCCACAGAGCTTGACACATAGTAGGGGATCAACAAATAATGACTTAAAAATAAACAAGTGAATGAATAATCGTTTGACCTTAGGCATGGGTTACTTAATTGCACGGGTTCGTCAATAACGTGGAACAGGGAGAAGAATAGCGCCTCTTAGAATCACTGTCTTCTTTGTGCCAGTACCCACAGAAAATGTATACACTGTGTGTTTCATCTGCTTTCCACAACAGGCATATTAGATCAGTAGGCTTTTTATCCCAAATTCGTACTAAGGAAACCCAGGCTTACAGCAGCTAAATGACTTGCCCAAAGTCACACAGCTAGGAAGTGACACTATGGAGATTCCAGTCTGAGTTGTTCTGAATCTTTATCTGCTTCCCTACAGGAATTTAGAAAGTGAGAATGTCATTTTAGCAAACCGGTGGGAGCCAAAGCAAACCTCATAAAGAGATGCATTTGTTCTGGTCTTGAAGGGTGAATGAGGATCTAAAACGCAGAGGAAACAGGGAAAGCGTTCGAGGTGGAAGGAATGACTTGGGCAAGAGCCTAAAAATATCAGATCCATTCAAGGAATGGTGGGTGATCACTTTAGATAAAGGGGAGTACTGAGCGAGGCTGAAACCACATTGTGAAAACTCTGAATTCACTCATCCTCTCAGCAATGATTTAGTGAGTGCCTGACTCGGTGCAGCTCCGTGCCAGGTGATGCAGGGAAGGAGCCACGCACCCTGGCTTCCTGTCCCCACGGAGCTCGCAGTCTGGCGCTCGGCTACACTGACTCCATAGCGCCATGGCAAGGACCAAATGAAGAAGTAGGCAAGAAATTACTTTGAAGAGCTAAGCTTTGCTATTTAAATTTTCTCCTCTGTTCTGCTATGTCAGTTAGATGCTTTGTTGCGATTAAGTGAAAACTCCAGTTGAAACTGGCTTTCGCAGAAAGAGACTTCATTGACTCTGGTAAGAGGAAAGTTGGAGAGTAATATGGCCCTGCTGGTTTCAGGGGCTTTATCAAGAAAGCAGAACAAGTTCACCACGACTCTCTGCTCACCTCTCCTCTGTGTGAGGGCTTCATTCTCAGCCAGCCTGGCTCCTCTCAACAGCTCAAGACCTCATACCTCACTTTCACATCCCACTGAGTTGAAGCTTCTCTTTCCCAGTAGCTGAACCTGAGTTCAACTCTCATTGGCCAGAAAGTGATCACGTGCTCATCTTAGAACCAATCACTATACTCATAGGGACGGGATATGCTAATTGGTTTACACTAATTGAGACCTCCTTCTTCTCCACCAACCAAGCGAAAAACATAGGCTAAGAGTTAAAGAAAAGTGGTTTTACAAAGAAAATCCTGGGCATAATTTTACCAGAAGAATGGTAAATTCTGGGAATCAAAAGCATAGCAGTGCATTATTACCAGCGTGGGGGTTGTGATCTTAAGAAACCTCACATTATCAAAAATCACATTATAAATACACCATTACACTTGCCAAGCCAAAGTTGTTGGGGGCTTTTGGCAGAAATTTCAATAACAAGGTTTTCTTTTTTAAGATAGATCTGTTATTTTGTCACTGCAAGCTATAAAACTGACGAGACATGGCTGAGTACATCCTTAGCAGCACTTGAGATCAGACCCGAATCAGTGAGCTTCCAGAGTGGTCGTTCTGAAACCACGGGAGTGGTGGCTGCACGTTAAATCACCAGGAGAGCTTTTAAAAATGCTGCTGCCCAAGCCTCACCCACAGTGAGTCTCATTTAATTTGTCTTCAGTGTGGTCTGCCAGTGGATATTATTAAAAATAGTAGTTCTCAATTGTGGTCACAATTAGAGCCACCTGGAGAGTTTAAGTCCCAAAGTCTAAGCTAAAACCCAGACCAATTACGTCGGAATTCATGAAGGTGAGACCTAGACATCAGTATACATTGACGTTCCCACGAGCATCGTTGTTGGTAGCAACCAAAAGGAGCGTAAAGAACACGTTCCCAGCAAGCGGACAACAGCTCCATAAAGAAGCTGGGCATTCCTTTGCAACGTATAAGATGATTTTTCTTCTTAAGTCCATGCTTCTGATTCCCAATTTTGTTCCCATTATGTGCAATAGAGGTCTGAGTTAGGCAAGCCATGTCCATTAACTTAATTGATGGCATCAGATCCATTTCCTGCTATAAAAGCTTGTGTGGTGGGGGCTTCCCTGGTGGCGCAGTGGTTGAGAGTCCGCCTGCCGATGCCGGGGACGTGGGTTCGTGCTCCGGTCCGGGAAAGATCGCACATGCCGCGGAGCGGCTGGGCCCGTGAGCCATGGCCGCTGAGCCTGCGCGTCCGGAGCCTGTGCTCCGCAACGGGAGAGGCCACAACGGTGAGAGGCCCGCGTACACCAAAGAAAAAAAAAAACAAAAAACTTGTGTGGTGGAAGTTGCCAGGATCAGAGCTATTTTCATGGCTTACACATGAGACTCACAAGCCACCATCATTGTCAACGATCTGAGTTAAGGATTTGCATTGAGCTAATATTTAATAAGGGCTTAGTTTGTGCCAGGCACTGTTTTAAGCAGTTAACATAGACATGACTTATTTAATCTTCAGAAAACCCTGTGCTATCATTATCCCAGTTTTACAGACGAGGAAATCCAGACACAGAGAGGTTCAGTGGCTGGCCCAAGATCCCATGGCTACCAAGTGGTTGGGCCAATATTTGAATCTTAGCAGCCTGGATCCAAGGTCTATACTCTTGACCTCTATGTTACAGGAAGGCTGGCTGGAACTTAAAAGGAATGTTCCATACCTCTTACTGTATTGCCACCCTAGTGAGCACATGCGCAGCTTGAAGGGACTCTCCCCTGTGTTCTCATTAGAGACAGTGGCTGGTGGCCTCTGGACTGCTGGCCTTTCAGATCAGGTCCGCAGGGTTCCTTCTTTTATCCACTGGCTCAAATGATTTGATGAAGGTTAAAAGATGCTGCAGGGGAAGGAGGCAGGAGACAGGTGATGGGAGTTCACCACTCTCATCCTCAATGTCTTCGCTCAAGGAGAAAGTTCTCTCCGCACCTCTTTCCCTAGTTAATTCTAACTTGGCCTTCAGGACTCAGGTCAGGATTAGTATCCCCTCTGAGAAATTTCTCCCGATCAACTCCTTCTCACTCCCAGGTTTTCCTTCTCTCTCAAAGGAAGTGTGGAGAAAACAATTCTCAGATTAAGAGTTGAGATTCGGGGAGAGGTCTGCCTTTGTTTAGCAAAACCACCTTGATGAACAATCTTGGTTGTGGAAGGATGGCTCTTAGACTCTGGAAGGATTAAGACATCCATGAAAAACTGAACGTCTCTGTATAACAATGCAAGAGGAATTTGGAAGCTGCTGGGCAAGATGAGTAGTGAGGATGTGAGGAGATTCTTGGAGGTGAAAGACAATATCATGCCTGCAGGACAGGAAACTTGAAGAATGACATTGGCCCGTGAGAATTCCCCTCATGCTCTGGCAGGTCTGGCAAAGGGACCTTACAATAAGGATGTCCTCTTAAGCCATTGGCTGTGTTATAATTGAACCCCTTTTACTGCCTCTCTCTACCCACTCACCCACATCCCAAAATACATTAAGTGAATCTTGACTATCCCTTGGTTGACTGACATTTTGGAGCGGTCAGGGAAAGTAGATTTGTCGAATATTTGGGCTGATGTGGAGAAGAGCACAGTCACAGAAAGCAAAAGACAAATGCACCTAACAGTAAGGGAGGATAGAGCTGGAGACAGGAGCATAAGCCATAAAGTTTAGGAAAATCTTGGGGAAGACTAATCCAATAGCATGAGATGCAGTCAGGGATATGAGCCAATGTTATTTAATTCTCAAAAGATAAGGCAAGCTCTGCTATTATTTTAGGGACGCAAGGTTTCTCTTAAGGTTGGATTCTTCAAAGGCACTCACCTTTCCTTTGCAAATTGCCAACATTATACAAGAAATTTTAACAAGCAACTTCTTTAATAATCTTGATTCTGGCCATGCTGAACCATTTTAAACTCTACAGACACTTCACATTTTTATTCCTCTGCAGATTTTTATACATGTTTCTCCATCTGCCTGAAACATACTTGCCCATAATCTTTGCCTATTTTAATTCCTGCTATTCTTTCAGATCTCAACCTTAGCTGTCACTTCCTGTGATGTATTAGTGAGGGTGTTTTCGACTGCCAGGAAAAAACAACATTTAACTCAAAATGACTTAAACAACAGGATATTTACTGTTAAATTAGATGCCTCTCGTGTATCATTCTGTTGCTCTCAGTGCATTGTGTTCTTCATGCCAGTGGGCCAGCAGCCAAAGAAAAGAGTGACAGTGCCAGTGAGGTTAATTGATTATTAGTACATGAAAAACTAGGGGTGCAACTACCCAGTGGGGGTAGGGAGAATCCACCGGCTTATCTTTTGGTGCTTCTATTCCCTGAGATCATAGAAAATTTGCAGTTTCAGGAAACATGGCCCCAAAAGGGCAAGGCAACAAGGGCTCAGGGTAATCCAGCATGGTAGTGAAAGGTGAAGATGATAGATATGAATCAGGAGCTCACAATCAGCTGCAACAGCAGGGATCATAGTTGCAAAAACCCCCTTGCCTTGAGTCTTTGCAGCTACCACCTTGAAGAGGACTCTGTGATGAATCAGACTTGTACCTCTTCTCTCAGGGAAGAAGTAAGGGTATATTGTTTTCAAAAGGGGAGGTCAAGAGGGGATCTGATTGATGCAAGGCATGGACGATATTAGATACCATATCACCATATCCTTCTATCACCGCTGAGATTCCATCAGAAGTAGGTACAATCTGACTGTACCTCAACTCATCCTTGCACCTGGACCACACATTTCTCATCTCCTTCCCAAGGTTTCCCTGTTAATGCTAAGCTGTTGGACACTGTTGAACCTGGCTGGTACCCATGCATGCAAAACTCAAAAGTCTGAGGCAATTAAAACACCATAGGCAAACCTTTGATCAACAGGAGGTGAGAGTTGGTGCATAAACTATCCACCCTCTCCCCCTGATGCACTGTCCCAAGATGCAGTTTACATGGCTTCTTAGAGGACTGTCACACTCAGTGGCAGCCAACTTGATAATGCTTCCTCATACTGGCCCTTCCTCCTTCCTGCCTTCATTCTCTCTGTCCCTCACACGTGCTCCCTGATACTGTATCCTCTACTGAGGTGCATATCAGCATTTTGTCCCAGGATCTGCCTTTTTGAGCAAACCAAAGATAACAATCACCCATAACAAAAAGTACAGAGGCAGGAAGTTCCAGAGTTCAGAAGGATGTGTGCCCTGGTTATTTTTCCAGTCTTCCTTTTTCAGTGCCTTGGGTTTTGTCTTCACACTTATCCTTTCATGGTTTTAATAGGGCTGCAGTAACTCCAAGTACCAGGACCTCAAACAAAAATGTTCACATTCTGAAAGAGGGGAAGAGAGCATAACTTGTCCTTTCTGGATAGGAGTTAAGTCTCCTAGAAGCTCCCCAGGCTTCTGGGAGATACCTTCTCACATCTTCTTGCCAGAACTGCATCCCATTCCCATTCCTAACTGGCATGAGGAACTGACTTTCTTAGTCCAATCATGATTCATCCCTTGGGATTGGAGAAGACCCATCCTCCCCTAAGTTGCGTTCCTGAACTAATCAAGAAAGAAGTGAGGGATTAATAGCGGTGGGCACAGTGGTAACTATGTCAGACACTTATTAGCTAACCCAGGAGCCATGTTCAACACTCCTTCACCTTTGCCTGTCTCCCACTATAGAGGCTAAAGAAGCAACATATTGACTTTCAGCTTCCTTTGCAGCTAGGGAGCCACGTCATCTGTTTTTAGACATGTGTATGTAAGGGAAAGCTTTGTAGGGGGCTTCTTCTAGGTCCTCCTTGATAAAAGTATATTGACACGAAAAGAGCTTTCTCTCTCTCTCTTGCTCCCTCTTGGGTCACCTCTCTGATTCATTTCTTTACCCCTGATCATGTGAAGATATGATTCCCAGAGCTTTGGAAGCCATCTTGCAACCATGGGGCAATAAACCTAAGTACGAAAGACTAACAAACTAATAAAGGTAGAGTAGAATGATGGAAAGAACTTAGTTCCTTAACTACATCCTTGAGCCACTAATGCAGCCCTGGGATTGCTTTTCTCTGGATTTTTTTAAGTTATATCAGATTACTGTCTTTCTTATTTAGCCATTATTATTTAAGTATTACGTTACATGCAGCTAAAAGCCCTTCTAACTGATAAATCAACCAACATTTCTAGGAGGTATCCCTGGACCCTACAGACTATATTAGCTATCCCTTTCCCCTAACAGCCAAGGCTTCCTGCTATCATGGCTATTACTGCAGCACGCTTTCATTGTTCAGTTAAACAGAGATTCCTTTGAATCGTCTGAATTCTGCAAGGAAAAGCTGAGCCACTGCCACAGAGAGTGTAATACAGGATTCCTGCACAGGGCAGTGGGCTGGTCTAAGCACCTCCACAGTCTCTTACAACTTTGAAATCTATGACCCCAATTCCTTTAATATAAATGTCCCTTTTCCATGTATAAAAGGCTTTTTTCCTTCCATTATGTCATAGCAAATTGCTAGGCAACACAAGAATAAAACTTGGGTAAGTGTTCTATTCTGTTTGTACTGTGGGGAACTATCAAGCTAAATTTCCACTTTTGCAGATCATTTGGGGGATTATTTGTTATTCTGAACAGGCCTGTCCCCATTCTCCTTCAGCAGTATGGAGAATGGATACGAAAAAAAATGTGCGTAAATGTTTCTTTCTTTTTGAAATGATATTAATAAAGTATTTCCTGTGGTTATGGCTAATAAGTCACTTGTTTCCTAATGTTTCTGTATCAATATGCTCTTCAAGGAGGCTTAAACCCCAGACCTCTATACGTAGTGTGGTATTTGTGGAGTTCATTACAGTCTATAATTAACAGGGGGATTGCCTTTGGGGAAGAACAGAGAATTGAAGATTAAAAACCTGACCAAATATTTACCTGCAAACAGAAACCTTTTATAAGGAGCAAGGACATTGTAAATTTATAAATGTTCAGAAAATGTTCCCAATATTTTGTCTGTTTTCACTGAGTGATTTCTTGGTGGTCGACCAGAGAGCAGAGCAGAGAATGACACTGACTGTCCTCCAACTCTATGCCGGGTACTCGATGAGTCACTTTATAGGTATTATCTAATTAAATGATTTTTGTCATTTAAAAATACTCTTTACAATTACATAAGTAATACACACTTGTAAAATTTGTCAGCAATTCAGGGACATAAAGATGAAAAAGTGAAAGTTCCCCTTCACTCCCTTTACCCCTCAATTTCCCTTACATTCCTGGAAATAATTACCATTCCCTTTGGTGTATATCCAACCCGACTTTATTTTTTCTATGCCTTTTCATAAATGCACATATTCTTACATGAATATATAAACAAGCCATACTTCATGTATTCTAGGATGCACTTTTTTCAAGTTTAAAATCTCTGCAATACGAACACATCTTACAATTAAAGGAATTCTACAGTGGCCAATTTCTCTCTTTCTCAGTGGCACATAAAATAATGGTGCATCCTGAAATAAGTGGCATTTTGGAGTAACAAAATACAGTAGATACAGCGCTTACACAATTATATAGATGTATGACTGTGTGAATTGCTATGGACAGCTTTCAGTACACATGGGTCTGCCTCATTCATTTTAATGTCTGTGTGAGCTGCCATTGTATGAATGTACCTGCATTTATTTAGCCATATACCTTGTAGATGGACCTTCAGATTATTTCCAAGTCCTCCTGGTGGAAAACAGTGCTGCACTGACCATCCTTGCCCCCAACTCTTTGGATCCATGTAATAAATAGTTTTTTACAAAGAGATTCCTATCTCATGAGTTTTCATAGTTACCCTACATGGTAGGAAAAACTTAGTTATTCAGAACTCAATGAGACACATGTTCAAGTCCTAGCTCCAGAAATGCCGTGTTGGACAACTCAAGGGAGTTCAAACTGTCATTTGGGTCAGGGGTCAGCAAACTTTTCTGTAAAGAGCCAGATGGAATGAACACCTGAGATGTGTGTATGACTCAGTTTCTTCACCAAGAAAATAAATCTGTGTTAACAGTGTTTGTGAGAATTAATACAATGCGGCAAGTAAAGCATTTACAAGTGCTTGGTAAATGCTATAGCTATTAAAAATTTTTATTCTTTTACTGATGAGGAAATTCATAGTTATTAATTCACAGAGGCAGGACACAAACCAGGTGAGTCTGACTCCAAAATTTGTGCCTCTCCTATAGCACCTACTGCCTCAAAAGGAAGAATCTATTGCAGAGAGAAACTGAACTCAGGGGAGCTGAAAGACTTTTATAAAGTCCTACTATGTCACTGTCAGACATAGTGGACTTTGGCTCTTCGAGTGTCCAGCAAATACACTCCCCACCTGAGAAGGCAGCTTCTGTGAGACCCAGTCCTCTGGGCTTGCTGACATCCCCAACCAGTGGATTGTCCTGTTAGTTACGCCAATTTAATATGATCGCAGTTCTATTTCCTGGATGGAAATGCAACCACAGAGGTGTTGATAAAGCTGTCATAGCAAGATGGAGATAGTAAGTCTCATTAATATTAAGAAAAGAATAAACCCATAAATAAGACATTATCAAGTGAAATAAGATAGTCTCTCCTCCAACTTCTAACAAACCTCATGTGCAAAACCATGTAATTTCCCCAGGCATCCTCCCTACGAGACAGATGTATAGAATATGAATTGTGCGGGGAGGGAAATTGATATGCAGAACAGGAGTTGGCAAAATAATTAGAGCCGGGAGGCTCCCTGAGTCTCGTGGTTTATTTCAGAAGTCACCAAATGTACAATCCCGGGGTCCAGACCAGACGGGTATGTAACATATCAGTCCTTGAAAAAGCCTGGAGATGATGGAGAGGTGATGGTACTGGCTGCTGAGGGCGAAAGCAGTGCCAGGCCTGACACACTGAACAGGTAAGGGCCACCCCCCCAGGTGGGGAAGGGCAGGGGCTGCCCCTTTGGTGGCACAGCACTGCCTAGTACAGTCGCATATGCTCCTTACCCACTCTGCCCGCTAAGGTCCCAAGCTTCTGCGTCCCTCTCAATCGTCCCAACCATTTCTCCTGGCTGAGGCTAAGTACAAAATGCAAGTTGTATTAAGTGCCTAAAACCTTATCAACTAAGAACCACTTGCAGACGGGGACCAGTTGGATCTGTATCCCCAGAGGGCCCCCAGCTCAACACCTGGCTGTGGTAGGGAGTCTAGAGATGCTTATTGATTGGAATTGACTAAAGCCACCAACAAAATACCCCGATGGAATAGGAGAGAAAGGAGAGAAGAGAAAGGCAGGAGTGAGGGGAAGAGAAGAGAAGGAAGACAGGAAGGAGGGAGGTAGAGAAAGTGGTGAAGATGCTGGAATGTGAACTGAGCAGATTGAGGCAGAAAAGGAGCAGAGAGACGAGGGAAGAGAGAGGACGAGACCGACGTAGAGCAGCGACAGAAGGCAGAGGAGGCAAAGGGGAGTGGAACGCGAGCTGAGCGGACAGGGCAGGGAGATGGGCAGACAGAGAGAAGAAGCAGGTGGGGGCACAGGGGAGGCAGTGAGACAGGCAGAAAAAGACACACGGGACAAACACACTGAAAGAAAGATGGGCACAGAGATGGTCAGACCCCCGCAGACTGAAACAGGGCACAAAGATGGAAAGAACGTAGACAAAGCCTGAGGAGGGACAGAGATACAGGGCAGAGCCAAAGGCTTTCCTGGTCCCCCAGGGGAATCCACACTCCCCTCAGTTTATCTTCCTACTGAGCTAATTCCTTGATAAAGAAAGGGAAGAAGAAAAAATGTCTTTCTGGAAGAACAGATTCTGAAAACCCATTACTTGGGAGGTGAAAAATGTCCTTCGTCTCCAGGCATTCTGCCAGTTCTAAGGTGGCGCTGCATCTCAGCTTTTACTTATAAAAAAGCTGCATCTGGGCTTGCATCTCAGCCCCAGAGAGCCTGGGTGGCGGGGGGGGGGGGGGGGGGGGGTGCGGGGGGCTGACCCCTCTGGACTCCAGGCTGCTCGACGTGGTAAGTTGTGACCAGGAACCCACTCTATCTACCCTCATGGAATTCTTGACAGGATCAGCTCAAATAGCACTGTGAAAGCCTTCCAAAAAGTACATCACCCGCTGAGATCACCCAGTAATGAAGGTGAGAAGTTAGTTTGTTTCGGTTGACTCCTATAGTCATTCACATCCCTCCCTCCCTCCCCACTCCCTCCCCTCCCCCTCCCTTACTGTCCTTCTCTTTCCCATCTACTCCCCCACACTGCACGTCTGCTTTATATTCCAAAGAGAGCTTGACTTCAGCCCTCAGGCCATGAAATATTCAATCCACTTGGACACTTTTTAATGAATCTGGGGTTTGATTCACGCCATTGCGCCTTGACGCCTGCCTCTGTAACCCCTTCCTGGGACCGACTAGTCGGCTTTGAGTACTGCCCTGGAGATGGAGACAAGACCTCCTCTCCTCTCCCGGAACTGGTTTGCTGAGGCATCTGCAAGCATTCTCTTTGCCATCCCGCCATGCGTGCCCGGAAGAGGCAACAAGGCGACGAGATCTCTGTCTTACGCAAGAGTCAAAGGTGACTTTTAAAGGATGAGAAAAGAAAAATGCAAACCAAAAGCTACTAACAGCTCAGGCGGCAAATATCCAGGTGATTAACAGGCTGGCTGGATCAAGGATACAGATGTTTCATCCGAATTCCACGTTGTCCTCACCTGACTTTCTTCAGCAACCCCACCTCCCATACAGACTCAATGATCACAAGATGCATTTGCACTTATTGACATTTTGCTCTGTTAAAAAAAAAAAAAGTGGGCTTTTCATTGCTATTACTATATTGCGCTAGTGGGTTTTGTCTGACAGGTTGAGTCATAATAAAATTAAACAGATTGATGCATTTAAGACTTTTAGCACAGTGTCAGGCACATGTTAAGTGCTGGACAAATAACCAGTATTTTGATTAATTTTAGTCATAGTCATTGTCACCGTATTCATCTTGGGGACAGGCCTGGCGTTCCCTTCTGCCTGCAACAGGTCACACCATATCTGGCACTGACGTGGTTCTTAGTAAAATTTGCCAAGGAGCTGTTTGGACAGTGAGCATAGGCTTCCCAAACAGTCTGTGCATCCCAACGTGGTCTCCCTTCTTCCCTAAACTCCTATCCAGTCATACAACAAATAGTTACCAGGCACCTGCCGAATGCCACACATCATAGTAGGTGCTGGGGATTCCAGATGAGCAAGATAGAAAGGGTTCTTACCTTCAAACTTGTTAAGCCACAGGACTTCCCATCCATGTCAGTGACAATGACACATCTTTATACAGCACGGGGCACAGCCAGATACTCTTCTCAGATCCTTACCGGCACTGACACACTTAATCCTCACCATTGGTCTTTGGGGGAGGGACTTCTACAACTCTCATTTTATATTTTATGTATCTATAGACTGAGGCCCAGAGAGGTCGATTAATCTACTGAAAGCACACAGAAATAAGCAGCAGAGCTGGGATTTAAAAGCAGGCAGTCTGGCTCCAGAGTCCACACAGCTACACCACAGTGGTGCTGCACCATTCAGTTCATGGTGCTACATTCTGTGAGCGACTGTTTCCATTTGTTTCTGCAAATAGATTAGAATATCCTTAAACTCCGTGGAGACAGGAAGCAGATTAGTGGTTGACAAGGGCTAGGAAGAGGGGGAGTGAAGAGTGATCACTAAGGGGTATGGAGTCTCCATTTGGGATCATATAAAAGTTCTAGAACTAGATAGTGATGATGGTTGCCCAATATTGTGAATGTACTTAATACCATCGACGTATACATTTTTAAATGGTTAAAATGGTCAATTTTATCTTATGGGAATTTTATCCCTTAAAAATTTTCTTTAATCCTTAAGTGTAGGGTTGTCTTATATCTTTCATATCCCCACAATGACTAGAATGTAATAGTTCTTAGCAAACACTTCATGATCGGCTGAGTGATTGCCAGTGGTCTTAGAAGTGGAGTTTGTTTTGTTTTTATTATCATCACTCTTGTGATTATTATAAACAGAGCCCTTTTGGAGCCCAGAAGGTTCCTGTCCATCTATGAGCAATGGGACCACAGACTGTGCTGATTCCGAGGGTGAGGGGACAGGTGTTCAGCATCAGGTGCTGGGCTAGGCCGCGCAAGGTGCTTCCCCAGAATAGGCGATACACAGGGGCGAGTCAGCATCAAGACGGGGTTGAGAAGGCAAAGTTCAGAACCAGAGGAACAGCTCAGGCTTGAGGTCTGAGGGACAAATCAGGGCTAAAAATAGAAAACAACCTCAGGGTCAGGAAGTGAGAGAATCGGAAGCCTTTTGGGAAGAAGAATACAACAATAATATAAAAATAACAGTAATAGTGAATCAAACCCTTAGATAATGCTTTCCACGTGCCAGATACTGACTCAAGGGTTTTCACATATTAATTCATTTATTCTGGATTATTATTGTCATTACCCCCATTTTATAGGTAAAGAAACTAAGGCACAGAGAAGTTAAGTGACTTGCCCAAAGTCACACAGCTAGCGAGTGGCAGACTCTGTATTCTAAGCCAAGTGGTCAGGAGCTCTGGATTGACTCAACCATAGGAGTTAAGGAGTGAATCTGGAGTTAAGATTCTGGTCCTGCTGAGAGCTAACTGCTGGCCTGAGGAGAGGAAGGGCCCCTGGAGCTTGAGGTTTAAGGATGCAGACGAAATGCAGTCCTCAGGGCCCTGGACTCACAAAGGAATAAGTCAGTTCCCAACACCTAGAGGTAGAGAGGTGTAACGGTTAGGAACACAGATTCCGGCCTAGAAGCTGGGCCTTGGACTCCAGCTCTGCCCCTTAGCAGCTGTAAAACCTCAGGCAGATTCCTTGATCTCTCTCTGCCTCAGTTTCCTCATCTAAAACGGAGATATGATCCTTCCTAACTGTGAATTATTATAGAGTTACTGTCAGGAGTACATGACTTGATTTTTGTAAAGCGTTGAGAACAGCGCCTGGCATAGAGGAGGCAGAATGCGAATGCTAAATAAAATAAACTCAGTCAAGTAGGAGCCACAACGCCATGTACCTTGGGTGGGGGGGACTTGGAGAAGCAGCAACCAGATGCAGAGCTCCCTGCACACGTTGCCTTTAACAAAGGAAACCGAACTCTTGGCTGAAAAAGAACTGGTGGCTGGTGTCACACTGAAACTTACCCTTATGTCTTGAGCCACCATGCTGTTCGTGTGCCCACAGTTCCTGCACGCCTCCTCCTGTTTCCACCCGTGGCAGGAAGGGAGGGGCTGCAGGTCCTCCTGCCTCAAGCTGCCCACGTGGTGATATTTAATTAATCTATTCATTTGATCTTCTGGTTTGCTCAGTGGCTCCCTTTCCTTGATGCTCCCTGAGGTTTGAATACAGTAAAATTCAGCCCTAATTAAAACTGTCGAGATGCCAGCAGTCTCTGTTAATGAAACATCAGAATGAGACTGGATTTCTTTTTTTTTTAACAGGCTTTTCTTAAACTCTTTGAGAGGGGGGATAGAATGAGCCCAGGTAGGAAAGAACAAAGTTAACAAACTCCCTCGTCTCCAAGTGTGTGAGGGTGGCCTTTCTAAGTGTCTCTTCTGGTCTGGGACTGGAAGCCAGTCCTTTGAGCAGAAAGAGTCCTAGAGTCTGTGTCCAGAGATCTCCTGAAACCTCCCATTTGGGACCTAGATCTCAGTAATTTTCTCCCATCTTAGAGACTCCGTTTTTCCATCTGCAAAATGGGGATGCCAGACCAGCTTTAGTAGTCTATGGTTTGAGAACATTAAGTTGTCAAGTCCTTGTATTCTTGAGCCTGGCAGGACAGAGTCGCAGGACCATCTTCCACCCCCGTCTCTCCCCTCCCCTCATCATCCTGAGAAAATGGCCACAAGCAGTGTTTTCCACTCAAGTCACTGGGCTTTGAGTGATACAAGCTTCCCACAGTCACCAGGAACTGGACTAGAGATTGGACTCCTAATTCTAAGCAGCACTGCAAATCTAACTGAGAGGGCCAGGATTCTCCACATTGGGTGGAACCAGTCAGACCCAGCCAGATTCCCTCTCCTGGGGGAGTTTTAGCTGTTCCTCTCCCCAAGCAGAGTAGAGAAGCAGCAGTGTGGGCACTGGCCAGGCAAACCTGGGTGTAAAACCCTCCTGGTACCTCCTCCATGCCACGTAGCAGCATGTGGTGTACACTCTCTGGGCCTCGGTTTCATGATATGTAAATGAGGATAATAAGAATAATTCCCTTCTTTTTTTTTTTTTTTTTTTTGCGGTACGCGGGCCTTTCACCGCTGTGGCCTCTCCCGTTGCGGAGCACAGGCTCCGGACACGCAGGCTCAGCGGCCGTGGCTCATGGGCCCAGCCGCTCCGCGGCATGTGGGATCTTCCCGGACCGGGGCACGAACCCGTGTCCCCTGCATCAGCAGGCGGACTCTCAACCACTGCGCCACAAGGGAAGCCCTAATTCCCTTCTTTATCTCATTAGATAACTACGTCAATTACATGGCACGGGACTTGACACATATTAGCCCCTAGTTATAGGTAGCTGGTAGCTGTGGTTACCATTGATGGCAGCAGATAAAAAACAGGAGAGAGAGAGAGAGAGAGAGAGAGAGAGAGAGAGGGAGAGAGAGGGAGAAGGCAAAAGCAGAAGAGACACAGAGATGGCAAATCACAGAATGTGTGCATGGTGGAGTGCCCTTACACGCGCTCTCGGCCCACGTGCTCCAGGGGGACTCCACCCCTTTTCCAGGAACAAGCATGTGGCTCAGGCCCAAGGCAATCGGAGCCTCACATTCTCCTGGCCATTGTGACTGGTCCAGAGGAGAGCACGCAATCAAAGTCAGCCCATGCCTGGTTGCACTCTGCCGTACCCGAGACACAGAGTTCAGTTGATTCTCCAGGGTCCATGAGAAATCAACTCCCACTGACCCTTTTGTGACTTTCGGGGACTCTCGTAAATTTGCTGGGCAGGTCATGGGAAAGGACCACATCACAGAGCAAGTGGCTTTCCACCAGACGGTCACCTTGCCTGAAACGTACTCTTCCTCTCTTGTTTGTCGCTCCCCACCTCCCTGGAACAACCCAGGTGCTTCCAAGAATAAACTTCAGTCCCGAACACCCACCAAAATGTTTTCCCAACAAAGGGAGCTTTCTATTCCAAAGAGCAATTCTGGCTGAACCAAGTGTCCTCTGTCTGTCTGCGTAAGTCAATTACCAGGTAAGCCCTCCATCAGCAGAGGACATTATCGTAAGCGTTCCTGGGCAGGAGATAAGATCGATATCCTCTCCCCCTCATTTTGCTGGGTTGTTGCTCCCACCCCTGGTATCAACATCCCAGGCAGACCGAGCAAAAGACTTTCCACCTTAGTTCCCAGAGGAGAGAGATTGTGATGCACAGCCATCTCATTTTTACTTTTTAACGTTTTTATTGGAGTATAATTGCTTTACAATGGTGTGTTTATAACAAAGTGAATCAGTTATACATATACATATGTCCCCATATCTCTTCCCTCTTGCGTCTCCCTCCCACCCTCCCTATCCCACCCCTCTAGGTGGTCACAAAGCACCGAGCTGATCTCCCTGTGCTATGCGGCTGCTTCCCACTAGGTATCTATTTGACGTTTGGTAGTGTATATACGTCCATCTCATTGGACTTAGGGTTTGCAGGTCCCACTGCCACCAGAATTGCCAAGGTTAACCTTGAGAACTGGAATTAATAACACAGCAATGGCCTTGCACCCACCACGGGTTCCCCCTGTTAGTTAATAGAATGATTCATTTGAATTGCTTCCCCCTTCATTGATGGTGAGGGGCCCACTCCTCCCACTGCTATAGCCCTTCCCTCTCTAGGAAAAGACAAGTGAGGCTTATTGAATTCGAATACATCATCCTGGCAGTGGGCATCAACAGAGAGAGACAGACGTGAGAACAGAACACGGAGCCCCATATCCATCCCTCACGGCCCCCCTCTCCTCCTCCTCTACTCAGCAGATCTACTCAGCACCCCCTAGGGAAGCCGAGAGTTCATTATGAACACTAGCGAAGGGTCAATAAATCCACGGCTGAGATTTCAGTCACCTACTGTGGCTGTCCTCACCACCAGCAAAGTAGTTGCATGGCCCCAGCCTCGTTTGTGGGGTGGGGATTGGTGGCAGGGAGCTCAGAGGAGCTCTAGAGCCAGAATGATCTTTTCCTAAAGCAAATTTGATCGTGTAAAACCTCTCCACCTCACTTAAAACTCTTCAGTGGCTCCCTATTGCCTCCAGGATAAAGACCAAAGGATTTAATGTCGCTCACAAGGTTCTGCAGGGTCTGGTCTCTGCTGACGTGTCTGACATTACATATCCACGCCTGCCCCCTCCCATTCGCAGCCTCTCCAGTCACACTGAGAGACTTTCAGGCTGTCAGTGGCTTAGGGGGCCTCCAGAGCTCAGGTCAAACCTAAGTTCCTCGTTCTGGAATAGATCCTGCTTTAATACAGTCTTCTAACCCCTCACACCTGCCCTCCACCACATTTGTTACACCTCGTGCTTTTGCATTTCCCTGTCTAAAGACTGGGTTGATGCTTTGCCTTCCCACTGGTGTGTAACTCTATGTTCTGTTCACCAACCACCTCCAGCTTCTACCACAAGGCCTGGCACACAAAAGGAACTCAGTAGATCTTTGCTGAATGAATGTAGTTATAAGGTAGGGTACGTTCCAAGAGCCGGAATCTGGAAGTGGCGCTAAAACAGCGTGTGCAACAAGGTGGGAGAAGAGGCAAGAGAGGTGAACGGAGGAGATCACGGGACAGTCATCATTCAGCACCGACTGTGCGCCAGGCACTGTTCTACGCGCTGAGGATACAGCAGTGAGTAAGGTGGACAACACGCTCTAAGTTTCTGGAGCTTACATTTGAGGTCATCCCCCCCTTATGTTGCAGGATATTGATCCTGGCAGTATCTCCAGTTGTAGTGTTATTCTAAGTTGTGACAAGAATAAATTGCACACATAACCAGGGGTAAAGGACCTCCCATGGGCCACCTCCAGAGCTGGGGTCTCATCCACGGGGAGGCCAGTTAAGTACTTCAACACACCCCCAAAATAAATCCCCTCCACCACCTGTTGATAAGAAGTGGGTGGCTTCTTCTCGATTTTGCGGAGGCTTAGGGAAGGCGGATTGCGTTGCACAGCGTAGGATTGCTTCCCCCTTGCACACCCCAAGGCCCTCACCCCTACCGGCCACTTCACCTCTCTTCTCTCCCTCTCACGCCGCCTCTCAAAATTCTTTCTGCTCTGAGCAATTCAGCCTTCATCTTCAGCTTGCAAATTTTCCTAATAGTGACCATCTGCCGTTCTTCAAACGTGCCCCTTGGTCTGTGCTCCCGTATACGCACTGATCTAATTTGCTTGCTCTCCTATGGACAGTTAGAATCCACCAGTGCACCACAGCCCACTGGCGGTCACACATGGGGCCTTGCTCCACAGGCTAAGGATTTCGGCCTCTGTCTAGAGGGCCATGTGTAACACAGGAGGTTTCTGGTAGGGGCGTGACCCTGGGCAGACTTCCCCACAGCACCGGAGGCTTCACCTCAGCTGCCAGGAAGAATCCAGATGCAGCTGTGGGCTCCCTTCTTCTGGCATTAATTGAGGCTTCACCCAGGGCCCAGCTGCAGAGAAGCCCATGTGGTGCAGCACAGACGGGGAGCAGCTGCATAGGCGGCTCTAGGCTCAGCAGGCCTGCCCCACCCCAGGGGTCTTGCTGCTGGAAGCAGAGCTAGGGTGGCCTTGGGGAGAGGGCATCTCTGAAGTGGAAGGGAAATGCTTCAGCTTCCCACAGAAGAGGGAAATGGTTGTTTCCTTGGGAAAAACCTATAAAGTGGAATCGCCCAGAGGATTCTCTCTGATCTCCTTTGAGGACTGAAGCCTGCAGTCAGTGGCCCTTCCACAGAGCGCTCGTTTCAAGGGAGAGCCACAGAGTTGTGCGGCCTGGCAACCCCACCTTCCATCTCTTGCATCCAACCTCCTGTGGCTGGGCCCAGTGGGCCCAGAGAGTCGTCTGGTAAGAATCAAAATTGTCAAAAATAATTGCAGATACCATTTATCAAGAATTTACCAGGGCAACCTGCTTAACACACACGATCTTGATTAAGCCCCTCAATAACCTGGTGAGATGGAGATTATTATCACCATTTGACAGATGAGGGAGCTAAGGCTTCCATCTACTTTCAAGTCCTGGACTCCCAGTTAAAAGCATTGTGATACTGAGCACGTTACTTGCTTAGCCTTTCCGCCTCAGTGACATCCCTGAATGCAGCTGCGTACAAAAGTCTCTCTCTGAGTACAGCCCCCATCCTTACCCCCGGGTCTCCTACCCACCCTCAGGGTGACTCATAGACCATTCTCTGGGATGGGGCAGCAGCTGTGGACTGGGCCTGCGAGAACCCTGGGAAAGCGAGAGGAACTGTCCCAGTCTGGAAATGATGAAGGTTTGAGGCTTAGGCAAAAACACAGGGTCCTGCAGAATCCTCTCTGCCCAAGTCTGGCTGCTGGGAATTCAATTCTGCGTTAGATAAACACCTATACCACCTCCCAGGTGAAAATCCTAAAAGTCATATCTGACCCATCTGTCATCTGGTTGAAAACTCCACCACTGTCTCCCTTTCTATTACAGAGCTCATGGGTAGCCAGCCATAAAAAAGAAAGTCAGCAAACTTGAGAGGGGAAAAGAGAGGGCAGAGGGAATGTATGATGGCTTACGGGAATTAGTAAGAACTGGTAGCTTGAGAAAAGCGAGAAATTGAACTTCAGGGAGCCTAGTCCCAAAAGAGCAATTTAGTGGGCCACATAAGGAAACAACAGAAAGCATGGTAAAGACGGGCACCCCTGGAACCAGGGGCTCAAGTGCTGTCAGGCTTCTCTAGCTCTCATGTCTGTTTCTTTCTAAAATTTGGCTTTACTGTTCCTGTTCACATAGGTCTTCACCCAAAGGGAGCATGGCTGTGACAACCCCAGTTTTACTGCTTCTTTGAGTGACCAAGAAAGGAACGGTGGGTTCTCTTACTTCAGGTTGAGTTGAAGAATTTGCAGGAAAAAACAGATCAAAAAAAAAAAAAAAAAAAAAAAAAGCCATGAGCAATAATCAGGATGGCTATAGATCTCACTGATGTAATAGAGCCCCAACATGACAGTGGTTTAAACAAGTTAGCTATTTTTCTCCCATGTAATAGTTCAGATGTAAGCTGGTCGGGGCCTGCAAGGTGACTCCATTTTGTCCAGGACCCAGGCTCTTTCCATTTTTTCGCTCTGCTGTGCTTAGGTATCATTCTGCATGGCCTAAGAATGCTCACCACCACATCTACCATCCGGGGAGCAGAAAGAAGGAAAAGGTGAGTGAAGGAAGCAGTACTTGGCTTAAAGAGCACAACTCAGAAGTTATATATATATATCAGTTCCACTGACATCTTATTGGCCAGAATATAGCCACATGGCCACACATAGCTGCAAGGGAAGCTGAGAAATGTAGTCTTTAATCTGGGCAGCCATGTACTACACCAAAAACTAGGGGTTCTACCATTACTATAAAAGGGAGGTTATACATCCAGGATGACCTCCATTTCTGCCACAGTTGCACAAAGGCAGGAGGGTTCTGGAAACAGAAACCAGAATATGACCTGGAACTAAGAATGTATTCTCATCTCCATCACTCTTCTCTGTTTCTCTTGGATGTCTGCTTCATTACCCTCTCCCTCCTCAGCTTTGAGCCCCTTCATGCCCAGGGCAGGTAGACTATGGCCACCTCGCCATTTCTAGGCTTCCACATCCAGTGAAGGAAAATAAGACCAGCCAGGCTTGAACACACATGGAAATTGGGATGAGCATTTACTGCCAAGTTAAGTGGATTTATGGTTTAACTCTGGGCCAGAAAGGGACAAATAATAACATAATGAGGCTAGGCTATTAGCTTCTGAGGAATGAATGTTAAGTTATGTTAATAAGGGGAATATTAAATCCTTGTGAAGATCTGAAGGAGCTGTATGTGGCAGGGGTATGTTTTCGAAATAAATTAATTCTTGGGGTGATGAGATCAGTTTCATTTTAAACACTCTAGGGAGCAGCCAGCTGTAGAAATGCAGAGTAGAAGGAGATGCTCCAATCTATCGACAGGAAAAAAGCCATCCCCACAGCCCAGCCAACGGGCCCTGAGTTGGAACTGCCCTCTACAGACATCAGTAACCAAGGCATAAGAGAATAGCCCTTGACAGTCAGAGCCTGAAGCTGGAAACCTGCCAGACATCAGAAGGGACTGGTGAGTATGGAGACTTGAAGATTTTGGGTGGAGTGAGGACTGGATTCAAGAATGGGAGGGTTGGTGTACTCTAGAGAGAAGTGGATAAAAGGAGAGGGCCAGGGAGGGGCAGGAGAGAAAGGAGGGCATTGGGACTGGGGAGAGCATCCACATAGTAGTGCTTCAAATTCTAGGCCCTGGGGCATTCTGAATGGTACCTTTGGTCAGCGTGGTTAGGCTAAGGTCCACCTGCCCCAGACGCTACATAGTTTGGTACTTAGCACCTGAACCTGTATCCTTGAGCAAAGAGCTGCTCAAATTTCCATCAGAGTCCAGTGTACATGCATTCAGTTTGGGAACAGCAAGCAAGTGTGTTTCCAAAATAAGGAGGGAAAGAGCCCCCTCTTGCATCACCAGGCATCAGAATATTCCCACTGTAGACTGTGAGGTTGAGGGAGGGCCCACCATTTGGGGACTACTGAGAAGAGATGGGATCCACCTGCAGCCCACAAGCCAGATGCCCAAATGGTTAAGTTAGCTAGAGACCCACTGTATGAGTTTGCTAGGGCTGCCGTGACAAACCACTCAGACTGGGTAACTTAGACAACAGACGTTTATTTGCTCATAGTTCTAGAGGACCATGATCGAGGTGTCAGTAAGGTTGGTTTCTTCTGAGATCTCTCTCCTTGCCTTGTAGATGGCCTTCTTCTCCCTGTGTCCTCACATGGTCTCTCCTCTGTGTATCTGTGTCCTAATATCCTCCTCTTATAAGGACACCAGTCATATTGGATTAGGACCCACTACAATGAGCTTATTTAACCTTAATTACCTCTTTAAAGACTACCTCCAGAGATAGTCACATCCCGAAGTGAGGGCTGGGGAGTTAAGGACTTCAACATATGAATTTTGGAGAGACACTTCAGCTCATAACATCAACCGTGATGAACCAAAAAGGGAGCTTACTTTGTAATTTCACATGTCAAAGCCTCAAGGAGAGACTGACTAAACTCTTTCTCATCTCTAATTACAAATTTTGGGAGAGAGGATTTGGGGTGGGTCCAGTTTGGGACAGATGTCCATCCCTGGTCCAATCAGCTAAGCCCAAGTATGTGGGCTCATCCAGAACAAATATGGCTGCCAAGACTCTGCCAATGGATTCTGGCAGCAAGCTATTGGCCTGTGGCCTTGACAGACACTCCACATCACCTGTCAGAATAAACTCAAACTCTTCAGTAGGGCATACAGAATCCTTTACTCCCTACCCCCTTAATTGCTACCTCTCTGCCCCATGCCCTGCGACCCCTGCACAAATTCTGCCCTTCATCTGTGCTAAAGGTACAATGCCCTGACCTCACCTCACTGTTTCCTACCTCCAGGCCTTCACTCAGGCTGTTCCCTCCATCTAACGAGCCTTCCCTCTCCACTCCCTTTGTCTACCTGACAAGCTCTCACTTATATTTATATTTCAAAGCCCAACTGAAGCATTCCCTTTGGAAAATCTTTTCTGACTTCCTTCAGAGTCAGCCTCCCTCTTTTATTTCATTCTGTGCCTGTATGTACCTCTTTTATAGCCCTTAGAACACTCAGTCACAATTTTTGTTATATTGCTTTTCTCTTGCAGTAGACTCTGGGTTCCAGGTTATTAGAGAAAATTCACCTTACCTATCCCAAAGTCTAGCACAGTGCTTGCTTTGTACTCAAAACTATTTGTGGAATAATGAATGAATGCATGTTATCACCTGGGCACAATGGGATACACAGTTTACAAATAAAGCACAAGTCTCTGTCCTTTAGGAACCTCCAAGTGACTAAGGAAGACATTAATATGAATACTGGTTACGAAAATAAAGATGTAATCCAAGGGCTAAGGAAGAACAAAGGGAGCTGCCACTTAAACTGGGAGAATTACGGACAGCTTCTGGGAGGAGGTGATTTTGAGTGTCACAAAGGATGAGTAGGAGTTTGCCAAGTGGTGTTAGACAGGGAGGGGGAACTAGAAAGACAAGGTCATATTAAGGAAAGAGCATGAACAAGGCATGGGGAAAGGACCTTGCTAGGCTTGTAGCTGCAACAGAGAGCAGTTATAGGGACAATATGACCATGGATACCAGGTGGGAACAGCATCACCCGGTGTTCTGAGAAGGGGAGCCCCAGTCACACCTGGGCCTTTTGGCTGTTCTCAGGAATAAGCTGGGAAGAGAAAACCACTTTATGTTGTACTCATGGAGCCACCAGCTCCTCAGGACATCCACCCAGAGTCTCTCTCCCTCCATGGATTTTCTCAGGAGAGAGGGAAAGACACGAAGTTTCCAACAGTCTTGAGTCAAAGAAACCAAGTCTTCAGAGTCTGGAGTCTGCATGACCTCTTCCACTCCCTCCCCCAAATGACAGAGGGGTAGGGTGGCCTCTCTGAGCCTGGAATGAGACATTCGCTTCCCACCTCCTGCACATAATAGAACATTTTCTAAGCCTCTCTGATTTCAGTTTGCTCTGCTAGCCACAAGCAGGTCTTTCTCCTCTCTGAGCCTCAGTTGTTCATCTGAGAAAAGGTGATAATGGCCCCTCAGGATTATTATGAGGGTTAAAGTTAATGTAGGTCAGACACCTAACCATGATTGACATCTAAAAGGTACTTAGTTAACAGTGGCCATTACAATTAATTTCTTAAATAAATATTGTGCTTGTCTTTCATCTCCTGCTCTAGAACTATAAGTTTCTGGAGTAGATTCATGCCCCATACTGTCTAGCATATATTTATGCTCAATAAATGTATGTTACATCAATGACTGCCTAGAATCCTAGATTTTCAGACTGAGAGATACCTAAGAAAACAGCTATTCCAACACCTCATTTTATACACGGAGGAAAGAGAGACTTCTGACTCCATCACGTGTTTCCTTACCCACAAGAAAATGGAGTGGCTATTGGGTGGTCATAAGGATTCAATGAGTAAATACATATGTAGCGTTAAGGCCAGTGTCTGGCACATAATAACCATCAATAAGTATCAGTACTGTTATAGGATGATTGAGATGGGCCCAAAGGCACATAACGAAGTCACAGTGAGACTGAAGCTGGGGCCATGTGCTCTTCCCAGTCTATCACCTTCCCCATCACACCCCACTGCTTCCACATGCGCCTTACCCTAGTTCCTGAACTCACATGGGGTGTGGAACTCACATGGTGTTCCCATGTCCCAACAGGGCACAGGTTGACCCCTAATTCCTGGGGAGGACTTCTCAGGCAATCTGATTGTCAGTCAAACCAGGGTCTTGGCCAGCTTAGGGCCCCATCATCTCTGAGCACCTTCCCTGCTTGCAACATCCCAAATATGCTGAACTACTTCGTCTTCAATTGTATAGAACAGTTTGTCTCAATCAGGGCAAATTTTGCCCCCAGAGGACATTTGACAATATCTGGAGACATCTTTAGTTATCAAAATTGGGGTGAAGGGTGCTACTGGTTTCTAATGGGTAGAGGCCAGAGATGTTTGCTAAACACCCTACAAGGCACAGGCCAGTCCCTTACAACAAAGAAGTATTCAGTCCAGAACGTCACTGAGCCGCTGTTGAAAGACCCTAATGTCAGAGCATGTGCGTTCAGATGCTTCACGTCTGTTTCGTAGCTACACGATCCGCAGGTAGCTTTGGCATTAAAGAGACCAGGGTTTAAATTTTAGCTCATCCACTTACTAGCTGTATGACTTTGGACGTGATACGTAACTTCCAGTTTCCTCATCTGAAAACTGGAGATATTTATGCTGTAGTGAAGATGTATGAGGCTACACAGAAAACACATCGTAGGTGCTTAAGACATAATAGGTAGTAGACAATGTCCATTATTATTTACCTCCTCATTTTTGTAAGGTATGTAAATATGTATTCTTGAAAAGTTTGGTTGGGGATGAGCCAGAAGTTGGCTGACAGAAGACAGATTAATGGATGTTGATGGATCACTCAGGGCCAAGGAAGGCTCCAAGGCAAGAGATGGGAACCTGGGCAAGGTGAATGGGAGGGAGTGGAGGCAGAAGTAGTAGGGGAAAGAATCCATGCATGTAGGAAATTATCATTCACTCATTTATTTAAAAATGTTGTAGGCCAGGCTCTATGCTAGAATCATAGACATGATTCATTTATTCATTCAATAAAAATTTAGTGAACACCTACTATGTACTAAGCACTATGTACTTAGCACTGTACTAACACACCACCCATTTGTTCATATCTTTATTTATTTATTCTGTAGTTATTCACTGAGTGCCCACTCTGTCCCAGGCATTGTGTTACCGTTTCACATGCACTGCTCCCTCCCTCACTCACTTACCCACTCCCTCATTAATTCATTATTTAATTAACTCATTCAACAATTGTTTATAAGAACCTATGCTATACCAGACACTAGGTTAACTGCTGATAAAAGACTGAAAGCTCTAGAAAGGGAAGAGACAGGTCATTGATGGACCTTCATCTAGGATGGGGAAACCACAAGGGAAGCAAAAAATTCTGGACTTTATGGAATCATGGTACAACCCGCTTAGTGGTCAAAACTTTGTGGAGAGAAGACCCTCCACAGCAGCTAGTAGGCAGAAGCTCATTTTCCCAAGATCCCAGGTTGTCAATGATATAGACGTGAATGGTAAAGTCTGAGGTCTAAATTAGAATTGTTAGGTGATTTTCTAGGGCTTGGTTGCAGAGAACATAATCCACTTCAGCTACTAAAGCATAGTATCTCTTGGGTTTTGGGCTCTGTTCATTGCTTGTACAGCGATGGATTTTAGAATCATTGGGAAAACTGAAGGAACAGCTTCTAGACTGAGCTTCTTGGAGTGACTCCTAAAGCTAAAGGGCAGAATTGAGCCCCAAAGAACTTCTGCTCCCACCATACTAATCTGCAGCTGGAGATCCGAGCCAGCTCTGCTGTGCACTGCACCAGCAAGGGTGCCTCTTACCTTGCCCCAGACTTAACTCAGTTCTGAATCTGAGTTTCAAGCAAGATTGTCTGATTTTCAGAAGCCCTCTCTGGGAGATGTAGTTTCTATCTTTCCAGGAACAAAAGCATTTTGGAAGGAAGATGGAATGAAAGTAGATTGAGCCAATCCACAGTCTTCCTCATAGGAGATTAATTTAGGTGTAAATCAGTGATAAAGTAGGTTCTGTAAATCTAACCCTCTAAGTTACCATCAGAATACACTGTTCTACAGGTGTTAAAAGCTTTCCCTTTAAAGGGCTGGCTGAGCAAATGTGTGCTGATGACCCATTCATTCTGGAATTCAACCGAATCAGAATGTTTGTGGGTAGGGACCAGGAATCTGTATTTTTTAAACTTTTTTGGTAACCCCTCTGATCAGCCTGATTTGAGACCACCGAGAAAAACTAATTCATAACAAATGACTTAATGAATCCTCCCAGGAATGTGTACATCTCAACAGAAGACAATTTCCTCAAAAGAGTAGATTGTCTAATGCCAGAATAAGACAGGAGAAGAAAGCTTTCTCTTTTCATCAAACTAAACCAGGTGGGCACCACTCATTTCATATAATCATAGTCAAATCTTTCTTACGGGGGTTTTGGAACTTCCCTCTGCATTTAAACGAAGAATGCCAATACTGTCAGTAACTAACTAGATAGTTGCAAAATTGAATCTCAAGAACTGAAATCTGGTCCACATCAAATAAAAGAAATAGAGTCTCTGCCCTCATAATGTGAACCACCTCACAGAGCAGACTAACAGGTAACCAGACAACCATAATTACTATTTAGGGGCGATAAGTAAGTGCCCCGATCTGAGGAGCGGGGGAAGGAGGTGTGTGGACACAGAGTGAAAAGGAAGCGTCAGCATGGATCCCTGCCCAGCCTGCGGGCATCAGAAAATCTTCTTGACGGAAGTGCTGTGTTAGCTGAGATCTGAAGGACGAGGTGGCCAGGCACAGAGGCCAGGGAGAGGGAAGAGAGCTACAGGTGGAGGGACCCATAGGTGAAAAGCCATGTGAGGGCCAGACACATTCGGAGAACTGAAATGTGTTCAGCACGGCCGGAGCACAGAAAATGAAATGACTGATTCTGAAAGTGGTGGCCCTGTACTAAAGGAAAGCAAGGAAGCAACATCAGCTGAAATCTTGGAAGGGCAGAGAGACCTGGCACGGACTGTCCCAAGGATGGAGCAGCGACCATCCAGTGCCCAGAACTGGGCAAGCGGCTTCCGTGTCAGCTCACTGGCTGTAATTGAGCTGAACCAGCAGGAATAAACGGCGAATCCGATAGGGCTGGAATGAAATCGCTGTCCCAGCTTCACGCCGGAGGAGCATCTAAGGAAGCAAAAGCTTTCAGTGGCCTTGCAAGAGGAGCCTGAGCACAGTTCTCCTTACTGCAGGAGTCTCCGTTTAGAAGCACACAGCACAGATCGCGTCCTTAAACCAAGCACATCGGGAACACAGCTGATCGTCTAGCCCGTCAATACCGTATGATTCCTTTTAGTCTCCCTTCCCATTCTTGAATCTGATCCAGGCAAAGGAGACACCGGAGAGGTAGGTTCAGGGACCCATACACACAGACACACACAGACACACACACACACACACACACACACACACACACAAATGCCCACAAGCCCCGTTATAAATGTCTTGTTCTCTCTCATTCCACCCACCGAGCCCTGTGCTCAGCCCTCCTGGCTTCTGGTTCTCCTGTTTTCAGCTCACCTGACGGTCCACACTCAGCACCACCTCCCCAGCTTTGCCTCGTCCTCCCTTCTCAATCATGATTTGACTTCTTCTTCCAACTAGGCTGTCTTAAAAGCTGCCTTGATACACTCTTTCCCGGTTTAACCTGGAGAGTGTTTTGTGATGAAAAGATTATGGCTCTCGGATCCCTCCTTAGCTGTATGACCTTGAGCAGGTGATAACCTCCCTGAGCCTTGCCTCCCTCACCCATGAAATGGGAACAACAATGGCTATGTCAGCACTGGAGTGAAGATCAAATGGGAATCCATGCAATACCTTTACTTCAGTACCTGGCATATAAAAAGAATGCTAGAGAAGGACAGTGTCCTTTTGTTTTCTTTCCCCTCACCAAAAGGAGCGCTTTTCTCATGGCCACTAGTCTGAAATTAGGTAACCATTATGATTGTGTTTTCTTTTCTCAGTTTCCCAGATTATGTTGGGCAGAAAGCAGATAAGAAGCACTTGTTTAGAGTTTCTTGCATTTTTAGCAATTCTAAGAATAACCATCGCGGCGCTAAGAATAACGCGTAGTTGATTTCTCCCATGTTTGCTCTCAGAGAATTTGATGTTTTTATGCAGTTGGTTGGAAATGTGGGGAGCATTTGGGGCTGTCATAGTGACTAAGCAGACACGATTGACAGCGTAAGTAGCTGATTGCAAAATAATCTGCAATGTGCAGAATTTGTCCAGCCCCAAAGGCCTATTAGTTACCCATTGAGAAATACCATATAAAGCACAATGAAGCCGCAGAGAGAAATTCTGGGGGAACTGGGGCTAGACTCAAGGATCATTTCCATCCAGAGCAGCTCTTCAATTCAAAAACGTTCTTTAACATATTTAACAGACATGCAACAGATATGAATTTAGCTCTTATTCTATAAATTAAGTGGATAAAAACTGTCACAGTACTTTATTTTCTCTAAATCAAATTTGAATCCCAGCCTCATCCCATTGGCCGGGTGGGAAATTCAGTTCCAGTTATTATCAGAGCTTCTTCTCACTCTCCAGGACTAGGGAAGGACCTCAAAGTTCTTAGCAAGAGCGGAATATTCTGGGAGCCACTTCACTCTTTCGAGTCAGGCAGCTCTACTATGATGGGTCTTGCTTGGCCATGGGCCCCAGAGGATGCTGGAAGCCCAGAGACTAAGCACACCTCCGTGGGTGCACCTTGACCATCACCCTGAGGTCTTGACTCCCCAAGGCCTTGTGAAGGGATCAGCCTCTCACAGAGGCTGTCCAACTTCCTATGCTTGGGATTTACTCTTCTCTCTGTCCTTCTCATTTCTGCCGCCCCCCCAAAAGAACTTGCCCCCCTATCCTCACTTTTTCAGGGCCCACCTAGTATTATCTTCCCAATAAACTCTGCAATAAAACTAGGAAGGGGGTTCACCTTCCAGGCAAAGACAAAGGAGTGGTTACCTTCTTGGAAAACACCTTATTTTATCTATTCTAGGATATAAATCTTTTCCTGCCTCTTAACATCTCTGACAGTCTGAGGCATCACTATTGATGGCATCTTACCATGGCCGTTGGTCAGTGGCCTTCAAGACATAGGTATTATTTTCTGTGTGTGTCCAAATTTGGTTGTCACTCCAGATGGCAGGACGGGACACCTAACAACCCCTTGACCTGTCAGTCAACAAACTATTGAGGACCATCTAAGGAAGGGATATGAGTCTTGGTTGTTATCTGAAAACTTTCATTACAACGACCTGATAAGATCTAGAAAATGTCAACATCAAACCTTGTAGAATGAGTGTCAGCGGCTTGAAGAAGATCCCAGTGACAACGATGGAGCTCTCTTGTAGGAAATGCCACATCACCAGCACTCCAAACAGCACAGAGGCTGACACTGTGTGGAAAAACACAGATACTGTTGACCACCGATGGCTCTGAGTTGAAAAGTGATTCACAAGAGTCGTGCATTGAACGTGAGGAGATTTTAGGACCATCCTAAACCATCTTTTGCTAACATTTTCTGTTTGATATATCCATTAGAGTGATACGTGTTCAAATCTATGTCTCAAAAAGGCTAGCAGGCGTTTTTCATGAATATAAAAGTAAAATTCTAAATGATTAGCATGTGTCAGAGCTTAATTGGTAGTGTGATGTTTTTTCTTAGTGAGATACAAAGTAGTGGTACATCTTAAGATCAATACCACATGCTGCACACCAAGACCCTCGCCAACTGAGAGACAGCAGCTGAAGAATGGAAAAATGAGATGTCAGGGAAGGAGGAATGCCAGTTTTTGCCTGTGGTCTGCAACTTCTCGATCTGGACCCTAAGCCCCAGAGCCCTTGCCTGAGCTCCCAAAGTATTGCCAAATGAAGAGCAAAGACAGGGCTGTGAGCTCCAGCATAGCAAGCCCTTGACAAGGAATGCAAGGACCTGTCCACTAAGTGGCCTCAGAGACCCTATTAAGCAAATACTTTGTGTTAAACACTGTCCTAAGCACTTTACGAAACTAAGTCATTTAATCCCCAGAGCAAACTATAAAGCAGAAACTACTATTTTCATCATTCTCATTTCCAGACTGGGAAACTGAGGCATGGGGAGTTTAACAAACTCACCTGTGTTCACATAGCCAGTAAGTGGCTGAGTGAGGATTCAGACCCAGGCAGTCCGCCCCATAGTCTGTGTACTTTCTTTCTTCCTATGCTCTGCTACCCTGTCACGCTTGTCAGCAAAAAAATAACCACCGTCTCTGGGTTATTGTGCTGCTTAAATAATAGAAATAAAGTCCCTGGCACATAGTAAGTCTTTAATAAATGACAGTCATCAACTTCATTCTCCAGGCTGCCAGTCTTTTAATTCACATAGAGAATAATAATAAATTCTACTTGTATTGTTTTACAAGTTTAGAAAACGCTTTCACCTTAATCACCCTCATTCATCCTTATAACAGTCATACAATCCACTGTTTTGATTGTAATAATGTTAACATATAGTACTTTATACGTCCCAGGCATTATTCTATGTGGCTTATGCATTTAGTCCTAAACTCAGTTCTACAGCTCTGTGAAGTAAGTACTATAATTATCCCCATAGCACTGGCCCAGAGAGGTTAAGTAATGTGCCCAAGGTCACACAGCTAGTAAATAGTTAGTGGTGCTGGAATGAAACACAGAGAGTCTGGTTTCAGACTCTGAGCTCTGAACCTCTACTCTGGGAGGTCCATGTATGAGGCAATTCAGGCTCTTAAACCCCTGTGATGAGTGACAGAGTCAGTAAGTGACAGAGCCAGAACTCAAACCCAGGGCTGTCTGTCACCTGTGTCCCCAGTAGTGATTTTTCTGACCCTGCCGTCTTGCACGTCCAAATGGCCTAATGGAAACAGCCTTGAGTTGATGGTCAGGAGAAACAGGTTCTAGTCCTGCCAAGAAAATAATTGGTCAACAGCTGAGTGACCTTGGGCAAATCACTTTGCCTCCATGCTTCATTTAAAAAATTAGGGAGTCATACTCACTTGCTCTTTAATATCCTGTAATTCTAAGCAACTATTTTCCGGTACTGAATTGTCTGCCACAATTCTGTTTGAAGAGGAGAAATGCAGCATGTTTCTTATGGCTCAAGGTCAACTCCACCCCCACCCCGAGGAAAACTCTGGAAAATGCCTCTGTACCCGATGAAACCCGGCATGTCCTCTGAGGTGCAGCTCAAATGCACAGCAGCCAGAAACACAGTCACTTCTCCGGAGACCCCTCCAGCTCCCAGCGGCTTCCTCTCGTCACTACTGGGAAGAATTACACAACACTTCTCTGCGCTCCTGCAATACTTAGTTCGTGCCTCTATATCAGCAATTACTCTATTCACTGACATTAGGGGTAAGCGTGTGTGTGTGTGTGTGTGTGTGTGTGTGTGTGTGTTCCCCACCGAACAGGAGCTCCTTGAGGGCACAGCCTGTATTCCATTAATTTTCATATGCTTGGCAAATTATATTAGATCGACCATATGTAACTGCCAATATTTGACCATTTTTGACCTGCACAAATGGCAATTTCATATGGTTTAACCTAACAGATACTCATTAAATATGGGATATTTACTGTTGTGCAATACATGCCTTCCTTTAAAACCTCATGTTCTGCAAGAGAGCTCAGTAAGCTTTTTCTGTAAAAGGCCACGTAGTAAATATTTTAGACTTTGTGTGCCTTATAGCCTCTGTCCCAACTATTCAGCTTTGCCAATTTTTTTATCAGAGCAGTCATAGACAATCTATAAATGAATAAGTATGGCTGTGTTCCAGTAAAACACCGTTTATAAAAACAGGATGGACTCATGAGGAAACAGAAAATCTGCATAGCTCTATAACAAGTAAAGAGATTGAATAATCAATCAAGAAACTGCTCACAAAGAAAAGCTCAGGACCAGATGGATACACTGGTGAATTCTACTAAACATTTAAGAATTAATACCATTTCTTCATGAACACTTCCAGAAAATAGGAGAGGAGAGAATACTTTCCAGTTCCTTCTATGAGGCCAGTATTACCTTGATGCAAAAAAACAAAGGCATCAAAAGAAAAAAATCTACAGACCAATATCTCTTAAGAATACAGATGTAAAAATACTAAAAAAATACTTCAAGTTGAACCCAGCAATATATAAAAAGGATTATACATCATGACCAAGTGGGATTTATCCCAGGAATGCAAGGTAGGTTTAACAACTGAAAATCAAGTTATGGAATACAGCACATAAATAGAACAATGTACAAAACCACATGATTAACTGAATAGACACGGAAAAGCACTTGACAAAATTCAACACCCCTTTATGGTAAGAACATTCAACAAATTAGATATGGAAGGGAACTTCCTTAAGCTGATAAAGGGCAGCTACAAAAAAATTACTGCTCACATCATCCCTAAAGGTGAAAGACTGAATCTTTTCCCTCTCAGATGAGGAACAAGACAAGGACGTCCACTCTTACCTTTTCTATTCAACATTGTACTGGAGGCTCTAGCCAGGGCAATTAGGCAAGAAAATGAAATAAAAGGCACTAGGAAAAAAAGAGGTAAACAATCCCTATTGCAGATGTTGCGATCTTGCATATAGAAAACCTTGCATATAAAGAAATCCACTAAAGAATTTTTTGCATGTAAGAAACTGTTAGAATGAATAAATGAGTTCAACAAGGTTGCAGGATATAAGATCAATATACAAAAAATCTATTGCATTTCTATATACCAGCAACAAACACTCCAAAAACGAAATTAAGAAAACAATTCCATTTACGATACCATCAATAAAACATTTAGGAATAAATTTAACAACAGAAGTGCAAAATTTTACAAAACATTGTTGAAAGAAATTAAAAACCTAAATAAATAGAAAGACATCTCATGTTCCTGGATTAGAAGACCTAATATTGTTAAGATGTCAATGGACCCCAAATTGATCTATAAAGTCAACACAATTCCTATCAGACAATGTCGAATGCCAAAAGTAGAAAAGTATAAGATGCAAAATAAAAGAAGGAAAGTCCTGGATGGACTGGATAGAAACCACTTTCTTAGTCACACATAGCAAAAGATAATGAACAATTTTGGAATTGGAAATTAATATTCATAATCATATATATTTTATGCTAACTGAACAATAAACTGTATACAAGTCTCATTCCAAAATTTAGACTCATTCTTCTCAACTAACCTTTTTGTCATATTCATAAAATTCAGAATTAATATGGGGGGGATATGGTTGAGATAGCTCTCAGGATTGGGTGGATCATCTCTGACAATTATAATCACTATTTTTTGCCAAAGTGGGAAGATGGATCCATTTTATAATAGTGCCTTAGCCCATTTCTGTCCAGGAATGCTAAATAGTACCCAAGTAGGGGTGTTCACATGAGTAATCAGTATCATTACCATCTACATGATTCTTTTGATGCTAAAGAAGTTATCTAGCTGAAAGGAACTATATATTTCTTCTCATTTGCTCAGCTTGTATTGAATGCTTTGCTATGATGCCACACAGGGGGCTAGGTGCTAGAATATGGCAGAGAACAAGCTCCAACTCTTGCTTCAACCCTAGAACTTGTAATCTGCTTGGATATCATCTAATTCAATGGTTCTCAACTGGGGGCAATTTTACATCCTGGGGGGCATTTGGCAATATCTGGGGACTTTGTCACAATTAGGGGAATGTTACTGGCATCTATTGAATAGGCCAGGGTTGCAGCTAAACATTCTAAAATATACAGGACTATCCCCAGAACAAAGAAACAAAGAAACTCAATCTCCCCATTTTACAGAAGAATAAACTGAGGCCTATGTAATGATGCACCCAAGATCATCGGCTCTACAGAAATGGAGTCCAGAAGTCCTGGTTGCATACTGCGTTCAATAAACTTTCACCTTCCCTTCTTTGAACTGATACTGAGGACTCATTTTGACATTTGTTCTCCCTTTCCTAAAAGCAATGGGTTCTGCAGTTGCACCCTAATGGAAGGCTGTTTTAGCCAGTAATGGAGAAGCAATCACCTTTGATCTGCATGATTGCTGCAGGAGACGGGCTCGAGAGTTGAGTAACAGAGCTGCCTTGGCATGGTTGGATATGGCTTCTGGACTTTGAAAGTAAGGATACTGTGAAGAAAAGCACAGACTTGGAAGTTCCATTTATGCATTCTTTCCTTTTCTTGTTCATTCCTAGATTCAAAACAAAAAATACTGAGCCCCTACTATGTGGCAAACATAGGCTAGAAACCAGGGGCATGACAATGGATAATCAATATGTGGTCCCTTTTTTCAAGAGCTCGTGGTAAACAAGAGACACAGAGATGAACAAGGCATTACAATACATTGAGATAGAAACACTGATGGAGGCAGGACAGGATGGAATGGGATGTGGCAGGCGGTCAGAGTTATTGGTTGCAAGCAACAGAAACCAATTTTGGCTTATTTGAGCAGAAAAGAAATTTACTGGAAAAATACCAGGGAGCCCACAGAAGCACCAGAGAGCCTAAAGAACAAGGCTCAGAAAACAGACAGGAAAAGGGAGGCTCAGCTATAGCTGGTATCTCAGCCTCAAATCTACCATGATGAGGACTCTGCGACTGCAGTCAGGGAACACTGGCTGTTAAAGTTTAACAGCACTACTCCAGCACTGGACACTATAAGTTGCACTGGACTCCTGCCCCATGACCCTGGAGCCAGCATTTTGCTGGCACAGCTATGGCAGGATGGCTTCCCCAGTGTCCCAGCTTTTTTAACTTTCCAGATTCTAAAGCAAAGTCTTTGGCTCACTCTGGCTGCAAGGCATGCTGGGAAAGTAAGCATCTCACCTGTTGAGTTTCCACAGATAGAGGCCAGCTCTGTCTCCCACCACCAAAACTCATGCGTAAGAACAAGTCCTCCTAGGCTTTGCTCAAATGTCACCTTCTCAGTGAGACCAAAGTGTATCAAATCAACCCATTGTACACCTTAAACTTATACAACTTTATATGTCAATTATACCTCAATAAAGCTGGAAGAAAAGGGAAAAAAACCCTCTAATACCTCCCTCCCACAGCACTTGTTACCACCCTTCCATGCTATATTTTCCCCCATAGCTCTTATTATTATCTCATATACTATATGTCTATTTCTTTATATACTTGTCTACGCCTCCCTTCTCAAATGTAAGCTCCATTTGGAAGGAATCTGTGTCCAGTTTATTCACTGCTGAGTCCGCAGTGCCAAGCACAGTGTCTGAAGCATAGTAGACTCTCAATAAACATTGTTGAATAAACGAATGAATGGATGGATTCTTCAAACAAAGGGAGATCAAAGACCCCAAGGATCCCAATTTCAACAAACGCTCACTGCACAGAGCCTTTGGGAAAGGCCTGGGGATAAATCAGAGAGAGCTTCCTGGAGGAAGTGCAACCTGAGCTGAGTCTTCAGAAGGGGCAATGCAGGCAAATCAGGATCGAGAAAGCAAGACTTAAACAGTTATGTGGGATTCCAAGAATGTGTTGTTTTATGGTTTGCCAGGATTCTGGGATCAGCCAAGCTCCCTGCATCTTTTCTGTAAGAAGGAGGCGCTGGGTTGGACAGGTACAGCATCAGGCTTGACCACCAAAAGCCAAGATGCAGAGCTTGGAGGTGGAAGGAATCTGACCAACAGCATCCAAGAGTGAGTTCCCTGTAGAATCAAACGGTAGGTTCCAAGGAAAACCTGGAGCCTTAAACAAAACGGTATTATTCTGAACATGATTTTGGAGAAAGGCAATCGGAGCAGTGAGAAAATAATGATCAAACCTAAAAGGCGAATGAGTTTTTCTTAATAAAGGTGCTTGTATTATTACCTGGATAGCTTTTTGTTTAAGTGATTATGTTCCCATAGAACTTTTTGTAATTCATTAAAATTCATAGGACATGGAGGGCCAGGAAAAACAAGAGTAGGTGGCAGGGTTATTACTTGAAGTCCAATTCAATAAATAAAATTTATTTTTCTATAGAGTCCTTTATACACAATATTGCCAGTGGCTTTACGGTCCAACAAGACTGAGTCTGAATGACTTAAGGTATTTGCTTTCAGATCAAATCGACTTTATGAACGTTCTGACTTCCCCCTGTACTAAATGAAGTGATATACAGCTATTCTCGACATAATTTCTGTCACCACCATTATCTTTCCTCGCTTCAGCTCTTTCACAGAGCTCCGGGGTGACATAAGTGATAATTGCTGCAGTCTTTCCCTCACAGAGGGGACTGCTTTTGCTTCTTCCAGTTGATCACTTCAGAAGGGACTTTCACAAGATGCTGGGTGGCGTAAGGAGAGGAAAGGAGCCGATAAGGACAGGAGCCTAACGAAGGGGCACAGGACTCACCCCTCTGTCAAATCCAACCGACCCAAGCACAGCCAGAGACAGTTTCCTAGGTCCTCGGGATGCAGACATGACCCAGATGCAGCCTTGTCACCTTGTGCCTTACCTCATCTCCTTATGACATTCAAATAAATGGTAATTGAAAGGCAATTTACATCTTTGCTGCAGTTTTTGCTAAAAATGCCAAGGCGAAAAGACCTTCATAGTGCACAGCAAAACTCAAAAATCCTTTCCCCAGCCTGTCTCTCTTCTCTCCTTCCGCCCTCCCTAAAACTCCCTCATAAATCAACCCCTGGCAGCCTTTCTGCTTTTCTTCCTTCCCCTCTTCAGGCTCAGCTCTCTGGCTTTGGCCGGTTTTTCTTTTCTACCCTCACCTAGATACTGTACCAGAAAAGAAAGCAAGCAAGGTGGGCCCGAGGCAGAAACACATTGCAAAGATTTATAACTTAATATATTTTCTTTTATAACCTGTCATAAATTCTCCCTTCAAGGAGTGCCCATTCTGAGAACAGTTGTGTTTTAGTTAAACCTACAGTGTAAAAGACTATGTTATCACCTGGACTTCCCGTTTGTTTAGAATGAACAATTTTGACCCTTAGAATTGGGCCAAAGAAGAAGAGAACTGCGTATAATTTAATGTGAGCAAAAAAGATTTAATTACCTCAAGTGTGATACAGGAACAACTCCTTCTTTGTAAGAGTAGAGAAAATCCCAGAGGAAGCAGATCTGCTTTTTCCTAATTCCCTTAACCAACGACCACGTCTTTAAAATAAACCTAGGTGTCAAGACAATAGTTTTTAGAATTGGGTAAAATACACATAATATAAAATTTGCCATTTTTAAATGTACAGTTAAATGGCATTATGTACATTGATATGGTCATATAACCATCACCGCTATCCATCTCTAGAATTTTTTCATCTTCCCAAACTGAAACTGTAGCCATTAAGCAACTCCCCATTTCCCCCTCCCCCCCACTCAGCCCCTGGCCACCAGCATTCTACTTTCTCCCTCTGCGATTGGCTACTCTAGATATCTCATAAGTGAAATCATACAGTGTTTGCCTTTTGTGACTGGCTTAGCTCACACAGCATAAAGTCCTCAAGGTTCATCCATGTTGTAGCATGTGTCAGAATTTCCTTAGATTTGTTTATCCATTCATCCATTGGTAGACACTTGGGTTGCCTCCACCTTTCGGCTATTGAGAATAATGCTGCTATGAACGTGGGTGTATTCAAGCTGCCTTTTTTGTCCAATACAAAAGTCTGGAGGCTGTTTTGTTTCTGTTGGATTTTTACTGGGTAGAAAATGAGCAGCCTTGAACATTTAGTGCTTCAACTCCTTACTCATCATTGAAGTAGATGCTCTGTGGGCATTTGCCAACCCATATCCCTGTTCTCTAACAACTGCCTCCTCGTCCATCAGTTGGGATGCCACTGATGTCATCCCAACACTGGGAGTGATTCCACCCTTCCCTGGACACATCTGATTGGATAAGGGAAAACTCTGACCAGGGGAAGCCAAGCCATTGGCTGAGATCAGCCCATCAAATTCCTGCTCTCACAAATTTGGACTTGACACTCATGAAGAGACTGGGTCAGTTAGCACAAGTCCACAAGTACTGGACTTGTGCAATACGTAAATTCAGGGCCACAGGGTCAGTCAGCCCGCTCTCTGAGGTGGAAAATGGAGAAAGCCAATCCCTGAGAGAAAAGAGTGAAGTCTTACTACAGAGAGGACAAGAAACAACCTGCAGCAGAGAAAGTTATACACCCAGAGAAAGGAACAGAGACAGAAATAGAAAGAACCTGCCTTTGGCGCCACTGGCCTTTCTGTTTCTGAAATGCTGTATTTCCCATTCCTGTGTTCCTTGAGATGCTCGTGTATCCTTCCAAAAAAGTTCCCATTTTGCTTAAGTTATTTTGAGGGATTTCTGTTCTCGGTAACCTAATGTGTCAAGATAATCTATTGAGATATTAATTTTTGTCTTGTTTCTCTGCTCAAGGAGGGAAAGATGAGAAGTAATTTTCTCTTTCTCCCCACGTCCTGAAAGAACAGCCACATTTCTGTTTTTGCTTTATTGTTCTAAGATTCCACTCATTCTTCTAAGGTAGCCACTAGCCACACGTGACTGTTGTGTGCTTTTGACATGTGGTTAGTCCCAGTTAGGGACACTGTAAGCATAAGATACACACTGTTGCAATGGCGTAGCCCTAAAATCAAATGTCAAATAGCCCATTAATCATTTTACATTGGTTACATGTTCAAAATGGTAGTGTTTTGGCTATCTTGGGTTAAATAAAATACATTATTAAAATAAATTCATCCATTTTGCTTTCCTATTTTAATGTGGCCACTAGAAATTTTTAAATTATACATGCGGCTCAAATTATATTTCTCTGGGACAATGTCAGTTGAAGGTCTAGGCTAGTCGGGGGGGAAAAGGAGTGTCCAGAACTTCTTTGCATTCCAGGAGTCCTTCAGAAGAAAGTTCCACTGTTGTCTTTAGTGGGTAGGTCAGACTGACCATGGAATTAAGCTAGAGTTGTCATAGAGGAGCCAGAGGAGAAGGGCGCTGTGAATGGAGGAGGGAATAGTGTCACCCTGGGGAGAACTGGAGATCCTAGGACACAGAGGGTGGAGGGAGGCAGAACATGAGCGCCAGAGACCTGCAGTGCCCTAGATGAGACAACCCTCTGACCGGGTGACTCCTGGATCCTAGGGGTGATGGCCAAGAACCATGACTGCAAAGGCTATAGGGAGGTCCCTGTATCTGAGCCACAGCTCAACTATGGAAAGCATCTCCCAAAACAGATGCGTGAGGACCAAGCCCCCACTGGCATCAAAATAAACTCCGGGATTTGATAAAATGCCATGGGGCGGGGTGGGGGGCAGCCTAGTGCTGACAGATACGGCACATTTCATCAGTCATGTGGGTGGGGCCTCGGAGTCCGATTTTATTTGACTTAGAAAAATGAAGAGAGGTGAGGTTTTCTGCACCCCAGCACAATGGAACAAATTCATGCCTGTTTCACCAATAATCTTGGGCTAAGACAGCCAGATTCTGCGGGTCTTCAGGGCATGTGAAGTCGAAAGTCCATGGGCCTCTGTGCACGTGGCTGGCTGCAGGACTTCTCTCTCGTAGCCGCTGACCTGAAGTATCAGGACCCATATGCCTTCCAGTTAGATACATCTTCTTAGGAATATACCGAGAACTACTGGGAACCAGAAGCCAAGAGAATTCCGAATAACGTCAAAGCTGCCGTCATATAACCTCTGAGCTGGAAAGAATCCATAGAGATGATACAGTCCAACTCCTTCGTTCTAGCAGAAAGAAACCATAGCCTAGGTGGGAAGAACGGAGGATTTGCTTGTGGTCACACAGGCAGTGGTCAGATCTCTAACTAGAAGGCGGATGCCTTTTTTACTCTCCTGGGCATCTCAAACGGCCCTAGAGCTGGGTCCTCAACACTGGGGCCTCACATCCTTCCCTTTTCAAAAATGCCAAACAATTTACAAGATTCCAGGCAGAGCCTTCTAACCAGATAACATGCAGGTATCGGATTTGAGACATTCAAACTCTACAAGGAGGAAACTACTTTTACTAGAACTATGCACATATACACACATTGTCATCAGATACAGCCTAGTACAGCTTCTGTAGCTGCTATAACCGAAAGAGGGGGGCTTAAATAAGAAGCTCATCATTGTCTCATGAAACAATCTGGACATAAGTAGTTCAGAGCCAGTAAGAAGGCTCCAGGTGCCTGAGGCCCAGGATCTCCCACTGTGTTGCTGTTCTTCCACACATACGGTCTTTCCTTCACTGTGTGGTCCAAGAGGGCTCATCTTCATACCTTCATTCTGACCAGTGTGGGGCAGGGGTGGGCAAAAGAGAGGAACGGGGAGAGTCATGACTGGAAGCTGCTAATATCACTTCTGCTCACACCCTATTGATCAGAACTCAGTCACATGGCCATGCCTCACTGCAGGGGAGACTGGAGAGCAGCCTTTGTTCTGAGAAGCCACACACCTGGCAAAAAGTCTATCACCACAGAAGAATAGAGTAATAGATGTGGGGAAAATTAGCTGCTCGTGGATACAGCTGCCCATGTACCCATACTCACACATCAGCATGCTGGCTCATATAGAAACACACACTTACACGTCAATGAATGCACCTGGCACCCATGTTCCTATGTGTACTTTCACACACACTCAGATATGCACGTGTTCCAACCCTATGCATGCTTGTTCATCCATTCACATGTTCATATATCTCCACACAAAGCACACATACCAGTGTGGCTGTGTCACTAACACACACATACAAATGCATGTACACGTGGAGAGAAACAGAGACGGAGGGAGAGGAGGGACTGCAAAACCTGTCACTCTGTCAACCTGCTGTGCAATGTGGGGATCGATTCCCAATCTTCGTATGTCCCCTCTCATTGGGGATGCCCCTTGTCCTGTGTTTAGGACACATTCTTTTTTCCTATATTCAGAAGGACATTTAGAACAAGATGAGGGATTATGCAACACACCACAATGTAAAACAAAATAAAACAGCGTGGAAGTGCCTGTAAAGAGGTCCACCCCATACTCCGCACCCATAACCCCTGGGGTAACTGACATCTCACCCTCTCTATTGGCAGTCTGCCCGCCGCATGTTTGGGGCTACCCAGCTGACTAGGAGGACATATAAGGTGCTAGAGCCAAGATTAAGAATACCTGTAAGGCCAAGTGGTGTGGGAAGGGATGCAGACTTAGAAGCAAGTATGAGATATGGTGAAATACCCAAGCAGGTCACTGCATACACCTGACACACAGCACTTAGTGAATACTTGGATGGATGGATGGATGGATGGATGGATGGACAAGTGGACAGATGGACAGTGGATGAGCAGATTCATGGGCAGAGAGCATAGACTATTCTGCACCCTGCCCTCATTTCACTCCTGTAACTCGATCCCCTGACACAGCAGTAGTCACATAGTAGGTACACAAACAACAGTTAAGCCAGTTGGCTGGCTGATTGGATGGAAGAATAAATGGTTTAGATCTTTTCCATCCTTTTTGGAAAATGAGTGTTTGCCCAAAGTGACATTTTGGATTAAGTAAATTGAGGCATGGGGAGGAACAGAGCTACCACTTACTGGCATTTACTATGTTCCAGACAGAACAGTTGCACGTGCTGGCACGTTTAATTCTCAAAAGAAGCCTGTAAGGCAGGTTCTATTATTATCTTCTCCATTTTACAGTTGATAAACTTGAGACACAGAGAGATTAAGTACTTTGCCCGAGGTCACTTGCTCAAGCTAGTGAGTGGAGAGCAAGAATTTGAACCAGGGCTGTCTGACTCTAGCTTGCAACCATGCCGTACTGTAGAGAGCTTTCCCCAACTGCAATGGGCTGTGGGAGCCCAGTTCACGTAACAGATGAGGGAAAGGCAGCTCTGCCTGTTTTGAATCATGATCCCGGAGCTCCGCTGCTCCCGTCCCCTCTCCTTACTGCCTAGGACAACTCTGTGGACCCCTGGAGCCCCATGAAGCATGGTGGGGAAGCTGCTGCTCTGTAGGACGCTCCAGGGCTCTTCCTGGCCCTGTGCTAAGAGGCCTCCCAGGCTACCGCAAGTAGAGATAAAATTACATCCCCCAAAGCTTCCCACCGATAGGGGGAAAAGCAGTTAAGGGAAATGGGACACAATGGGAAAAAAATCCAGGTGGCCCCGGGCTTTGTCGCCTCACCGCTGTGAGCTTCATTTCCTCAGATGTGAAGTGGGTGTAATGTTGCCACCTTCACAGGGTGGCGGGTGGGTGACAGGAAACAATGCGTGCTCCGCACACAGCGCGTATAATAAATAGTCACTGAACGTCGGGTGGCAGTAGTAGCAGTGGAGGAAGCCCCAGAGGATCCTAGTTCTCTGGCCCCATTAGGTGGCAACTCCTTTGCCTTGTCTCTTCTGGCAGCATGAGATGGTAAAAAGAGGATTAGACAGATGTGAATTAGAATGTCAACTCAGCTACTTACTAGCTGAGTGACCCTGGGCAAGTCACTTTACCTCTCTCAGCTTCCATTTCTACTTACTTAAGTGTAGACTATTTGCTAACTTCTGTTGCAAGCATCAAATTAAACGAAGGCAGGCACACAGGAAGGGGGACATAAACATTCTTCTTTCTTTCCCATTTCCCGGGGCCTTTAGGGTTTTGCAGTGACAGCCAACAGCCCCAGCTCCCGTGAAATCCACAGCTGCTTCCTTAGGACGAAGGTTCCCCAGCCACTTCTCCCCACAGGGGATTACAGTTCTCTCCTTCCCACCAGGCTCCAAGACCTGCTGGCTTCTGCTCCTCGGCTATGGGATAACTTCCTCCTGGTTATTTAATTTCTCTCCAAACAGCAAGGGAGAAAGAGCAGGCCGGCTCCTGCCTTGGGCAGACAATCTTCAGATACAGAAATCACTTCCCTAGGCAGCACAGACGAAGAAAGATTTGGGGCCCTGGATGAATCATCAGGGCTCCGGGGAAGCAGGGAGCATCACAGTCTATCATCCAGTTGGCATCACGGAGAAATAAGGGTCACTGGGATTCCTGGAAAAATGACATGTGAGAGGAGGCTTTGGGGGGCCAGTGAGACAATTTACTAGTTGGCCGTGCCATCTAAATAACGCCCGAAGGTCCTCTGGACACCTGTGTCACCTCACAACAGGGGATCTGAGTGAGGCAGCCCGGACAGGTCCGCAATGGCGAGAGGAGTCAGCTGTCACATCAGCCTTTGCCACTGTCACGGGGGTTGAGTCTCTCTCCTCCTCCTTGGGTGTTTCACTCGAGTGTACGTCTGTACGGGGCCTGGCACAGAGCATGGGTGGCATGGAGCGGAATGGATCAGAATCCTGCCCAGGAAGAGTGCTCAGAGAGGGTAGACATGTGCACCAACTGTCGCACCTAATCATCACCGTGCTAGGCGCTGGGCGTTCATTCACTTCATCTACACCACCGCTCTGTGGCGTCAGTGCAGTTATGATTCACATTTCACAAACACAGAAAGTGAGACACGATAGTTCAGTGACTTGCCCAAGATCACCGTCAGCAAGTGGCAGTGGCAGGAATAGAAACCAGGCGGTGTAGCTTCGAGCCTCCGCCTTCAACCCCTCCACTCCAGTCCACACAGGACTGGAAGCAGTAGGGCCATTCAGGCTTCGGGGTAAAGTGTTCAAGGCAGTGCACAAAGGGAGCCCTGGAAGGCTTCCCAGATCCCATATGGTTTGGACCGAAAGGGATGCAGGAGGGTGGGCATTCGGGCAGATGAAACAGCGTGAGTAAACAGACAGAGGATACCCTGCGGGCTTGGAAAGTGGACCTCACCAGCCGGTGGGAAGGTCCTGGAGGAGAAGGTTGGTAGGAGGGGGCTCAAGCATGAGAGCAAGAGAAGGTCTGAGGCCACCGAGGTTCTAGAACAGGAGAGAGACCTGCTCAGATTCGTGCTTTGGGGGCTGCGGTGGTAACGTGTGCCAGGAAGCAATGGAGGGGCTGAGCCCCGAGAAGAGGGCTGGAGAGGAGGGTGCAGTCACTTACAGGTGATTCTGTAAAATTTGAGGAAGAAAGGGGGAAAGGGAGGAGAAGGATGAAACCCAAGGAAAAGAAAAGGGGAGCAAGGTAAAGAAAAGCAAGGAGAGGAAGAAAGAAGGAGGGAAAGGGAAAAGGGAGGGCAAGACCTGACTCTGGCCCGGGCGCCAGGCACACGCGTTCTCTCAGCGTTTCCCGAGTGTAGGGCTCACGCGTCCGGTGATGGGCACACACGGAGATGACACGAGGGGCGCCTGGCCATGGGGTTAAATAACGCCAGAGCTGGTAGTAAGAAGGGTGTCCCCCTTTAAATGTGTTCGTTCCTGTTTGTGTTGAAAGGGAGTGTTGGTTTGGTGTCCCCTGATGCTTGCTAATCTTCCTCTCTAACAGAGTGGCCTCCGGCCCACAGTCTTTGGCGGGCGATGGTAAATAGCTAGCACTGAGAACATTATCTTGTTTTTGTTTTTGTATTGGGGTCGGATATGACAAAAATCACAAAAATGGTGCCCAAGTGACCAAAGTGCTGGTTTTCCATCCTGGCTGCACTTTAGAATCATCTGGGAGTTTAAAAATCCTAATGTCCAAGGTGCTCCACAGACTCTGGTTTGATGGGCCTGAGATGGGGCCAATGCAACAATTTTTTTAAGCTCTTGAAATGATTCTAAAAAGCAACCACAGCTGAGAACCGCTGGCTAAAGTCTTGAAAATATCCCATTATCTCGTTTAAATCATCACCGGTATGTCATTACTCTGAGGATGGTGACAAAAATCTCTACCTCACGCCATTGCTGAGGACAGGGGATCTGACCAATATTTGTAGTTCAGGTTCATCTCTTCTATGATCATGTCCCCTCCCTAACCTTCATTCCAATGCCCAGGGCTGGGCTCAGGGCCAGGATCATAGCACTTAAAAGTCCTGCAGGGTCCTCTGCCCCCATGGAGATTACAGCAAAGCTACCCCATGTGAAGGCATGTCCACTTGTAAGCTGACCCTCCTAAGACGTGCAGCTTTCCAAGTGCCCGATGCAGCCCCAGCCCTGGCAACATTCCAATTCAACCAGCCTTGCTGAGGACACTGGGGAGTCCCGTGTCCTCTTCCCAGCCCATCCATTCTCAGTGGAGGGAAGCTGGTTCTTTTAATTAAGCCCCACATCAGTGCCAAGTGCTTCCAAGACAGAGTGTGGGAGGAGTCTCTGAAGTGTGAGACAAGTTGACAAGGGGGGGTCATGATGGATCCTTCCACACCAGATTCAATATGCCTCTAACGATACAGCCAGCATCAGTCCAGACTAGCAGCGGCCCCGTGACGCACGTGTTTTCTCTGCAAACCAGAAAGAAGTTTTCGCTCAAAGGAATTCCCAAGAATGCCATTGCCTGAGACACATGAATCTGCACAACAGGGACTGCATCTTTAAATACCTTTAGGGGCCATATGAGAAACATCTGTGAGTGAAGCAGGCCAGGGTGGGTGCAGCAGGGAGTAGCAGAGACTGCGGCAAACAGGAGGGGAAATGCCAAGGAGAAAGCTGCTTCTGAGCTCTGGGTCCAGTGGGTCCAACTGGGTCCCGTGTAGCCTAGTCTTCTGATTCTTTTAGGGGAGCAGTCTTCCCATTTCACTCTGAGTAAAAGCTGAAGTCCTGACAAAAGCTTGTCAGCCCGTCATGATCTGCTCTTCCTCTCCCACTGCCACCATTTCTGTGTCCTCTTTTCCTATCACTCCCACCCTGCTTGCTCCCACCCCAGTCACTCTGACTTCCCTGCTGATCCTGAAACTCACCAGCCACACTCTCGTCTCAGGGCCTTTGCACGTGCTGCCTGGCAGGCTCTTTTCCCAGGCATCCCCATGGCTCATTCCCTCACCACCTCCAGGTCTTTGCTCTAATCTACGCTCTCTCAATGAGATTCACTCCAACTAACTACCCTCTGCCATCTGCCCTCCCCACACCCCAGCCCTCCTTACTCTGCTTTTTATTCTTTCGTACAGCATTTATCACCTCTCACCTATATTACCCCAAAAGTCTTTTACTTTATTTACAGGTTTTACTTTATTTACTGCTATATCCTAAGCACCTGGAACCATGCCTGGCAGGTAATAAGTGCTCAATAAACATTTGTTCAATGGATAACTGAAATCTGCTGTTATGAACTGAAATTATGGTGAAATTCATATGTTGAGACCCTAACCTTCAATGTGACCATATTTGGATACAGGCCTATTTAAGGCAGTAGTTAAGGTTTAATGAGGCCATAAGGGTGACCTTAATCCAAAAGGACTGGTGTCCCTATAAGAAGAGGAAGAGACACCAGGAACACACATGTACAGAGAAAAGGTCACATGAGGACACAGCAAGAAGGCAGCCTCCTGCAAAGGCAAAGGCCTCATCAGAAACCAACCATGCTGGCACCTTGCTCTTGGACTTACAGAAAATAAACTTCTGTTGTTTAAACCCCTCAGTCTGTGGTATTTTGGTATGGCGGTCCAGGCAAACGAATGTATCTGGACATCTGGATTTTTGTGTGAAATCCCCTGATTCATAAACGCTGTCCACCGTTTCAAAATTTAAAAATAAACTTAAAAGACCTTTCGGAGGGCCAAACAGGGCATGTCTACGAGCCAGATATTGGACATGTGCCCCTAGCTTGTGATGTCAGGCTTGCTAGAAGTCATGTACTCAAAGAAGGATTCATATCCCACTTTAGATCACCTGTGCTCATCCAGCATCTCTCAGTTAGGACAAGGAAAGGTGAGAGTTTTGTCGGCCTCCTCCCACCCTACCCCTTGTGCAACTCACTGGAGCCAAAGGCTCTGAACTGCAAAAACGGTCATGCGCCCCCATTCCTGAGTCCTCCCATTAGCCCCCTATTGCTCTTGCAGTAAAACCCATCTCCTTACAGGATCTACTCAGCCCTTCATGATCTGTCAGCGGGAGGTATACAGCCGTGATGAATGCCACCTCCGGGTATGGCCCCCCAAAACCCAAGTGGCCACCCACATTCTCTTTTCCCCTTCTGTGGCAACCATTAAGGCTTTGTGTTGAAGATGGCAGGGTCATGTGATGGAGGGAGGCAGGATCCCTGAGTCACTGCTTAGAAGAGAACCACCAGGAGAGCTGCCCAGACTGTGACAGGAGTAAGAAATAAGCCTTATGGGCTTCCCTGGTGGCGCAGTGGTTGAGAGTCCGCCTGCCGATGCAGGGGACGCAAGTTCGTGCCCGGGTCCGGGAAGATCCCACATGCCGCAGAGCGGCTGGGCCCGTGAGCCATGGCCGCTGAGCCTGTGCGTCCGGAGCCTGTGCTCTGCAACGGGAGAGGCCACAACAGTGAGAGGCCCGCGTACCACAAAAAAAAAAAAAAAGAAAGAAGCCTTTATTGTTTAAGAAACTGAGATTTTGGGGTGTTACTGTAGCACAGCTAGCCTTTCCTGATTATTACAGTGCAAACGCCAATAATAGCAGGCTGTTCTTCCCATTTAATCCAAGCCAGTGGGACTCTCTCAGGATGGAGAGAAATAGCAAAGCCTTAGTTCAGATTCATCCAGCAGAGGCTCCCTGAAGACAGTGCCCAGTAGTTCCTGCTTTCTGGAACCTCTGAGGGAATCTGGATCCTGCTCTTTGAAAGCCTGGGCCACACGACTCTGAATGAATTCTTCCCCGCACTGTCCCAACTTTGATCCTACTCTGACCCCTGGGACTTACTCCCAAAACTTGGTCTCCCTACCATTTCCCTGTCTTCCAAACCTAGAGATTCTGCACCCTGTGTGACCTCAGATAGGAAGCCTCTTTTCCCCAGACCACTCAGAGCCCAGTCTCCGACACTGGCTCTTAAAAGGTGCCCTGGTCACACCAGGAAGTCCATGCCTGCATCCAGCCCTTGACACAGTGATTCAATATGGCCAGAGTGCTCTTTTTTGTCAATTTCCTTCGGAATCCATTTACAAACATTTAAAAGTTGCAAGATGGGAACAAACTCATACAACCCAATGGTTAAGGATTTGGGATCTGGAGCCAGATTGCCTTTTTTTTTTTTAACATCTTTATTGGGGTACAATTGCTTTACAATGGTGTGTTAGTTTCTGCTTTATAACGAAGTGAACCAGCTATACATATACACATATCCCCATATCCCCTCCCTCTTGCGTCTCCCTCCCTCCCACCCTCCCTATCCCACCCCTCTAGGTGTTCACAAAGCACTGAGTTGATCTCCCTGTGCCATGCGGCTGCTTCCCACTAGCTATCTATTTTACATTAGTAGTGTATATATGTCCATGCCACTCTCTCACTTCGTCCCAGCTTACCCTTCCCCCTTCCTGTGTCCTCAAGTCCATTCTCTACGTCTGTGTCTTTATTCCTGTCCTGCCCCTATGTTCTCCAGAACCAATTTTTTCTTTATAGAGTCCATATATATGTGTTAGCATACAGTATTTGTTTTTCTCTTTCTGACTTACTTCACTCGGTATGACAGACTCTAGGTCCATCCACCTCACTACAAATAACTCAATTTCGTTTCTTTTTATGGCTGAGTAATATTCCATTGTATATATGTGCCACATCTTCTTTATCCATTCAACTGTCGAAGGACACTTAGGTTGCTTCCATGTCCTGATTCTCTTAGCTTTTGCTTGTCTGTAAAGGTTTTAATTTCTGCGTCGAATCTGAATGAGATCCTTGCTGGGTAGAGTAATCTTGGTTGTAGGTTTTTCCCTTTCATCACTTTAAATATGTCCTGCCACTCCCTTCTGGCTTGCAGAGTTTCTACTGAAAGATCAGCTGTTAACCTTATGGGGATTCCCTTGTATGTTATTTGTTGTTTTTTCCTTGCTGCTTTTAATGTTTTTTCTTTGTATTTAATTTTTGATAGTTTGATTAATATGTGTCTTGGCATGTTTTTCCTTGGACTTATCCTGTATGGGACTCTCTGCGCTTCCTGGACTTGATTGACTATTTCTTTTCCCATGTTAGGGAAGTTTTCAACTATAATCTCTTCAAATATTTTCTCAGTCCCTTTCTTTTTCTCTTATTCTTCTGGGACCCCTATAATTCGAATGTTGGTGCGTTTAATGTTGTCCCAGAGGTCTCTGAGACTGTCTTCAGTTCTTTTCATTCTTTTCTCTTTATTCAGCTCTGCAGTAGTTATTTCCACTATTTTATCTTCCAGGTCACTTATCTGTTCTTCTGCCTCAGTTATTCTGCTATTGATTCCTTCTAGAGAATTTTTAATGCCATTTATTGACAATGGGAGAGGCCACAACAGTGAGAGGCTCGCGTACCGCAAAAAAAAAAAAAAAAAAAAAAAAAAGAGCAATTGGGCTTTAAAACCAGGTCAGTTTGACTCCAAAAGCTCACTCCACTGTTCCTGGCTACCTCTTGTGGTAATTAAAACTATTTGTTGAGCTTTCGTTTATGTCCCAGGCAAAGTACAACTGACATAGCATCCTTTGCACAGAGCATGTCATCCTCAGGAAACTGAGGCCGGAGGAGCTAAATTTGTTGCCCACGTGCGCACAGCTCCTAAGTGACAGAGGTAGGACTGGAACTCGGATCTGCAATCTCCACAGTGTTTGTTCTTTCCCGATGACATCAAGCTGCAGAGGCTAAAGGCCTCCCACACTGATGAAATTCCCACCATCACCTCACAGGCCACATCGTGGCTGTCCCATAGTGGCTTGTGGAGTTGGATGCTTTTCCTGTAATTCAGAATTCTTGATACTTTGACCAAAACTGAGGTTTCCCTGCATGCGGTGAAAAAGGATTGGCCCAGGAAATGAGAGGGGGAAGTAAGATTGTAGGCTCTTGTTTACATATGCAAGGCATGTGTTCTTACAAAAGCTCATACATCTGAAAATTGCATCTTTTTAAAGAAACCGTCCCACAGAACTATTGGGAAAGGACTTCCGGGGCCCAGCTTCAGTAGCTGATTAATGACCTATAAGCTGCTGACATCAGAAGCTGGTGAGGGTGGTCCGGCTCTACCCCACAGATAAAAGATGCTGCCAACCCCAAACGCCGTGTGCCCTTTGGAAGGATGGCAAAGCTAACTCCCAGCCTGCTTTTTTTTCTGCTGCCCTGGGGGAGGTTAGCTTCTCAAAGCATTCCCAGCAAGGGCTATAAAAGACTTTTGGAAATCCGAGCTTACCCACATAATAGATTCCTTAGAACCCTTTCTGCAAAGAGGCAAGTACAAATCACAAATAGTTAATGAAACCAAAGTAAAATTTGCAGTGAGATAAATCTTCTCCTGGACGTTCCAATTACATGAGCCAATAGCGCCTCCGGATAGAGAAAAAAAACCTGAGGGGCCAGAAGGGAAGGTGGCCGACGGCACTGCGCTCCCTGGCAATGCCCCTGCATTAAGGAAACTTTGATATTCCGCACACGGGTACACATAAGATCACAAAAGAGCCGAGGAAAAAGCTCCTTCTATTTCAGAATCACAAAACCGGAGTAAGAAGGCTTGAAGCCAAGAAAGCCTTGATGTTTTGCCTTCTTAAGAAGACCTACAGTTTTAATCCATGTTAGCATATTAATTGCCCTTATGCAGCTGTGTGCTGCTAATTACAAATGAATGGTGTTTATTCATGATAGAAGACCCAGCAGGAAAGTCTGTCTACTTAGCAACACTATGTTAATTTGAGTTTGGCTTTCAAAGGTCATAAAACTGCTTTGAATGAAAACGTTTCTTAAAGAGAGAGTTGTTTTCCCTTCTCTCCTTCACCCATTGCAAGGAAGTTCTGGGTAGAGATCTGGTCCTTTCTCAGTGCCCAGACTTGCTTCTCAGATGGGTGAGAGCCGGTTTCCCTAGTGGGCAGGGAAACGGCATTAGCCTCTGCTGCCAGCGCGCGATGCACAGCCCACCCTCTTTGCCTCTTTCCCTCTTGGTTTGTTTTTCAAGTATCAGCGCGTCAGCGCTGCAGACCCATCTCTCCTTTTCTATCTGCAAGTAGGAAACACCCATCCCCACCGGCCAGAATTTCTCTCTGTGCTCCTTGCCTGCATGCTCGTGTCTGGGTGGTAAGTCTGACCAACCTCGCCTTGACCAACTAGCTGCCTTCAAGTTAGGGATTAAGGAACTAGGAGCCCCCAGTTCTCATTCCAGTTTTTACCTGAGAGCCCTGAATCTGGGGGAGGCGATGGGCACAGTGTTTTATATAATCAAAGCATCATTTCTCATTTGGTTAGTGATGCTTGAGCACAGTATCTGCTGGACAGAACACACAAGAGCTAGTGGAAGCGTGGCTCCTTGAACCTCTCTTGAAGTCTATAACTTAGATATTTCCAAATTCTCTTTACCGTGATTAGTCTGAAGTATTAAAGCTTGAGCCTGTATGTTTATCTCCCCTGTGGAAATCCCATTTTCCTTCTATAATAATCCTAAAAGGCAGTGCTATTTATTATTCCCCTTTTTTCAGATAAGGAAACTGAATCTCAGAGAGGTCAAACAGCTTGCCCAAAGTCACACAGCTAGTACAATGTGAAAGTAGAAACTGAATATATCTGACTCCATAGTTCTGAATCACTGCTTTACAGGGACCTACCAAAAACTCAGGGCTTTTCAATGTGGAAAAAGACGTGTGCTAGAGAGATGGAGAGAATCCAAACTCATACCTGGATAACCTGAGAGCAAGGTCCTCCATGCCCTCTGGGGCATTGGCCACAAGCTGAAAGATGCTATTACCCTAGACCAAAGCATTTTAGAAGCTCAGTTTTTAAAAATCAGTAAAATGTAATCCATCAAACTATTGAGAAGTTGCAGCTGCTGATAGGATGAGACATAAACCTAGAATTGCTCGTAACCTTCTTATCACCGTGAGGGAAGAGCTTGCCAGAAAATGCAGACCACACAGAAGAGAGAAGATCTGAGACGAGGAGAGATAAACTAAATGCTGATCTCACCATTCAAGCCCCTGGATCCAGCCATAACTGTATGTTCACCACTTTTCTAAAATTACTTGAATCAATCGCTGTCCAATTCTTCCATGTCCTGGTACTTATAAAAATCAATTATGAACTGTTAATTCTTCTCCTGAACTTTTTTAGTTACATGAGCCAATACATCTTCCTTTCCTTATTAAACTGAGTTGGATTTTCTGTCATTTGCACCTGCCAGTGTCCTGAGTACCTATTCGTTTTCTATTGTTGTTGCTCTTTTTCTCTCCATTATTAATATCATTATTTTATAGCACATGAATAAATCGTTTAACTGTGGGTTTAGAGGGCCCTCAAACTTTACCTCACACCAAACACAAAACTTAACTCCAGATGGATCACAAACCTAACTAAACCTAAAAGCTAAAAATATAAAAACTTCTTAAACAAAACATAGGACAATATATTTGAAATCTCAGTTTAGACAAAGATTCCACAGACAGGATAGAAAAGCATTAACAATAAGAAGTTTTAAATGACAGATTAAACTTTATCGAAACTAAAAACTTCTATTCTTCAAAAGACATCATTAAGAAAATGAAAAGGCAAGTCACAGGCTGGGAGAACATATTCACAGTACATATATCTGACAAAGAAATGGTACCCAGAATAAACAAGTCATACAACCCATAATAAAACATTTTAATGGCAAAATGCTTAGACAGATGTTTCACAAAGAAGATACTCAAATAGCCAACAGACCGTATGAAAAGATGCCCTATAGTATGAATTTTCTGGGAAATGCAAGTTAAACTTGCAATGAGATGCCACTTCATAGCTACCAGAAAGGCTAGAATTGAAGACTGGTAACTCCACTGTTGAGTACGATAAACCACTGGAACTCTCATACTTTGCTGGGAAAATGTTAACAACCACTGTGGAAAACAGTTTGGCAGTGAGTTCAACACACTTGAAATGATCCAACCATTTCACTCCTAGGTATGGAAGAGAAATCAAAACTTGTGCCCACAAAAGGACTTTCATAAGAATGTTCACAGCAGTTCTATTAAGAACAACCAAAACCTGGAAATGACCCAAATGTTCATCGAAAACAAATCATGGTATATTCCTACAAGGGAATAATATTCATCAATAAAAATGAACAAAGAACTAATACATTCAATAACATAGATGAATCTCAAAAAGGTTATGTTGAGTGAAAGAAGCCCAGACACAAAAGACTGCATGTTGTCTGATTCCGTTTATGTGAACTTCTAATACAGGCAAAACTAAGCTATGGTAATAGAGATCAGACCAGTGGGTGCTTGGGCGAGAGTAGAGGGTGACCCTCTACTCTTCCTTTCTTCCTGAAGAAGTATAACAGATACACAGCATATAACAGTATACGGCACAACAGCAGAATACAGCGGAGTAACAGTATAAGCATGGAGACTTGGAACTAGAATGCCCAGCTCAAATCCTGGTCCATGACATACCAGAGGTGTGACCTTGGGCACATAACTTAACCTCTCTGAACTTCCATTTCTTCACCTGTACATTCTTCATGAATGTTCAAAACTTAAATAACGTTTAAAAAAATAAGGTAGGGCTTCCCTGGTGGCACAGTGGTTGAGAATCTGCCTACTAATGCAGCGGACACAGGTTCGAGCCCTGGTCTGGGAGGATCCCACATGCCGCGGAGCAGCTAGGCCCGTGAGCCACAGCTACTGAGCCTGCGCGTCTGGAGCCTGTGCCCCGCAACGAGAGAGGCCACGATAGTGAGAGGCCCGTGCACCACGATGAAGAGTGGCCCCCGCTTGCCACAACTAGAGAAAGCCCTCACACAGAAACGAAGACCCAACACAGCAAAAATAAATAAATAAAAATTAATAAAAGGCAGAATAGGTGATAGTGTGCCCCGAGCACACTATTAAAAATAATAATAATAAGGTAAATTTTTAAAATAAGATAAATAAAATATGGTGTAGTAGGTTGGATAGTGTCCCCAGAAAAGTTCACCCAGACCCTGGAATGTGATCTTATTTGGAAATATGGTCTTTGCGGGTATAATTAGGGCAAGGATTAAGATGAAATCATACAGGGTTCGGGTGGGCCCTAAAGCCAATGAGAATGTCCTTAGAAGAGACAGAAAAAGACAGAGACACAAAGAAGTGATGTGATGATGAAGGTAGATGTTGGAGTGATGGGCACACAAGCCAAAGAACACCAGGCATAGCCAGCAACCTCCACAAGCCAGAGGACAGTCATGGCACGGTTGGTCTCTCAGAGCCTCCAAAAGGAATCAACCCTACAGACACCTTGATTTCAGACTCCTGGCTTCCTAGCTGTGAAAGGATAAATTTCTATTGCTTTAAGCCACCCAGTTTGTGGTAATTTGTTATGGCAGCCCTAGGAAACAAATACATATATGGTAAGGGCCCATGCTGGATAAATGGATTTTTTTTATTAGTAAATGGTTTTTCCTGTTATTAAAGAGCAAAGCCCTTGCCCTGTATACCTGGGGGTCCCATGTAGTATCTAGCTAGATGTTTGTATTAGTTTCCTGGGGCTCCATAATGAAGTGTCACAGACTGGGTGGCCTAAACAACAGACGTTTATTTTCTCACAATTCTGGAGGTTAGAAGTCCAAGATCAGGTATTGGTAGGGTTGATTTCTTCTGAGGTATCTCTCCTTAGCCTGTAGATGGCTGACTTCTCCCTGTGTCTTCACGTCATCTTTTGCATGTGTCTGTGCCCAAATTTCCTCTTCTTATAAAGGTACCCATCATATTGGATTAGGACCCACCCGCATGGCCTCATTTTAACTTATTTATTTATGTCACTTAAGACCCTATCTCCAAATACAATCCCTCTTTGAAGTACTGGGGGTTAAGATTTCAACGTATGAATTTTGAGGGGACACAATGTCACCCATAACAATGTTGATAAATGCTTATTTTACTGAAACATCAAAGTCTTGACCTTCAACTTACAGACAATTCGATTATACTGAACAAGAACTTACTACTGAGGCTTCCTGTAGCAACCATGGAGGTGCCCTTGTCAGATCTTCCTTCAAGAGGACCTGCTGGCTGTTTGACATCCTTCAAACTTAGCACCTTTGTACCTGTCACAGCATCCCTGCCGGGCCACGTTCCCTGGGCTGCTGCTCCCAGCCAGGGAGGGAAGATGGCAGGGGCACTAGATCCCAGCCATTGCCGTGGCAGGGCTGCTCTAACCGGCAGCTTTGGCTCTGAGTCTCCCCGGCAGCTGGCCAAGACTCACCCAGGGCTGCACTGTGACCTGAGGCTCATCTTTTCCTCTCTCCTTCCACAGATGTCAGACCTGACTCAGGCTGAACTCTCTCCCTCTGGACTCCTGCTCTCACCCTTTCTCCTTCACAGGCATTTCCCCAAATAAATCTTGCATCTCTTATCTCATCTTGGTATCCAGTTCTCAGAAGATCCGAACTGACACATGTGCCATGATGAGAACTTGGAATGAAACACAAAATTATCCTAAAAAAACCTGGGATTCACCAAAACCACCCCAAAGCACAAAATCATTTGCTGCAAAATCCAACAAGGGAGGGCTCCCTTCATGGCCAGGCGCCATGGTGTCACTTCACTCTCACAACCACAAAATTAAGGTATAAACACACTCATCATTTTACGGATCTTACATAGCTACGTGGAGGAGTTGGAACTCAAACCTAGATCTCTTTTGCCCCGTAGTCTGTGCTCATCACCACTAAGTTCTTGAGGGTTGCAAACGCAAATGCCTGAGACATTGGCCGGAAGGAAGGAAGGAAGGAAAGAAGGAAGGAGGGAACCCGGGCAGGCTTAAGACCCAAGGAGTGGTGGGCTTGTGGGGAACTGGAGAGACTCTGTGCAATCATCTGTGGACAGGATTGAATCTGCTGAGGAGTTTGCAACTCTTCCTTTTCTTCATTATTGTCATCGTCATCGTCACGGTCGTCACCCTGCCTCCTCTTCTTGGAAATCTTTTCTCTGGCACTGACATGGTGAACTCCTACCCATCCTTGAAAGCCCCAGATAAATGTTATCTATTCAGAGCTTTCCCTCACTTCCCTAGAACAGCTAGACTCTCCCTCCTCTCTGCTCCTACAGCACTCTCTATGTCTCTCTGTCCCAGCAAGGAGTACATTAGTTTGCAGATCTGTCTCCCTTGCTAGACAGTCAGTTCCCCAAGGTCGGGCCTTATCCTCCTTCCTATCCTTCAGCTGCACTGGGGGCAGGAAACCACTATTTTTTGGGTGCCTACTCTGCCCCAGGCATTGCAATGAGCACTTAATCTTCACAACCACCCCGGAAAAGCATTTCTCTTACCTCGTTTTACAAATGGGGATTCTGAATTCCAGAAAGGTGAAGTGACTTGTCCCACAACTAGCAAAACTTAGGCAGAACCAGAACTCAAACTCGGCCTGCCCCCCATTGTCCCCAACCAAAGCCCCCTCGTCTTCTCACACTGCTCTCCGGGCAGCCACAGGGCAACTGCCACAGCCAGCAGAGGGGGTGGCGGGAGGGGCCGCAGGACAATCCCAGTCTTCTCTGTATATTGAGGGGGTTGGACCAGCTGACGTTTAGCTCCTTTCCTGCGCTGACATTTTATTCTAGGAGGTTTGTTATCTCTCCTTTTGACACCATCTGAACTATTCGAGACAAGCCCCTGCTTTAAACATAAGGATAAAACTGCCTGTCATTGGAAATAAGCCTCACACACTATCTCACTAATAGAAGCAGGACTATTTCTGAGATACCTTGGCGAGTTCGTTAGGTATGAAGATTAAACTCGAATTCATCTCGGCTCAGTCAGACGCGCCCTGAAATCGAATTGCAGGGAGTAGAATTTTCAGCTGCTCAGCTGGTTCAAGACGAAGGTGAGGGAGACCTGGACAAACATGCAGAAATCTGCCCACTGGAAGATAGGGGCTTCTAACTGCCAAAAGCCAGCCTGACCCATACAGGGACATGGCATAATGGGTAGACATGCAGACTCTGGAATTGGAATCACTAGCTTCAAACCCAGCTCCCCCACTTGCTAGATGAGTATCCTTGAGCAAGTTTCTTAATCTCACTGTTCCTCAGTTTTCTCATCTGTATAATGGGGTGAATGATTGAACACATACTATTAGTTGTTGTGAGGAATAAATAAGCATGTAGTTAGTGCAGCCCCTGGTATATAGGAAATGCTTAGTAATCGAAGTTAGAATTATTATGTAGGACCTTTCTAAAAGTGTCCAGAATATTCTGTTGTTCACAGGACACAGCTCATGATACTCAATCATACTTGCAAGGCCTTGCACACTCTGGCCTCTGATAATCCCTCCAGCCTCGTCTCTTGCTTTTGGCCCCATCTGCTCCGCATCCCTGTTCAACTGCCTACAATCACCCAGATGTCCCCCTCTCTCTTCCCTTCCCCACCACTGCTGTCACATACAAAGTCCCACACACCCTTCAGAGGTCACCCCTCTCCAAAACCCTCTCCTACCTCCCCATCAGGCAGGAAGACTGGATTAGGGCTGCAGGTGGAATATCCACACAGACACGAGGCTTGGTCCTACAGGGGATGACACTCCAGGGAAACTGCCCTTCAGTTCCCCTCACCCTACTGTACACACACAGAAATGTGCTGGCTGTCACTGGAGACTCACCCTTGGTGGGCAGGCAGGCAAGGGTCAGCGTCATGCAAACTGTCAGGAAGGAACTGGGTGTCCATGATGACGGCCAAAGGAAGTTACTCTGAGAATCAGAAGAGATCCTCTCCCCTCTCTCCTCTCAGTTTTTTTTTTTTTTTTTTTTTTTTTTGCGGTACGTGGGCCTCTCACTGTTGTGGCCTCTCCCATTGCAGAGCACAAGCTCTGGACACGCAGGCTCAGCGGCCATGGCTCACGGGCCCAGCCGCCCCGCGGTATGTGGGATCTTCCCAGACCGGGGCACGAACCCGTGTCCCCTGCATCGGCAGGCGGACTCTCAACCACTGCGCCACCAGGGAAGCCCTCCTCTCAGTTTTATCGGTAGCTGGGTGTCATCATGGGGACTTGGAAGCTACATGTTCTGTGCAGTTTTTTTCTTGTTCAGTAAGATCTTGTATCCTTTACCCGTGACGTCTGGCATTCTTTCCTCCAAACGCATCACTGTCACCTCCATTATAGCATCTCTTCTAAGTCCTGTGCTGCCCTTGTATTTCCCCTCTTACGGTCTTTCTCAGGCTTACATGGTTAGTATTGAAGATTACGGATTCAAGAACCAGACTGCCTGAGTTCAAACCCACATTTTCCATTTAATAGCTGTGTGATGCCGGGCATGTTACTTAACCTCTCTGTACTTCAGTTTCCCCATCTGTGCAGTGGATAATACTAACACTTTTCTCATAGTGTTGTTGTGAGGGCTAAATGAATCAACACTTGTACTGCTCTGGGAATAGTGCCTGGTACACAGAACTAGTTCAGTAAGCACTAGGAATGGTTAGTATGACTATTAATCTGAATCTCCCTCCCCCCTCCCCTCTGGGTTGTAAGGTGAAAGAGAATAGGGGTTACTGGCACTGTTTATACTTTGCCCCCAGCACAGGATATAACCCAAAGCAGGTACTCAGTAAATATGTGTGGAAGGAAGAGAGAGAAGGAGAGGAAAAGAGAAGAGGAGAGAAGAGGAGAGGGGAGGAGAGGGGAGGGGAGGGGAGGAAAGCCTTGAAAGTTAAGTGCAACATATAATGTTATAGGTAGAAAATTATCCAGAATTGAAGAAAACCAGATAAATCCATTTCCACCCAAGTGGAGCCAAACCATGCTTTTTCAGTTTGCCAAAATCATGTAATTATTCTCAACCATCACATATTTCATAATTCCTTATATTCAGTTCATTATTTGTTACTTTAGAGAGAGGAATTAGGACACATTAGCTCTTACTTGAAAGGTGCATTGACCAGCACAGAACGACTGTCTACATTGGACCAGGATCCAGCTGGTCCTTCAGAGAGCTTGTGACCACATCTCAGTCTCAGCCAGTGTCCTCAGCCCATGGAAAGCCAGTCATCGCCTCAGTGCTCATCCTGCAGTCCCACGTGTAAACCTCAGCTTTGCAGACTGAATCCCCAATTTTGCCAACACACCAACAATGAATCTGTTTTCAGTTGCACATTCACATTATGCAAGTTCTCAAGATTAATGTTTAAAACCAAAAACTTAATTGAATAGTTTTCAATGCAAAATCATTATCACACAGATTGGATTCCTCTAACTCCATGTGACCAGTATTTTCTCTCCCTGTCAACAGCCAAGTAATATTCAAAGGTCATCTGATGATTAGACACTCAGAGCTAGAGGAGCTGGATGAATCAAAAGTTCAGCGGCATCAGAATAAGATGAACTGATGCGTTCATCTCACAGTAACAGGTGGCCTTGCCTCATAGTTCTTAAACTTCAGGCATTCCGGTACCACCTGCATGACTTTTCGCTGTATCTACTGGTACTATTAGCTACTATCTTATAAGGAGCTCCTGGACAATCTCTTTGTTGGGTGGGGCTAGGAGTCCTCAAACAAATACTTCTTTATATCAAGAGTTTTTCTCTCTTGTTACCAGATAGTTCCTAATATAGTTAAAGCCTATAGTTCTTCCTTAAATGTAAAACTGGCTTTGCAATTTTTTTTTTAATCAAACGGTGACTGACAGGAGATAACAGTTGTATCTCGAAATGTAAGAATGTTCTTGCTTTTCAGAATTATGGAATTTTAAGGATTGGTGTTTCTAATATGCCTGGGCAGTCCCACTCTGGAAATCTCGCCACCATTAATAAGGTTAGGTATGCTTAGATGACCAGCACTCCAGGGCAGCCAGAAACAGTGGGATTCCCACCCAGTCCGTTTCACTACTATTGTTCTGCTGAGAACCACTGGTAGAAATTCTGATCTTAACTGACTGGGTACAGATAAAACACAAGTTTCCTTAGGAACTCACAAGTTGTTGGACTCTGAAGATTAAAAAATTGTAGCTCTTTACGCCCCTCTTTTTAAATATTTATTTATTTATTTATTCGGCCTCATTGGGTCTCAGTTGCAACATGCGGTCTCTTCCTTGCAGTGCACGGGCTTCTCTCCAGTTGCAACATGTGGGCTTTTCTCTACTTGTGGCGCTTGGGCTCTCCAGTTGTGGCACACGGGGTTAGCTGCCCTGAGGCATGTGGGATCTTAGTTCCCCGACCAGGGATCGAACTCGCATCCCCTGCATTGCGTGATGGATTCTCAACCCCTGGACCACCAGGGAATCCCCTCCTCTCCTCTTTGACTAAGGACCACACTTTCTCCTCACTGGGTTTAGGGAAGTTGGAGTATCATCGAAGTTCACATCTATTAAATCTACACCTTGCCTATCTGCATTCCCCATGCAAAGCCCCATTCATTTGGTGGGAGAAGAACCACCTCCTCTTCTAACTCCTCGTTTGGTACCAGAAAGTTAGTTCTTAATCAAACTGATACATTTATACCACTTTTTAAAGGTCAACTCTCTTTTATATTACTTAAATACATTTATTTTTCAAATAAAGTGTTATATTTCTATTCTATGATTATTTTACAGATATAAATAAGTGGAAAATCTGTATCACTTGCCAGAAGTAGAAAGCAAAATAAATATAAATAAAATAAGACAATACCATTAAAATCTAAATAGATACTGTGGTTTGCTAAAGGCACCAAATTGAATTAAGGAAATGTACTATATCTTGTTTTTGGTGGTTGTGTATACTTGTCAAAATTCATTTAATTGAACACTCAAGATTTTAGCATATGTAAACTGTGCCACAAAGAAAAAGAAAATTTCCATTGGTTAAGATTTCCTTCAAGATGGACAGTGCTGGGCAGAGTGTGACAGTAGTTTCTCTCCCTTCTCTTGTCTCCATGGCTGCTCAATCACCTGCCCATCTCTTTTTGATTGACACTTTCTGTATTTGGCTCTGTTAATTCATTCAATCAGGTTACATTAACATTCTACAGGCCTAATATCTACTCAGTCTTTCTGAGGTGATTTTTGTTTTTGTTTTTGTTGTTTTGCCAAAAGTCCTGATCATTTGCTTATTTTAGCAGATTTTTTTTTTTTTTTTTTTTTTTTGTGGTACGCGGGCCTCTCACTGTTGTGGCCTCTCCCATTGTGGAGCACAGGCTCCGGACGCGCAGGCTCAGTGGCCATGGCTCACGGGCCCAGCCGCTCCGCGGCATGTGGGATCTTCCCGGACCGGGGCACGAACCCGTGTCCCCTGCATCGGCAGGTGGACTCTCAACCGCTGCGCCACCAGGGAAGCCCTCTGAGGTGATTTTTTCCATCACTTTTCTGACCCTTTATGAGGTTATATGTCTTACCCATAATAGCCTCCAAAAGGCAACCCTACCACAATGATCAAATTTTAAGGACATGCTTCACTAATAGCTTCAATACTAGACTATGATATTATTTCCAGTATAGGATCCCCTGGATTAAGCAGGATAGTTCAGTAGTTTAGCTTACAGTTAGATAAAATTAATAAACTGAACCATATGAAGTTGCCAACACTCATTTATTTTTACCAACAAAACGGCAATTATATACAGCTCAGAAAGTAGAACTGGACAATTTCACACCTACCTCAACATTCTGTACAGTTACTGTAAAGTAAGATGAGTATTTCTTTAAAAAATTAGAAAAACTTAATCGACAAGCACAAATCATTAATTAAATAATTTAATTAAATACATTAAAATTAGTTAAATAAGTAATTGGTTAAAATGATTAGTCAAGTATGCAAAAGATTTTAACTAAATTAGTGTATGTATATACGTACATGCTCAAGGTGGCCCAATATTTTGCTGAAAGTCATCTCACAACCACAGAGATGAGCCTTTATGTCTTGTTCAGGGGTATATTTCCAATAGCCAGTAGAGTGCTGGAAATATAGTAAGTGCTCAAGAAATATCTGCTAGGGCTTCCCTGGTGGCGCAGTGGTTGAGAGTCCGCCTGCCGATGCAGGGGACATGGGTTCATGCCCCGGTCCGGGAAGATCCCACATGCCGCGGAGCGGCTGGGCCTGTGAGCCATGGCCGCTGAGCCTGTGCGTCCAGAGCCTGTGCTCCGCAGCGGCAGAGGCCACAACAACGAGAGGCCCGCATACCGCCAAAAAAAAAAAAAAAAAAAAACTGCTAAAATAAGCAAATGATCAGGACTTTTGGCAAATAGATCACCCCATTCTCAAAACATATATTCCCAAATTCTTTTACTTCTAAAAGAAGTTCCAGATTATTTTTGCTGCATTTTTCCGTGTTTACATCATAGCCAAATCAACTTTCCTGCTTCTAACCAAGACATACAACAGTGCTCGAGTCAAAAGGAAAAAGATGGGGGTATCAATAATCCAAGTTTTAAAAATCATGTCCTCTATGAGACAGAATAAAAACCAGCTCAGAGGATTTTAGGTTTGACAATAACATGAACTTCCAGAAAAGATGGTAGAATGCAACCAGAGTATATCTTCTGCTATGGAATATTTAATTTGCTGGAGACAATACAATCTGCTAAGAGCATGAAGCTTATGAATTAGACAAATCTGTTTTCAAAGCTCAGCTTTTCCCTTTTCTGGAAGTGTTACTTTGAGCAAACTCTTTAACCTCCTTGAGCTTCAATAACTCCTCTGTAAAATGGGGATGATAATAAATTATTCATTCATTCATTCATCAAATATGAATTGAGCACCTTCTCTATTCCAGGCCTTGGGCAAGGTGGTGGGATACAACAGTGAACAAAATAGACCAAAGTCCCTGCCCTCGTGGAGTTTACATTCTAGAGAGAATAAGAGGCAATAAATTAAGGAAGTACATTGTAGAGTATGTTTGAAGATAGGGAGAATTTCAGAAGGCTGAGATTCTGCATGAGCAGGTAGGGCAAAAACCAATCAACTTTGAGTTATTATTGGCAATGGGATGAACTACATGCACCAATGGGCAGCTTAGAGCAATCACTTAAATCAGATTTAAGAGAGTGTGAGCCCTAGCTAGATGGGTGAACGCCTGGATAGATCAGTATGATGGGTAGACAAATAGAGTGACAGATGGATGAATTCGAGAGTCAGGCAGACAGACAGACCTAAACAGACGGACACTAATGGTAATTCAAGTGCTCTGACAATAGCCTCTGCTGCTAGAATAATTGACTGTTGATCGTGCACATCTGGCTCACGAGGCAGGCATTTCATCTCCCTCCCAGGCTGGGCCACAGGCATCCTTGACAAATCCTCTCCATCCCTGAGGGTGATTGGAAGAGGCTGCTCCTCTCTCCAGAGGGTACCCATGTAAACCCACACCAGGCCTTCATAACTTCCCACTGCAGAGGAATGATTATGGACTGGGTACTAAAAGCTACTGGAGAAGGATTGTTGGTCTCCTGGGTGTGCTGACAGCCCTGTAGCACAGTAGTGAAAGAAAGGTCTTTGTCTTCGATGCTTGCAATAGAATGATATCATATCTGGGATTTACCTTGGCCAACTCCAGCCAGGAAAATATGACAGGAATTTGGGGATTGAGAGGAAACAAGCTGGGCAAACTGTTTATAGTTGTTGGGTGCACGGGAGTTCCCTGGATGGTTCTCTCCACTACCAAGTGTGCTGGAAAGTTTTTATTGAAAAAAAAGAAGGTTAACATAAAATCTTTCCATTTATTTTCAGAAGGGAAAAAGTGCACACAAGCACACACATATGCACTTGGAGCATTTTTCCAACTTTGAGGATTAATTCTGTTTGGCAGACAAAAGCTATTCTATTCAATGATTTTCGGTATTCAAAGAGCAATTTGGTTCCATTTCATTGCTACCTTAAATTAACTGGTGCCTGAGCCTAGAGAGATGATTGTTAGGGCCAGAGTGAAGGAAGACGTGGCAGTGGGCTTCAAGTGGCTTTGAGTGGTTTCAAATGTGACCCGCTTAAGGAAAGTCACCCATCCCCAGGAAGGATGCAGAATTCCCAAGTGGAAAGCAAAATTCTCCAACAACCAGTGATGCCAGTGGCTTGTTTTCACTGCTCTCAACAACCTGCCACCATCTGAGTGAGAAGATGATTTGAATTCCTCCCCAACTGTTCCTAAACAGAGCATTTTAGCAGTGAAAGGGAATTTTAAATAATTGAGCCTAGCCTTCCCTGCCTTCAACATTCATTCACTATATGTTTATTCAGTATCTACTCAATGGCAAGCACTGTGCCAGCCATAAAGGATATATAGTTGTAGGGGACCCAGAGAAGGGCACTGGCCTTATGAGACTTGTAGCCCAGCTGGGAAGTCAGAAATCCTCAACAACTAAGTCCACAATACAGTAATCAGTATTGTCCAGCATGATACAGCATAATAAGTGCTATGAGGGAGAAATGCAAAACTTGAGGAGGGTGTCTTAATCCATTTTGGGCTGCTATAACAAAATACCACAGACGGGCTGGCTTATCAACAGAAACTTATGTCTCACAGTTCTAGAGACTGGATATCTAAGACCAGGGTGCCACCATGGTTGGGTGAGGGCCATCTTCTGGGTTGTAACAGCACACAGTGGAAGAGACTAGGGAGCTCTGTGGAGTCTCTTTTATAAGGGCACTAATCCCATTTAAGAAGGCTCCATCCTCATGACCTAATCACCTCCCAAAGCCCCACCTCACTCGGGATTTAGGATTCATCATGTCAGTTATTCAGACCATAGAGGAGGGCTTAAGCAAAGGGACTCGACATAGTCTAGGAATCAGGGAAGTCTCCTTGAAGAAATGTCAGTGATTAGCAGGGGCCAGAGGCAGAGGAACCTGTGCATGCAGAGTTCCTGAGGTGGGAGATGCATGGTGCAGCCTAGAAACTGTAAGGCTAGTGTAGCTGGACCTTCAAGAGTGAAGGTGAGAGTGGTGTGAGATGAAGCAGGGGTAGATCACACAAGAAGTTTTTAGCCATTTCAAGGACTTGGGGCTTAAACGAGTAAGGAAACTGCAGTCCAAAGAAGTTAAAGTGATTTTCCCCAATGCACTCGCCCATGGTGAGGCTGGATTTCAAAAATAATAAAAGAAAACATTGATAAAGCCCCGTAAGAATGCGCTGGACACTGGGGTCTCTTGGATAAGGTAAAATTTCAGCAGAGATGTAATGAAGCCTTGAGAGCAGATAGGAGAAGATTATCCCAGGAAGCGATGACAGCATCCAGGCCTTGAGGTAGGAAAGGTCCTACTAAATTCAAGGCCCTTCCCAGAAGGCACTGACCTTGGAGGAGCGAAGGGATGCTGTGGGAGCTGTGGTCTGAAGGAGTCAGACGATGCACAGCCTTGTAAATCAAGGTGGGGTCCTCGGATTGTCCTTTGCATAGATGAGGAACCCCAGGGGCAGTGAGCAGAGGAATGATAGAATGTGCCTTTAAGGAGCGAGGGTGCAAGCAGAGAGACACTTTAGAAGGCTGTTGTAACAGTCCGGGGATTCATAATGGCTTGAACCGGGAGACGACAGCAGGGAGGATGAGAAACAGTCTGATTCTGGATGTATTTGAAGGGGAAGCCAATAAGACTTGCTGACAGATCGAATGTGAGTTAACAGGAGAGCACCGAGGTGTTTGGTCTCAACAGCCACAAGGAGGGAGCTGTCTTTAACCAAGGGGAGAAAGAGGGGGAGAGAGAGAGAGAACGAACTGCAGGAGAGCGAAGTATCTCTCCTGACACCGGGGAGGGACCTAGAGGGTGGCGGAAGGAGAATGAAAGGGTCTTCTCACCCTCTAGAGATACATAAACTGAGTTGGATCAGGTCAAGGCTGGAAACAGGGCTAAATAAAAAACAAGGGGGCTTCTCTGGTGGCGCAGTGGTTGAGAGTCCGCCTGCCGATGCAGGGGACACGGGTTCGTGCCCCGGTCCGGGAAGATCCCACATGCCGCGGAGCGGCTGGGCCCGTGAGCCATGGCCGCTGAGCCTGCGCGTCCAGAGCCTGTGCTCCGCAACGGGAGAGGCCACAGCAGTGAGAGGTCCGCGTACCGCAAAAAAAAAAAAAAAAAAAAAAAAAGAAGAACAAGGGATGAGGATTATTCAGAAAGGATGAGCAAGCGGTGGTCTGCAGGAATCCTGGGGCCTAAGCGCCTGCAGGGTATTTCACCTGGGGTTATTTAAAGAGGCAGGGTACTGAACACTTGGCATTCTGCACTGAAGGATGGAGAAGGCACAGGGAAGCAGAGATAGCAAAATGGCAACCGTGCAGGTAAAGGTGCAGAGTGAGGCATGGCTTTGATGTGTCGGTGGAACTGTCCGTGTCTCCAGCGACCATTGGATGAGGTTTCCAGGGCCCAGTTTTCAGCCTTGCCCAGAGAGTGGGTAGGGGGACAGGTCCTTCTCGAGTTTCCCAGGAAGACACATTAAGCCTAATGGAGGAAAACAGATGGTGCAGCAGTGAAAACAAGCCACCCCGTTCCTGGCTTGGCTGTTTGGGTTGTAAAATTTCTGATGGAGGCTGAACAAGTGGAAGCTGGGGAGGCACGATTCAGTTTAGTGATGTCTCAAGCACTTTCTCAGACGCGTGATTCGGAGAAGATGTGGACAGTCCCCCTTTGCTGTGGCTTCACACACCCCTCGCTACTCAGCCCTGCTCCCCACTACTGCTACACTGGGCTAGATCACGGGCTCTGGAAGAGCTGGGAAGGGGTGGCAGAGACCTGTAGGAAAAGCCACTCTCCCACTTGCTAGCCGCGTGACCACAGGCAGGTGGAGTGACACTCATAGTGTCTCCTCACAGGGTGCTTGTGACATTGAGTGAGTTAAGCCATGGAAAGCACGTAGAGCAGTGTTTGGCATGTACTAAGTACTCAATACAAATTAACTGTAGTTATTATTATTCAATTCTGCATCCACAGAGCTGACTATATAGCCCAGCACAGGAGTTCAATGAATAGTTGTTTAATAGAATTTGATGTCATCGCCATTATCTTCATCATCGTAATCATCGAGCCTTTACAGTGTCCACTTCTTGGCAAAGCAGCTTATAGACACTTGAGTTTCTTGGGTTGTGGTGAAGGGAAAGTTCTAGGATCTAAGGACATGCGTCAGGGACCAATTTTGCTCAGAAACTCGAGGATCACTTTTACAAGAAGATTTTGGCCTTGGCGGTTGAATATGGAGGATAGCAAAGCAAAGGAGAAAGAATGAACTGAGAGAGAAGGTCTTCCTGAGCACAGAGCTGAGGTTTTCGGTGTGTCAGGGAATGAGATGTGTTCATACTACACCCTTTTATTTTTAAATTGGAGCTAGGAGTTTGTTAGTCAATAAGCCAGTTAATTAGTCAGCTAGTTTTACTTTAGGACTGATGGTCCTTCCTTCCTTCCTTTCTACCTTTTTCCCTCCCTCTCTCCTTCCCTCCTTTCTTTCTTTCTTTCTCTATTTCTTTCCTTCCTTCCATGCAAGAAAGACCAAGGGTTAAAGAACTATAAGATATGACTCAGGCCAATACACAGACAAACCAGTACACTAAACACCAATTCCAAAACAGCCAATTCCCTGAATGCCAGTTGTTGAAGTTTCCCACTCAGCAATTGACTTTCCCTGAATTCACCTAAATCCTTGAGGTACAGCTGAAGATAGAAAAGGAGAGACAAGCACAGGCAGTTGGGCCCTTGGAGAGAACAAGGCATCAAGCACTGTTTAGAGAGTTGTTCAGTATGAGGTACCCGTGACTGAGAGGCACTGGGGGGATCTGCCCTCAATAGACCCAAAGGGAAATGGACATTGGCGGCTTTAAATATTTAGGAAGAATGCTTAAGGGAAAAAGAAATCCTCAAGCAAAACCTGGAGACCAGATGCCACCTCAGAGTCCATCCAAATGCGGCAGGAAGAGCAGCGTGAATTAGACAAGTCCCACGCTCTGAAAGAGGAGGTGGGCTACAACACAGAGGTGCGTTCTCCCCTGGAATAAGGGAAGCAGAGGGACTCAACTTCTACATGGGGGATTTTTTCCCCAGCTGCATTTAAATTCATGGTTCTTTAATTCCACACAACTGGTATAAAGTGACTGGCACCCCAGGGAAGCAGAAGCTACGGAAGTTGTCTTCTTTTTCCTCCTATTTTCTGTGTCTCCACCTTCCCCAGATAACACTAAGATTTTAACTGACCCCCAAAGATACAGATACATGTAACTTAGTGATCAAGAGTGTGGACTCAGGGAACACCTGTCGTGTGACCTTGGCTAAATCACTTCACCCCTCTGTGCCTCAATTTCCTCATCTATAAAATGTAGATAAAATAGATATCTATTTTATAGATATCTACATCTATAAAATGTAGATAAGGTAATAAGAGCACTAACCTCATAGGGTGGTTGTGAGTATCAAATTAATATTGGAAGTGCTTAGAACAGTTAGTTCTAAGCACTTTCTAAGTGCTTAGAACTGTTCTAAGCACTTAGAAAGTGCTTAGAACAGTTCTTGACTCATAGTAAGTGATCAACACACGATAGTAATGATTACTGTTCCCATGACTACTGCTACTGTTATCATTACCATTATTTACACTGTTGAATGAAATTACTCAGTCTAAGACAAATCAGAGTAAAAACTGGGAAGAGGATAATTGCAGACTTTAACTTCATTGAACTCTAATTTAGAAGGAGAAGGGGAGTTAACTGGAGAGGAGTTATATGGTTTCCATTTGGGACAAGGCATGATCACTAGGAAGCTATGTTGGACAACATCACAGGGTATAATCTGAGATGGTCATTGGAACACAGAGTGAATTTTCATCCTTGGTGGTACAAGGAGGCCTCACTTCATGAATGAGTTGTTATGGATCCATGTCAAAGAATTCTCGTAGGCAAGAGCTGAACCATCCGTCCCCCGGGTTCCAGGAAAACAGCCCAGGTTGTGTTAGGAGGGAATTCTCCAGAAAGTAGAAGCAGAATTGCCCACTTATGCTTCTGCTTCTCCCACAAGGAGGGAAACTCTACTCTGGTTGACCATCGGCTAAGCCTTTTAAGCCAAGGGTAGACAAGACCAACCTAGAAAATGTTTCAGAGAAGGTGTGTTTCCTCCTCTCTACTCACATTTCTAGACTTTTCCTCAAGGGAGAAGAGAATTCCTGTCCTTTATCCCATTATCTGCCTGTCACCCAATCCCACGGGTGGAGAAATCGCTAACCCAACCTTTACTGGGACAAGCTTTGCTGCAGATCACAACACGGAATGGAAAACCCTCTTTCTTCCGCTGTGTGTGACAGCCGCAGCTCGGCTGGTCCTAGCGGTGCTTTCTTGCATTTTCTTCTGCTCCCTCCGCAAGGCGGATGAAGGGTCTGACTTCTCAGGGTAGGCTGGATTACAGGCTAGCCTCAGTGGAGGGAAGCACAGGCGTTTCCTATTCCTTTTTGATTTTTTTGTTCCCTGTGCCTCCATGTGGACAGCCAACAGACAAAGTCAAAGCCAGCCTTCCTGCACCCACTGTGGAAGATAGGCCCACTAGTCCCTTCCCTGCTGTGTTCTGTGACCCACTCCTACCCACCTCTCTCCTTCCCAACTGGCTTTTGTTCGGTGTGTGGAAAGGCATGCTGTATGATGACCGTATGCAGGAAAGCAGAGGTGAGGGTGAGGGTCCAGTTACTCAGAAACCTTTGCATCCAATTACACACACCCAAAGAGCAACAGCTGGTATTGCTGTATTATACAGTTTGTGGAATTCCCACTTTGTAGAAGGGAAAACAGAGGCCCACAACGCTAAAACGTCTTGAATATAGAGAGTAGGTGGCAGAGCCAGGATTCTATGACTGGTCCTCAAACTCTAAATCCTCTTGCCAGTTCATCCATTGCCCTTTATGCATATTCAGTGCACGTTACTTTAATAACTTAATCACCCTAGAAAAAACGTGTATGCATACATCTCTATATACGTGTGTGTAAAGAAAAGTAACATGTGTACACAGTATACGTATGTCATATAAGATAAAATCACATAATCCATCACCCAGTGTCTAGGTGCTTGGAGGAGTGTATGAAAATCAAAGTATGTTTTCTACCACCTTGACTCATTGGGGTCAACGCTCCTTCTTACTTCCTGATTCACAGTAGGCTCTCAAAACACCGGCCCCTTCCTCTCTGGTTCCCAGCCTGGCAGTCGGGTGCTGAATTCTACCCTCAGCACAGCACAGCCTTCTGATGGAGGCTCTGTGGAGTTCAGAATAATCGACTCTGCTGGCAATTCCAATCACTTTGACCTGAGGGAGACGCCATGCTCAGCCCACAGTGTGGACGGAAGACAACAGAGCTGAGCATGGACCCGACCAGACACAGATAAGAGCGGGGGTTGGCACAGACTGGGCAGCTGGAGCTTCCTCCTCTTGCCCAGCATTCAGGCAGGGATCTGGGAGGAGACAAGTGCTGTACGGTGTGTTGAGTGATGGGCGCAATAGTGCCAACCGGAGGGTCAGTTGCTCTGGGGTCAAGTTTTTCTCAATTAACAAATTAATGCTGGTAACACTGGGACAGTGTGTGCACTTTGGTGCCTGGTGAGAGATCAGCGCAGCTCTTCTCCCATTAATCCTAGGAAGGATTTTCTCCTCTTCCGGACATGAGGGCAGGGGCTGGGGGTGCCAGGGCTGGACGCAGCTGCAGTAGAATAAAAGCAGCACCTTCTCTGGAGTCAGAAACCTGAACTCTAATCCCAAATTCGTTCACATACGAGCGACAAGACCTTGGGCAAACTACCCCATTATCCTGGGGTGCAGCTTTCGCACCCTCATCAGTATAGAAATATAGAAATAATAGATATAAATATATATGACATATTATATAATACGTATACAGTATACTATGTATAATATTTATATTATATATAAATTGTATATTTTTATATGTATACAATTGGCCCTCTGTGTCTGCGGATGCGGGTACAGAGGGCTGACTAAAGGACTTAAGCATCCATAGATTTTGGTATCCGCAGGGGTCCTGGAACCAATCCCTTAAGGATATCGAAGGACAACTGTACATGTCTATACATGTATATACATACATATGATACGTATAAAGCCACATGTCTCTATGTATATCGTATATACATACAATATAGACATATATAGCCCTCACGTCAGAGGGTTGATGTGAGGATAAAGTGAGACTAACTCTGTTAAGATGCGAGATACTCAAGAAGTGGTACCTGTTTCTCCTTCATAGAAGTTAGGATAGTTGTAATTTTTGGAAACATTCATCTATTTTGTGTCTCCTGTCTCTCTCCCCTGCTGGATTTTGAGACGGATGACAGCAGGAACTATCTCTGCCTGTTCATCACTCTCCCCAAGTCCCCATCAGGGTGGGTGCTCAATAAATTGTGCAGCTTGAGCGAATGACTAAATGAAGACATTAGCGCCTACCTCCAGGAACTGGAAATAAGGAGACGGCGTGCAGTAGAAGGCATGATAAGCCATTAAATGCTGTGGAAACAGGAAAAGCAGTTGTTGCTGTAGTCTGTGAGGTGCAGAGGGGATCACAGACCACTGGGTGGGGCAGGGATGAGAAAGAGGAGAATTAGAGCTCAGGCAAAGAGCTGGAAGAGATACAGCGAGGAGTCTTTAGGAGGTGGCCTGAGGAAATGGAAAGATGAGTGACAGAGAGATTGACATCATGGCTGGTCCAAGAGCCCTGATTCCAAGATGAGATTTCTCCAGGGCTGCACAGGCAGAAACTGAACAGACCCTGGGCAGGAACCCCCATTTCAACACTCTTCCACCTCATGCCTCCTTTTTTGGTCATTGTCATTATCCCTTAAGTCTCTGTGGCTTTGGAGAAGCAGATCCACAAAGAGCTACTGCACTTTAGAGGTCAGGGTAAAATTAAGAACAACTTGCTTTTCATTTATAATTTATGCATTATACACCACCTACTTCTCAAAAGGATTTGAGACAGCTTTACAATAACAATCATCTTTAAACCATCTGCAGAGCCACAAAAAAACATGTTTTCAGAGAATCCTTAATGGCACAAGGAAATTCTCCAAATGTAACTTTAAATGAAAAAGACAAGACAGGACACTTTATTTACTATAATACTGTCACATAATATAAAGATGGATGGGGGAGGGGAGAGGGAAGAGGGAAGAAAGACCAGGAGCAAGAGAGGAGAGAGGAGGAGAGGGGATAAGAGAGGCCGGGAGGGAAAAATAAAGTGGAAGGAAATATTTGCAGTACTTATTTGCCTCCTTAAAACTGTAAGGAGAGACCTCACTGCTAACAGCACAATTCCCCCCAAGATGTTGTAAATAAGATGATCTTCAAGGGTACTAACGTCTTCTTAGCGTTAATGGTTATGCCTTCATAGATCAAATGTGTATTTTTTGAAATATAACTAACACATTAAAACTGTATGTGCTGGTTCAATTTCATTTGCCCGGATCCATTCTCCCCCGGCCTCTGCCCTGCTCTGTGCAGAGGAGTCTCCTTTGTCCTCTGGCTTTGGGTTGGTTGGGGCCAACAGGCACTTCAGTTAAAACATAGAGGGTGGAGGAGAGAGGGGTGAGGGTATTCGCTGCCCTTCCCCTAAGCCCTGTGGCCTTGCCCCAGGTCTGGACCAGCTGTGTCCCTCGGTGCCTGAGGGCCTATGGGGGCTCTCTTAGGGCGCCTTGTGTCCCATTAATACTGTTCGGTTTCCCCTCTGCTAGTTCTTGTTGTTTCACTGTCCTTTGCTGCTTCTCTTAACCCTGCCCTCAACTCTGTTGCTCTAGTTCCTTTATTAAACTCTTTTTAGTACTTATTAAAGTTCAATGTGCATAAGAGTCCCCTGCAGGGCTTGTTAAAACACAGATTTTTGCCCATCCTCCCACCCCCATTCCCACCCCGAGAGTCTGCTTCAGTAGGTCTGGGGCAAAGGCTGAGAAGTTTCATTTCTAACAAGCTCTCAGGGGATGCATGTACTGGTGGTCCGGGGAACCTGCTTTGAGTGGCAGTCTCTTGGGTAATGCCTTGGGCGTGTCCTCAACTTCCTAAAAGCTCCCTACCAATACTTGATGAGGGCAGTTCAATAGAAGTTTCTGCGATCGTGGAAACGTTCTATAATATTCTGCACTCTCCAGTGGGGTGGCCACACGTGGCTTGTGAGAACTTGAAATGCACTTAGTGCACTGAGGAGCTGGATTTTTAATTTTATTGAATTTTAATTAATACAGATAATTAGCTCTGAACTAATAAAAGTTGGCAGTTTCAGCATTCTACCTGGAAATGTCCTTAGCCACATTGGCAGGTTCGTTAGGTACCATTTCTATCCACGTGTTACCGCAGAAGCAACATTGTGCTCATTGTTCTGGAAGTTCATTATTTGAGTCTCATTTTCTCTGGCCTCCAATAGTTTTCTCATTGCCCTTCCAGCCTCCATTAACAGTCTCCTCAAGGTGCTTCAGGCTTCCACCTGCTGCCTGGTTTCAAGGCCATCACCAGGGGTTTTAGGTTTATGTTTCAGCAGCACCCTACTTCTCAGCAGTACCATGTCTCTCTCAGTTGTGTACTGCTGCGTAACTACCTGAGATTTAGTGACTTAAATCAACAACGATTTTACTATCTTTCCTGATTCTGTGGGTTCAGTTGGGCAGTTCTTCTGCTCTGTGTGTGTTGGCTGGGGATACACTTGTCTCAGCTGGGATGGAACCTCCAGGCTGGTTTACTCATTTGGCTGGCAGTTGGGGTCAGCTAGATGCTCAGATGAGGCTATGAATCACAGCCTCAATTCTTACCCATGTGTCTTCTCCATGTAACTCCATGTAGCTCAAGCTAGGTTCCAAGAGGCAAGAAGTAGAAGCTGCTTGGAAATCCCAGAACATCATGTCTGGTGCATTCTAGTGGCTAAAGCCAGTCGTAAGAACAGCACAGTTTCGAGGGAAACAAGTTCCACCCCTTGATGGAAGGAGTGGCTTGTGCACTGAGGGAGGGGATGGATTCCTGGGGATATCTTTGGAGACTAGCTGCCCTTAGAGAGTGTCTTTCCACAGCAAAGATGGGCTATGCAGACCACTGCTTCTCAAACTTCAGGATTCCCACAATCCCCTGCAGACTCTGATTCAGTAAAGCTAAGCAGTTCATAAGAGGCCACTTTTTTTTTTTTTTTTTTTTTTTTTTGCGGTACGCGGGCCTCTCACTGTTGTGGCCTCTCCCGTTGCGGAGCACAGGCTCCGGACGCGCAGGCTCAGCGGCCATGGCTCACGGGCCCAGCCGCTCCGGGGCACGTGGGATCTTCCCGGACCGGGGCACGAACCCGTGTCCCCTGCATTGGCAGGCGGACTCTCAACCACTGCGCCACCAGGGAAGCCCCAAGAGGCCACATTTTTAACACGTTTCACGTGATTGCTGATGCTGGCGGTTCACAGATCACACTCTGAGTAGCAAGGACGTAGATTATACCGTAGAAGTAGCCTAAGGCTTAGGATCACAGACCTAAATTCAAAACCCATCTCTACCACTTTTTTGTTGTGGGTCCTTGAGTAAATTACCGAACAACCTCTAGCCTCAGTTTCCCCATCTGTTAAAATGGAATTGTGGGACAACTGTGACAACCAATAGGAAGAAGTACAATATAGCAGCATTTGAGTCTCTTTGAGTCTCTTACTAGCTGTGTGTCTTGGGACACTTAACTTTCCCTTACTGAGCTTTAGTTTCTTCACTTAAAATTAAAGTGAGAATGGGAATGACGGTACCTATGCCGTCGGGCGGTTGTGAACATTCGGTGAAACCTGGAACTAACCGATGGTGACTATGTGAGAGGACATGGGAAGTATGCCTTTCCTCCCGCTCAGCGTCATCAAACACTTTCCGGGTGGTCAGCATTTGCTGCTATTTGGTGGAAGGATAGGGTGGATGGAAACAAGCAAGGACTGAGCTTCTGAATTAATCGAGTTTTGAAGCTAACTCATGGTCTGCCTCTACCAATGACTGCTCCATAGCGAGGCAGGAGTTTGCTTCTCCTTTTCCCCCAGTGGGTTGGAACCAAGGAGAGAACTGTGAACCGTATTTGTCCTAGATGCCAGGCAAACAGCATCAGCCATATTGTTTGTGGTATCAGTGGCTGGCGCGATTGATGACCCCTCCTGGGAAATTCTGCTGTGGGCTTCTGATGATGAGAAGAGTTATGTATCAGGCGCTGAGTCCCAGAAGACTTCTGAGCTGGTTCCACTTGGCCTGACCCCCACAGGGTAGGGGTCCTTGGACAATGCTTGGGAATCAAATGCTCTGGACCACTGAGGACAGCTCAAGTCTGTCTGGTCACATTCTTGGACTTCCTCGTATTCGTTGAGATCTGTGTAGAATACGAATGGCTCTCAAGACTTTGGAATTATGTCAAGATGTGAACCAAAGCTGTCAGACCTGGGAATAAGGCTACAGATAACAAGGTAAGAAACAATGGCTAATGCTCGTTATGCACTTGCTCCATGCTGTGTTCTAAGACAAATGTATAAATATGCATTATCTCACCCTTACAACAACCCTAGAAAGAAGACAGCATGATAATCCCCACTTTACAGATAAGGAAACTGAGGTACACAGAGATGAGGTGTTTGCTCAAGGTCACACGGTGAAGTGGCAGGGCTCCAACTTGAATTCAGATCTGCCTAATGACGAAGACTGTGCTGAAATGATTTAAGAGAGCTGATGGAATCTGGCTGGGATCGGAGGGGGATAGCATCTCACATATAAAAACAAGGTTTCTTCCCCGGTTCTGTTCAAACACGCACATGCACACACACGCGCACGCACCTCTTGGGAAAAAGAGAGCAGTATGAATGAAGCAGGAATTTAGGAAGCAAACTTGTGTGCGGTGCTATTGACCAAGGCAGAATTGGAGGGATCCGTGGATCTAATATGAATCACGGTTCCATGCGGTGTGAGACCTGGCCCCGAATACTCGGATGCTCCGTGCAGATGAGGCTTGGCATGTGCCGTACCATCTTCCCTCCCAGGTAGGCCCCTCTTCCGCAATGGGCAGTGTCTTCTTTGAGGACCCAGACCTTATCAGGGTCCCTGGGACAAGATCCTCCTCTGTGGTCACTCTGTCTGCACTGGACTCCTCCAGCTTACCCTCTACAATGACCTCTGAAATTAATTAATTTACGCAATTAATTAATTGGTGCAAATTAAATGATGTTACTCTCAGCTTAACTATCCCTCAGGGGCTCCCACTGTCTTTCGGGTCAGAGCATCCAAAGTCCTTCCCAAACTCATCTCCTGCCTTCCCTCACCCACAGCCAGCTCTCCAGCAATGCCCAGTTACTGGCAGCAATCACAGGCTGGTCCTCACCTCCTCACTTTTACTCATTCTGTTTCCTGAACTGTCCTCTCCTCAACATACCAACTTAGCGCTGTGGCCTTTGGCAAGTCACCGTCCCTCTCTGAAATTCAACTGATACCTCACTACAGTGAGCTAATAATGATGCCTGCCTCACAAATGGCTGGACGATTAAGGAAGACAAGATGGGAGAATGCCCAGAACAGGGCCTGGCAGCCATTAACTAGCTCACCCAGCTATGGTGGGAGGAGTCTACTCCTTGGCCAAAATCCTCCTTGCCAATATCCCCTTAGGCAATTACACACTTTGCCAAGGAAGCTTCTCGCACCATCCTTACCTCAACTGAAGCCATTTTCCCCCAGAAAACCTAACACTGATGAAAACCTAACACGGAACAAAGAAAAGTGGTACTTTTTTCTCTCCTGTGGCCAAGGGAGAAGGAAGAGGGAGGGACAGAGAGCCCGGGAGGAGAGAACTTCGGGCTGGTCCCTGGAGTGCTAGAGACTCAGGGTCAAGCTGGGGGATGGGCAACAGGGGACTGATCACATCCCTTTCTCTTCGAGAATGACTTGATACGTAAGAGCAGTCTCATTCAAGACCATAGACAGTGCTTTCTTGTCAAACCACTAGCATTTGTCATGCTTTGAGAAAAGCATGAGCAGAAGGGGAAAAATATTAGAGAAGTATTTTACCCTAAAAGCTCAACAGTCTTCTGGATAAATTGCCTGCCATGACTAGAGCCACAGGGAGGTTTTGAGCAGTTACTTGCCCAAGATTCTCTTTTTTTTTTTTTTCCAGCTTATTGCACCCAATTTATTCTTTTTTTTATATGTATATCTTTATTGGAGTATAATTGCTTTACAATGTTGTGTTAGCTTCTGCTGTACAACAGAGTCAATCAGCTATAGGTATACATATATCCCCATATCCCCTCCCTCTTGAGCCTCCCTACCACCCTCCCTATCCTACCCCTCTAAGTCACAAAGCATCGAGCTGATCTCCCTGTGCTATGCAGCAGCTTCCCACTAGCCAACGATTTTATATTTGGTAGTGTATATATGTCAGTGCTACTCTCTCACTTCTTCACAGCTTCCCCTTCCCCCACTGTGTCCTCAAGTCCATTCTCTATGTCTGCGTCTTTATTCCTGCCCTGCCACTAGGTTCATCTGTACCATTTTCTTAGATCCCACATATATGAGTTAGCATATGGTATTTGTTTTGCTCTTTCTGACTTACTTCACTCTGTAAGACAGACTCTAGGTCCATCCACCTCATTACAAATAACTCAATTTTGTTCCGTTTTATGGCTGAGTAATATTCCATTGTATATATGTACAACATCTTCTTTATCCATTCATTTGTCACTGGACATTTAGGTTGCTTCCATGTCCTGGCTATTGTAAATAGTGCTGCAATGAACATTGTGGTACATGTCTCTTTTTGAATTATGGTTTTCTCAGCGTATATGCCCAGTAGTGGGATTGCTGGGTCATACGGTAGTTCTATTTTTAGTTTTTTAAGGAACCTCCATACTGTTCTCCATAGTGGCTGTATCAATTTACATTCCCACCAACAATGCAGGAGGATTCCCTTTTTTTCCAAACCCTCTCCAGCATTTACTGTTTCTACATTTTTTGATGATGGTCATTCTGACCAGTGTGAGGTGATACCTCACTGTGGTTTTGATTTGCATTTCTCTGATGGTTAGCAATGTTGAGCATCTTTTCATGTGTTTGTTGGCAATCTGTATGTCTTCTTTGGAGAAACGTCTATTTAGGTCTTCTGCCCATTTTTGGGTTGGGTTGTTTTTCTTTTTGATATTGAGCTGCATGAGCTGCTTGTATATTTTGGAGATTAATCCTTTGTCAGTTGCTTCGTTTGCAAATATTTTCTCCCATTCTGAGGGTTGTCTTTTCGTCTTGTTTATGGTTTCCTTTGCTGTGCAAAAGCTTTTAAGTTACATTAGGTCTCATTTGTTTATTTTTGTTTTTATTTCCATTACTCTAGGAGGTGGGTCAAAAAGGATCTTGCTGTGATTTATGTCATAGAGTGTTCTGGTTATGTTTTCCTCTAAGAGTTTTATAGTGTCTGGGCTTACATTTAGGTCTTTAGTCCATTTTGAGTTTAGTTTTGTGTATGGTGTTAGGAAGTGTTCTAATTTCATTCTTTCACATGTGGCTGTCCAGTTTTCCCAGCACAACTTATTGAAGTAGCTGTCTTTTCTCCATTGTATATTCTTGCCTCCTTTGTCGAAGATAAGGTGACCATATGTGTATGGCTCTCTATCTCTGAGCTTTCTATCCCATTCCATTGATCCATATCTCTGTTTTTGTGCCAGTACCATACTGTCTTGATTACTGCAGCTTTGTAGTATAGTCTGAAGTCCAAGAGCCTGATTCCTCCAGTTCTGCTTTTCTTTCTCAAGATTGCTTTGTCTATTCAGGGTCTTTTGTGTTTCAATACAAATTGTGAAATTTTTTGTTCTATTTCTGTAAAAAATGCCATTGGTAATTTGATAGGGATTGCACTGAATCTGTAGATTGCTTTGGGTAGTATAGTCATTTTTACAATGTTGATTCTTCCAGTCCAAGAACATGGTGCATCTCTCCATCTGTTTGTATCGTCTTTGATTTCTTTCATCAGTGTCTTATAGTTTTCTGCATACAGGTCTTTTGCAAGATTCTCATAAATTGTCAGCTTCAACAGTCAAATGCTAAACTGCACTTGAGAAACAAGAAGAAGTGGCATAAACATTAAATTCATAATCATTCAAGAGTGTCCCTTCATTTCCTGACTGTCCTCTGAATGAAATCATTTTCTCTTTTCTTTCTTTTTTTCTTTCTCATCTGGCACTGCGTGGAAGAGTCAGAGATCACCAGTTTGATTTCTGACTCAGCACACCAACAGTGGAGAAGAGAGGAGATGTTCAAGGAAAGCAGAAGGTAGGAGAAGCAGCCGGTGCCCATCCCCACTCCACCAATTCTCCAGCAACGCATCTTCTGGTGAGATGTTAACCTTTCCAAACCACAGCTTCCTCATCTGTAAAATGGGTATAATCTGCCTACCACTCAGGACTGTGGTGAAGTTTAAGTGGAGGTATACATATGACAGGCAATGTGTGGTAGGCACTCAACCAATGGCTGATATTGTTGCTGTTGTTGTTATTACACTTGAATATACTTAAAATACTCCAGTAGCCACCAGTAAGAGTCCTAGGACCCCCATCTGTGCCTCAGCCCTCTCATTTCCCTCCCCTGCTTGGTTTTTCTCCATAGCCCTTATCACACCTAATATAAAATATATGTTTCCTTATTTGTTGTTATCATCTTTCCTCATGGGGAATGTAAACTCCTGGGGGCAAACATCTAGGTCTACTTTTTCAAAAAGCTGCCAAATTTCCATCACTTATCAAATCATGGCACATAGTAGATACTCAATAAATATTTGCTGGATGGATGAATAAATGAACCCATACTGCACTCTGATCTCTAGTTCTCACTGTAGCTATTAGAAAAGGGAGAACTCACATCTTCTTCTGGTGTACCCTCTGCAAGTTCTATGACTATCAAATAGACCAAACCAGGATACTGGTTCTAGATAGTTTGCTGTGAAATAAACCACTCCCAAGCTTAACGACCTAACACAGCAACCAGTTTGTTTTTCTCAGAATTTGCCAGCCAGGAATTCTGGTCTCACAAGCAGTTACCATCAGTTGTTGGCTGGGCTGCAACCACCTGAAGGCTCAACTGGGGCTGGAGATCCAGTTCCCAGATTATGCACATGCGGCTGCCAGCTGGCGCTGGCTGGCAGCTAGAAGCTCAGCTGGGGCTGTCCCCAGGCATACCTACCATGCCCTCTCCAGCATGGCAGTCTCAGGGTAGTTAGATTTCTTACATGGCAGCTGGCTTCCCCCAGAGTAAGCACCCCAAGATGACAAGGCAGAAGCTTTGCATTTTATTGACCTAACTCATGTCACATAGTGTCACTTCTGCCACACTGTATTAGTCAAAGTAGTCACATTTCCCACCCAGGTACAAGAAGAGGGAACATGGATCCTATCTCTTGATGGGAGGAGCATTAAAGAATTTGAGACCATGTTTTAAAGCCTCCACAGGTACGATCTCGGATAGCTACAGGGAGTAGCCAGGTCTAAGAAGTCAGTGAGGCAGATGTGGGTGAGTGATTAACAGGAGTGGTGGGAACTGTAGGGGAACGGAGCCTTTTGCCCTGTCTGGAGGGACCATAATTCAGCTCAAGTGAAACGTGGAATTTTTAGCAGAGTTGCCCAATTTTAAAAACACTATATGAGCCAAAGTGGGCAAGTCTGAACACCCATGGATTTTCATTTGTTGACTCCTGATAAATGATGTAAAGCAGGGCTTGTGATAACAGAGCAAGGGGTCTGTCCCTCATTCCTTCAGATTGGGCAAACTTGAAGGAACTTTTGAGATCCCCTCCCCAGAACAGGAAACAATGAGAACCAGACAAAAGACCTCTTTGGTGGAAATGAGTCATCACCGATCCTGAGAGCTGGGAAAAAATAAATGGAAGGAAGCGACACATCTGTTGACACACCTCCCATCATCTGTCAGGCATCTGATGTGTTTTATTGCATATAATTCTCACCAACAACTTCATGTCCTAGGCAGAATTACCTTCCCATCACAAGTGAGTAAAATGCTCCTCAGAGCAATTAGGTGCTGTGCCTGAGTTCACACAGGCAGAAGGTGGGAGAGTCCAGGTTGGCAGGACCCCAGAGCCCACACAAACAACCCTCCCTACCAGACAACATCCTTGGGCATTGCCAGAGCTGCGTAATTAGTGTGGTGGCCCAAACTGGCTCAACCAAATATGAGGTCACTGAGTAAGTGGTATAATGGGAATCATGAGGCCTTGAAATGGGCCAAAAGCTTTACCATCTTCTACTTTGAGCATCTCCTGGTTGATGGTCTTTATACCAGTAGAACTTCCTTATGATAATAAAAATGTTTAGTAATAATAAAAGTACCATTTATGGAGTGCTCCTTGTGTACCACCGGCTGTTTGTATGTATGTATGAGTGTGTGTGTATATATATATATATATATATATATATATATATATATATATATATATATGTTATTTAATCCTTAATAGTCCATTTTACATATGAGGAAACTGAGGCACAGGGAGGTTAAATAAATTGGCTGAGATAACACACTAGCAAGTGACAGAGTTAAGGTTATAACCCAAGTCTGTTTGACTCAAAGTTTGTTCTCTGAAAGCCTAGGCTACCCTGCCCATGCATTCTTCCTACATGCCACATTCATCAGTGAAGTTTGAATGGGCTGTGTCCATCATTATCAATCACTGCGAGTGTCTATCACTGGGAGAAGACAGAAAGCTGCCTCTCAGGGGCCCCTGCGGGATGACCTTATCTTGGTGGATTCATTTATTCTTGGTGAGGCACAAGGATGCAGCATCCTAGAGTCAATGGTGCTCAGGGAGACTGACACATGCTGGCAAAACTCACAAGAGACAGACGTATACACCAGAATGAACGTATAGTAAATGCCTTCATTTCAATGATTACTAGAAGTGCCAAGAGGATCAGAATGCCTCTGCTGCCATGAGCAGCACATTCATTCCCTCTAATCATTTATTCATTAAACAAACATTGATGGAACAGATGCTGTGGGGTGAACAGAATCAGACATAGCAAAAAGGTGGTTTGGTGAGCATGTAATCAACGAACTGACACTGAGATTCTTTGGGTTGTAGGTGACAGAGACCATTTGTATTTGCTTAAATGGAAAGAACCATTTATTCCCCACCCCCACCCCCAAAATAATACAGGAGTCTCATGGAATCCAACGACAGGAATTAAACTTTGGTCTCAAGAGATATAGAAATTAGGAACAGGAAATATTAAATATATATAATTTCTCTCTCCCACTCTCTGTCTCTCTGTCTCTTTCCTCCCATGGTCTGTTGTCTCAGCTTCTCTGCATCAGCTTTATTCTTTTCTCGTATCAGCCGGAAATTCTGGCTGCACAGAAACCGACTCTGGCCAATTTAAACAGAAAGAGATGTATTGAAAGGATATCAGAAGACTCAGAATCTCCAGGAAGCCCAAAGAACAAGACAAAAAGAAAAGCAAGAACAAGGAAAGGTTAGACAGCCAGACCCAGCCAAAATCATGCTACAGTCCAAGCCGGGTGATGACATCACTGCTGCCATTTCGGAAAACCAAATGTCTCAGCTGGCACCCCTCCCCCACTGGCCCGGGTGCTGTGTACTGCTGGGGCACGTCTGCCAGAGTACCATCTCCACTATGCCTGCATCGTGTATATAAGCTTTTGTTATGAAAATACATATATACACACTCACACAAATAGATGATAGATAGATAGGAGATAGATGGATAGATAGGTAGATAGATAGGAGATAGATAGATGGATAGATAGATAGGCGGTAGATAGAGATAGATAGATAGATAGATAGATAGATAGATAGATAGAGACATACTCCCAAGTAGAGACTAGTATAATGAATTCCCTTCACCAACTTAAATAATTCTCAACTCGTAGCCCATCTTGTTTCATCTGCACCCTACATACGTCTTCCCACCATCTCCTCCTAATAGTATCTTGAAGCAAATACCTTGATCCTATAACTTTATAGGATCAAAGTATAACTATGTCAACATGTAACTCTAGAAGAGGGTTTTACAACCTCGGCACTATCGACATCCTCGACCAGATCATTCTTTGTTGTCGGGCCTGTCCTCTGTGTAATAGGATGTTAAGCGGCATCCCTGGTCTCTATACACTAGGTGCCAGTACCCTCCTCACCCCCAAATATGTCTCTAGACGTTGCCAAATGTCTCCTAGAGCAAAATGGCCCCGACTGAGAAATATATATGTACATCCACAAAACTTATCACACTTTAAAATGTTAAAATAATTCCTCAATATCATTAAATGTCAAGTCAGATTTCAAAGTTGTCTGATTGTTTCAAAAATATTTTTACAATATTTATTTGTTAAATTCTAGATTGCAATAAGGCCCATACCTTGCAATTGATTAATATGTCTCACAAGCCTCTTTAAATTATAGGGTTCCATTTCCCCCTTCTCTTTTTTTCACTTTGCAACTTATTTGTTTAAGACATCAGGTCCTGTAGAGTTTCCCACAGTCTGAATTTTACTGATTATGTCCCCATGGTTTAATTCACCATTCTCCTCTGTCTCCTGTATGTCCTGGAAATTAGTAGTTAGATCTAGAGGTCTGATCCAATTCAGGTTCTATTATTCCCTGTCTCATGGTCATGGAGCACACTTCCATCAGGAGCCCATGATGCCCATTTGCCTCTTTTGTTAGATACCAGCAGTCACTGGCAATCACTTCCTAAATCCTTTATTTCATTAGGTATTTCATTAGGTATTAACAATAGTGAACTTCTATCATTCCTTCTTCATTTATTAGCTGGGATACTTCTAAAGATAAACTTGCCTTTCAATTGGAGGGTTACCTTGACAGTTTGTAAAGGAAAAGTAGAATGCTTGATTTGTTTCCTTTATTTATCAGTTTTCAAAATAATACATTCGGAAACCAGCATCTTCCGAAGGAAACCTGTGAGTTTTGTTGTGATGGGTATAATCTTGAATTCATGAAATAAAACATAATAGAAATGTTTTCAGTCCCTTGCTGAAAGGAATATGTATCAGTTATATTCCTTTTGAGGCACAATTGTTCCAACTCTGGCCGGTGGGAACCCCTTCAAGTTGGCTCCTGAGTCCTTTGGCAGACTCCAGTTTTGGGCTTTTCCTTGCTTCCTGATATGAAGAAACATTCCAGATTCATCATGTACATTTCCTGCCCCCGACCAGGAATCAGTCATTTCTCAAAGGAGCCTTAGCTCCTTCTAGTGTGTCCCCGCTTCCCGGTAACCCTGGCTCCAGACTCCAGCCCCGAGCTGCTGTTCCCACCTGGCTGAGCACCACTCGCCCCTGCACCAGCGGCCAGGAGGTCGAGGAATCAAGGATTTGGATTCGGGGGCTTCTGTAATGGGCTTCTTTGCTCCCACCAAGCTGACAGAAAGGGAAATTCCCCAAACACGGGGAGGAGGGTTAGACGACAGCCCCCCAAATGCCAGATGCCCCCATACCTCTCTCCCCCTTTACACTTTCTTGGCACATACAGCCCAACAGTCCCTGAGTTCACACATCCTCCCAGCTCAAGTGCAGTAGGTATCGAGTCCCAATTCTAAATTTCCAGAAGCTTTGGTCTGACTGTTCCAATCTGAGTCAAGTATAATTTAGCCTAAGGGCAGGATCATGCAATACACACCTGCCCACAGGGCCTCCCCACTGAACAGAGAAAACAGGTCTCAAAGAAAGGGAGACCTGCCTGAGCCAACACCCCCAAAAAGACACCCTCTGCCTAGAGCCAGAGTTGAGAACTGGATGATGATCCAAACTTTGGAGGCTTTGCATTCTGGGATCATAAAAGACCCCTTTCTGCAGTTCCCAATAGGTGGAGCTCCAAAGATCACACCCTAAGTCCTCTACAAGCCTACCTGGCCTCTTGTCTCAGTGACATCAGTTACTGATCCCTCTTTCTTCAGCTAACAACCACAGTGCACATTTACAGAGTCCTCACTGCAGGCCCATCACCTTGCTACCCATCGTACGTGTCTTGTTTCTCTGAATACTTGATGCCTCCTGTGGTGGACACTATTGTCTTCGTCCTCATTTTTCTGATGGAGAAACTAAGGTTTGGAGACATTAATTTCATCACCCTACTGGTAAGAGGTAGAGCCAGGATTTGAACCTAGATGGTTTAAAGCAGAAGCCTGTGCTCTTCAACTGGACACCATCTTGCCTCACCAGCATCTGGGAGCACTTGAGTCTTCCCCTGTCCTGTAGCCATAGAATCTAATGAAGGTGACTGTCTCTCTAGTTTCATCTAAGTATCTCCCTTCTGAAGTTATCTCTTAGCGAGCCACCTGATTTTAAAGTCAGCGTCCACGCACTAACCACAAAATAGAATCCAAGAGCCAAACTGTCTACTGTGGTCCCATGCAAGGGAGTCAAGTTATCATAACAAACAAACAAAGCCTCATCATAAAACTTGTACCAATTAGTGTAGATATTGTGGGCTTTTGTGACTATCAGAAAAATACAAACTCATATGTTGAAACCTAATCCCCAATGTGATAGTAGAAGGAGGTGAGCCCTTTGGGAGGTGATTAGGTCATGAGGGTGGAGCTCTCATGAATGGGATTAGTGCCCTTATAAAAGAGATCCCAGAGAGCTCTTTCATCCCTCTTCCATGCGAGGCACAGCAAGAAGGCAATCTGTGAAGCAGGAAGTGGACCCTCACCAGACACTGAAACTGCCAGCACCTTGATCTTGGACTTCCCAGCTTCCAGAAATGTGAGAAATCAATTTCTGCTGTTTATAAGCTACCTGTTTATAGTGTTCTCTTATAGAAGCCCAAATGGGCTAAGATGCTCATTTGATCATGTAAGAAATATCTGTTAAGAACTGTTTTAGACATGGGCAGTAGAGTAGTTAACAGATAAAATGCTGGAGGCAGCGTGGAGCAGTGAGACAGGCAGAAAACAGGAAAGACAAGTAAATATATGATATATTAGATAATGATGAGCTCTTTGGGGAAAAAAATTAAAAGGGAAGATGAATATAAAATGTTGAAGGCAAGGAGTTAAAATTTTAGATTGGGCAGGAGGAGGTCCATGGAAGAGTCATTTGAATAAAGTACAAAAGGAAGTGAAGTAGTATGTCACTATCTGAGGGATAACATTCCAGGCAGAAGGAACAGCACGTGCAAAGGCCCTGAGGTAGGAGCCTGACTGCAGGGTGCTCAAGGCACAGTGAGAAGGTCAGGGTGGGGAGAAGAGAGGAGAGGCAGAGCAGTGGAGGTGAGAGAGCCCTGAGCCAGTGCTGTGGGGCCTTGATGGCCAAGGTGAAGACTTTGACCTTTACTGTGGGTGAGGCCAGAGCCAGTAGAAGAGTGACATGACCTGACTTATGTCTTCACAGCATCACTCTGGCTGTGGTGCAGCAAAGAGACAGCCAGCAAGGAAGCCAGGAAACCAGTTAGGAGGCTGTTGCAATAATCCAGTAGGAGCTGCTGCGGTCTGAACCCGGGTGGTGGCAGTGGAGGTGGATATATTTATCTTCCTTCCTCACAAAGGTAGAAGTGACAAAACTGATGTGGGATGTAGGAGAAAGAGAAGTGTCCAGGCAACTCCCAGGTGTGGCCTGAGCGAGTCCTCCAAACTTTAAAACTTCCAAGTGAAACAGAATACTGCTCAAGTCACCTCTAAGTTGGCCATGCCTGCAGCCTGAAGAGGACTTTTTCTTTCCTGTTATATATTTTCTTTTTCTTTAACAAGGCCAGCTTAAAGGCAATTTGTTTATAACTTTAAAACTCCAAAGGATCTCTGCAGGTAAAAATAGTGCCTCTCCTCCCTAAAAGATGCCCTCTGTACTTTCAGACCACTAATAAGATCTTCTCTCACTGCTTGCCCAGCCCCTGCCCCAGACACGCAAAGATGTTATTTTCCTGAGAGCCAAGTTCAAGTAAAAACATATTTTTCTGGCTTACTGTCCCAGGCAAAATTCCAATACAGTGCTTAAATACTGTCAGCCAATTAGTCAAAGATCTGTTAACTCACACCAGTGCTACCGACGAGGAGTGTGTATGGATGTGTGCCTGTGCGTCTTTAATATACACTTTTTCAGAGTATGCTGAAATCAGGAGAAAACTGGGGAGTAAGAAAGAAGTAGAAAGAAAAGCAGAGCTGGGACAAGAGAAGTTAGACCTATGGATTTAAGATAGCAAATTAACAAGCAGTCGGGTACTGAGAAAGGAATTTCAAACAAAACCATCTATCTCAAATCTACTAATGTTCACACACTCACACGCACACACACACATACATTAAACACTTGTCTCTAGGAAAACATCTTTAGACATTAACCCATTAACCATTAAGTTAGGTTTCTCCCCCTATAGATTTGCAATGCTCTTTTGCAGTATACTGAAATTATCTTTGGAACTAAAGCATTTTGATAGACACAGGCATGTCCTATCACAGGAAGAAAAATAATGTCCTCTAACCACAGCTGACCAAGAATTCTGAGCTTGAGGCATAAGGCATCCTATCAACTGACGTATTTCCTGGCCAAGAGGAAGTTTAGTGGCATGGCTGAAAGCTCTAAACACAAGTCCCAATTCTGCTTCTGTGGAAATCTTGCACAAATGACTTAACCTCGCTACGCCTCATTTTCCTCATCTGTGAAATGGGAACAATTATATTCTACCTGCTAGAGGAGCTGTGGAGATCAAATAAGGGAAAGCCAACTTCAGCTTAGCACAGTGCCGGGCGTACAGTAGGACCTCAGTGGAGGTTGGCTACAGCCATGTCATTACTAATAACAAGGCCTGGGGGTATTGATGGCTCTGTGTCCCCAGACTCACCACCAAGCTTCCCTCCGGGTCTGTTGTCACACCCCATCAGTGAGCTGTGAATATCTAATGAAACACAGAAGCCTGTTCCAACAGCATGTTTTCCTTCATTGGACTGCAATTTCTTAATTGCTTTAAAGCAGATGTACTTGGTTTGCCAGCCAAGTTGCAGGAGATTGGTTTTAGCGTTCGGGTTTCAAAACACGACATTGGCACCGGGTTGTTTCACGTTTGCAAGACCGTCTCTGGGAGTGATATGAGCAGGGCTGGGGGTGGGAGGTGGGGAACGGTATTTTCTGGCTTAATTAGGACGTGCCTAGGAGTGTGACCCCTCTGCGTCCTGCCCACCTAGTGACCTAGACACAGACCACAGGATGGGAGGGGGAGGGCTCTGGAGGCTGCAGTGAGCCCCAAATATAGTAAGAACTGAGGGAGAAGACTTCGGGTGTCATTAAGAGCAGAGGCTGTCAAACTGTACTTCGCAGAGCTCTGGAAGGGGGTCCACAGGCCCTGTCAGGCCCCCCAACCTCCCTTTTAATAGCATTGATTATCATGATGATCGGGGCCAACATTTATCGAGGACTCACACTCTGCCGAGCACAGTCCTAAGCACTTTGCACAGGCTGAGGCAGTACATCCTTCAAGAGTTCCCAGGGGGGCTTCCCTGGTGGCGCAGTGGTTGAGAGTCCGCCTGCCGATGCAGGGGACACGGGTTCGTGCCCCGGTCTGGGAAGATCCCACATGCCGCGGAGCGGCTGGGTCCGTGAGCCATGGCCGCTGAGCCTGCGCGTCCGGAGCCTGTGCTCCGCAACCGGAGAGGCCACAACAGTGAGAGGCCCGCGTACCGCAAAAAAACAAAAACAAAAATCACCTCAGAAAGACTGAGTAGATATTAGGCCTGTAGAATGTTAATGTAACCTGATTGAATGAATTAACAGAGCCAAATACAGAAAGTGTCAATCAGAAAGAGATGGGCAGGTGATTGGGCAGCCATGGAGACAAGAGAAGGGAGAGAAACTACTGTCACACTCCGCCCAGCACTGTCCATCTTGAAGGAAATCTTAACCAATGGAATTTTTCTTTTTCTTTGTGGTACAGTTTACATATGCTAAAATCTTGAGTGTTCAATTAAATGAATTTTGACAAGTATACACAACCACCAAAAACAAGATATAGTACATTTCCTTCATTCAATTTGGTGCCTTTAGCAAACCACAGTATCTATTTAGATTTTAATGGTATTGTCTTATTTTATTTGTATTTATTTTGCTTTCTACTTCTGGCAAGTGATACAGGTTCAGTAGTTGCGGAGCACAGGCTTAGCTGCTCCACAGCATGTGGGATCTTCCCGGACCAGGGATTGAACCCGTGTCCCTTGCATTGGCAGGAGGACTCTTAACCACTGTGCCAACAGGGAAGTCCAGGATTATTGTTAATTTTGTGAAAGTGATAATGGCATGACGGATATGTAAAACATGGCCTTGATGGCCTGGTTTCTCTAACAAATAAATTGTAAGGGAGAAAAAGAGAGAAAGGGAGAATCCATAGGTTAAAACACTTTAGAGACATCTCAACCAACTGTGACATACGGTCCTTGTTGCTCCACTGACTCAGACAGACTGTAAAAAGAAAAAAGGCAAAGAGAGAGGGAGAGAAGGAGGAAGAAAGAGAAGGAGAGAGGAGAAAAACAATAAAACAGTATGAGATGATCAGAGAAATGTGAATGTCAACTGAATGTTTGATGGTATAAAGGAAATGATTGTAAAATGTTTAGGTGTGATAATGGTATCATGGCTATGTTTTTTCAAGAGTCCTTATCTCTTACAGATACATGCTGAAATATTTACAGATAAAATAATAAAGTGCCCAATATTTGCTTCAAAATAATTGGCAGGGGAGATTAAGGGGAATATAGATGAGGGCGCAATGCAGCAAGACCAACCAAGAATAACTGTCGAAGCTGGTGATGTATACAAGGGAAGTTGTTATATTATGGTCTCTACTTTTGCCTAGGTTTGAAATATCCACAGGGAAGTTTTTCTATATGTTCACATAAGTCAGAGATACAAACTGACATATTTGTGAGATAACGTTATGTCTGGGATTCACTTTAAAATATTCCAACAAAAGGATTTTAAATGTAGGAAGAAGGATTAAATAATACGGCCATGACTTAATTGCTGGAGTTGAGTGATGGATCCATGGTTGTGCGTTATTCTGTTCTCTCTGCTTTTGTTGTTTGAAACTCTCCTTAATACAGAGGTGGGCTCTGGACCTACAGCACCTCTGTCTGCATATGGCTCTCCCATTTATTAGCTTTGTGGACTTAAGCCGTTTATATACTCCCGCCTCAGCTTCCTCATCTGTAAAAATGGGACAAAATAAAACCTGTCCATAGCAGCTTTCTTTGAAATAGTTCAAAACCAGAAACAACCATCAGCAGGTAAGCGGATAAACTGTGGGGTATCCATACAGTGCAATACTACTCAGAACTAAAAAGGAATAAACATTGATATATGCAACAAAATGGATGAAGCCCAAAATAATTATGCTCTGTAAATTACCCAGACCAAAAAAGAGTTCATATTGTATGATTCCATTTACATAAAATTTTAGAAAATGCAGACATATCTATAGTGGCAGAGAGCATACAGCATTTGCCTAGTGAGGGGGGGTAACCAGGAGAGGTGGGATGGAAGGATTATCAAGGGGGACGAGGAAAGTTTGGGGTTGATGGACACGTTCATTATCTTGATTGTGGTTTTTTCCTCACAGGTGTGTATATGTCAACATTTATCAAAGTGTACACTTTAAATATGTGTTCTTTACTGAATGTCAATTATATTTCAGTAAAGCTGTTAAAAATAAAGTAAAACTTATCTCAGAATGTTGTGAGAATTAAACAAGTTGATACCTGTAAAGTACATAGAACCATATTAGGCGCCTGGCCAGCTCGCTCAGGCAAACATTAGTAGGTGTCAGATTTGGTGCTAGATGCTGGGAGTACAAGAGAACACAGGACAGACCAGGGTCTTGAATCCTGCCCTCGTGAGGCTTTCAGGCTTCCCAGGAGAGAAAAGAAGCAAATTCTAAAATATTACAATAGGAAAGGACCACAGGGAAGGGAGAATATAAGGCAGTGCAGGCTTCTTGGAAGAAGGAACGTATCAGCTGAGTAAGAGTTGTCCAGTAAAGAGCCTGGGTGAAGAATGTTCCAGTCAGAAAGAAAGAATGTGCAAAGGCCCTGAGGCAAGAGAAAGCACGGCACAGTCAGGAAGTACAAATTGCCGCCACGCCACGGGTAGAGTACAGAGAGCATTAAGTCTGCGAGAGGAAGTGGCAGAGAAGAGACTGAAATGAAGAAGAGAAGGGTGGGGGGGAAGGAGGTGGAGGAGAAGAAGGGAAGAAGAAAAGGAGAAGAAGGAGGAGGATAATCCCTAGCATGCATGGTTTCCTGTGAGCCAGGCTCTATACTAAGCATTTTATGTTCATGAACTCATTTATACTCAATAACAAACTTCTTAGGTGGGTATGATTACTCCTGTTTTACATATGAGGAAATTGAGGCACAGAGTGATTAAGCCTCTTTATCCAAGATCACACAACTCTTAAGGATGGCAGGGGGATTCAAATGCAAGCCTGGATGATTCTAACTTTCAACCATACCCTAACACCCTAGCTCCGAAGAAAGGATCAGAGAGTTGTTGCAAGTATCAAAAACCTCACAAAGTTCCCCCGCTGTACCTTCTACCCCCATCTCTAACCCTTGGCAACTTCTAATCTGTTCTCCATCTCCACAGTTTTGTTATTTTAAGAATAATACGTAAACATAATCATGAATTACTTAATCTTCGGAGACTGGCTTTTTAAAATTTTTCCCTCGGCATCATTCCCTTGAAGTTCATTTCAATTTTTGCATATATTCATAATTTGTTCCTTTATGTTGCTCAGTAGTATTCTATCATAAGATTTTATCACAATTTGTTTCAACATTCAACCATTGAAAGACATTTGGGTAGTTGTCAGTTTTGGGCTATTATAAATAAAACTGCTATGAACAAAAAAAAAAAAAAAAAGAGGTGTTAACGACAGCCTAGTACCCAACTGAGTCTTTCTCCTCAATGTAATGAAAAGGATTGAAAGAGATTTGAAAAGGGAATGACTTTCCCTGAAATATCATTTGTGGGAAACATTGCCTTGGCAAATATTATCAACCTCCACTTAATGAATAAGGAAACTAAGCGTCAGAAAAGTCAAGTAACTGGCCCAAAGTCACAGAGTTGGTAAGGTCTGGATTCTGACTCCAAATCTCAGGCAACACCCTGTCTTGAAATTACTTGTCCCTGAAGTACCATCTCACCATTCCCCTTCTGTCCCACCCTTCCCAGCCTGTGCCTCTGCAGGGCTCAGGACTTCCATCTTCCTTTCCTTTACCAATGCCTGGCATCCGGCAAAGCTCTCTGAGGAAGGTCATCATGATTGCTGTGGGCAGAGGAGGCCGTAAGACCTCTACCTCTTGAAAGTGCGTGTCAGAGTCATGACACTACTCTCAGTCAGCCCCTCTTTCCTATTGAATTAGCATGCTTGACACAATCCCTCTTTTGCCATTTTAATGTAATAAGTGGCTAATTTGATTGGGTTCAATGAGACGTAAATGATTGGATTCGATAAAGAGCCAGGAAGTTCTTCCCTCCACCCTGCTGACCTCATTTCTCATTGGAGGTACAGCTTTCTGCCCAGGAAGACTAGAGAGGAGATGGAAGGCCTTGTTTGTAACTAACTGATAAGGAAGACTCCAGGCTCCTCTCTCCTCCAGCTCCAGGGGTCCTGCTGGGTAGGCAAACCTTGATTCTGTAAACCAGGATCACCAGATACCCGTATCATCACCATACCAGATCTCTTTGCCTCTAAACTCTTCCCTCTTCAGGGGCACCGCCCCAAAGGGCAGCCTCAGAGTGTTTTGTTCGGGTCCCATCACGTCACTCCAAAAGTATTATCACCACTTTACATGGAGGTGCAAAGCCACCGAGACACTCCCAAGCGGGGTGGGAGTGGCAAGTAATTAATGGAGTGAAGTCCCTTGAGGAGAGGTTCTGGGGTCCAGATAGGGTTTCCAGATAAAATGTACCCCAGGTAAATTTGAATTTCAAATAAGCAATACATGACGTCCCAAATTTTACATCATGGGACATCCGAAATTCAAGCTTAAATGGGCGTTCTATATTTTTATTTGCTACACCAGGCAACCATTGATCCACAAGTATGGACAAATTAACCTCCAACAGGGGACATAACATGTCTTCCGTTGTAAGAGGAGAGGATGAAATTTATACTAAGTGTAGTGTGACTTGTTCAAGTTACTTAATCTCTCTCTGGGCTTTGTTTCCTCCTGTATAAAAAGGAGATGATAAGAATACACACCTCCTAGGGTTCCGGTGAGTTAATACATGTAATGTATTAAATGGGTTAATGTATGTACATTGCTTAGAACAGTCCCTGGCACATAATCAGCATTAATAAAAGAGATTGTGAAGATGATATTGATGATGAAGAAGAGAAGGAAGAGGACGAAGAGGTTGCTAAATCTGAAGGTGGGTATAACCACAACTTCCCATTAAAACAGTGAGTAAAGATAGTCCCCAACTGATGGCTTGTATTTTCTCTGTGAAACTTCCAGAAGGCAGGAGCCATACCCCCTGTTGTTTAGTCACTGCTGATTCTCCAATGCCTGTAAATATATCTGCCACATACTAGATGCTCATAAGTATTTGGTGAAAAAAAGGACAAAAGGAAAGAAAGGACGGTATGCGAGGAGATTTAAGGCAAGTTAAGAAAGTTGGAAATAAGAGTGTTGGCTATGGTAACACAAAAGGAATTCTAGGCTACATTGAGAATGGATCCCTTGAATTATAGTGGTACCATTAAGAGCTTTCTAGGATTTAGTCCAGGAGAGCTCACCAGAACAGACATAAGTGCAGGTAGTAAGAAAGATGGGGAATTCACTAGTGGTATAAGAGTGGGACAGTGAAACAAGGAAGTTGAAGACATTCCTAAGAAAGTAGCTCAAATGATGGACTGTTATTCATAGACTTGACAGGGGAGGATGTGCAGACATGTGGAAGCTGACTGGCATAAAGTAAATTGAAGAGGCAATGGCCAGCTTTAGAGGGAGTAACTGAGTGAAAAGTTTGAAGGACAGGAGGGTGTGACCTGAGTGCAAAGTGTTCACATTTATGATTTTAGTGATGGAACAATTCTGGGTGACCATGAGATTCAGGTTATGGCCAGAGAGATCTGAGTTCAACACTCTTATTTAAAATGTAACAGCGTAAACTTATAATGGACACCTTCATATGTTAAGCTCTGTGACAAGCATGTTCTTTTCATCCACTATCTTTTCCACGTTACCTCATTTAATCCCCACAACACCCCTGGGAACTACTCTAATAATCTTTGTTTTAAGGAAGGGGAAATTGACACTTAGAGGGGTAAATATCTTAAAGGGTCACAGGACTAATCAGGGGTAGAGCCAGGATTCACATCCAGTTAAGCACCAATGCCCATGGTCCTAGCCTCTTCACTATACTGCCTGGGTAGGGCTCAAGGAGAAAACAGAGAGCCAAGAATGAGCCATGACTCACCCAGAGTGAGGGACTCAGAACCTAAACCATTTTCTTCTGACCTTCAAGGAAAGTACACTTGGTAAAGTATCTGGCACAAATTGTCTGGCACATGGTAGGAGTTCAATTCCTGGGGTGGCAGCTAACTTCCAAGATGGTACCCAATGATCCCCACCTCCTGGTATTCACACCCTTCTGCAGTCCCCTCTGATACCGTACCAGTGCAACCTATATAACGACAGAATAATGATAGAAGTGATGGTAAGTGATGGTAACCTAATCACTTCCAAGATTAGATTGTAAGAGATACCATGGCTTTTGTCTGGGCTTACTCTTTCTCTTGGGTCACTCACTCTGGAGGAGTCTGGATGGCGTATTGTGAGGACACTTGGGCACCCTATACAGAGGCCCACATGGCAAAGGAGTGAGGCCCCCATTCAACAGCCAGCCGGGAACTGAGCCTGCCAACAACCACAGGAGTGAGCAGGGGAGCAAAGCCTCCCCACTTAAGCCTTCAGCTGAGTGCAGCCCCCAGCACCACAAGAGACCCTGAGCCAGAACCACCAACTAGGTGATCCCCAATTCCTGACACACTGAAACTGTGAGATGATAAATGTTTGTTGTTTTAAGCTGCAAAGTTTTGGGGTAACTTGTTACACAGCAATAGATAACCAATACATCTAGTGACTATTCTTCAAGTCAAGCCTGTCTCTGAGGCTCCCTGACCCTCAGCTTCCTCATGAATTTTTTTCAAGAAGTAGACAATAAAAGGACACATCATTAAAACACTGAATGTCCCTCAGTTTAGACCTTTCAGTCAAGAATGGGATCTGAGCCAGTCTGTTCAGGTCTGTAACCCAACTCTAACTGCATGACCTTGAATATATTATAAACTCTCTGAGACTCAGTCTCCTCTTCTTCAAAATGAGGGTAATATTAGTACCTACCTCAGAGAGTTGTACAGATGACACAGAATAATGACCAGCATAAGAGCCTGACACATAATTAGTACTTAATAAACATTGGCTATTGTGGTATTATTGTTAGAATTAGTAGTAAAAGGCTAACTGCAAAAATTAAAAAAAAGAAAAACTATAAGAATTTCTGTTACCTAAAGTAACGGTTTAAAGACTAAACAGAGGTTTGAAATAAGAAAACAAACAAAAACAAAAAACCTGCCAATGCAACGACCTGTAAAGGACACCGATGAATGTTGATCGTACAAGGCATGGAAAATCACCCCAAATGGTACTCCTGGGTATCCCCACCTCAAACACCCAAAGGTGTACCCCGACATTGGGCCCAGATGCTGGCATATGGCTGACTTCCAGGTGCTGCACATTTCATCGGAACTGGACTTCTCAGGCCATAATAGAAGTGAGTCAATGGCTTAGTCACTGCTTGGCATGTAGCAGAGGTCAGATTAGGAGAGGAACTGAACCCAGAAGCAGAGGCTTGCTGGGAAAGACCTCAACCGTTCCATCTCTCCCTGGTCAGTAGAAATCCCTGCTTGCTCCAGAGCTGCCCCCACTTTAGGGGAGGCAGGCAGGGGATAGGGAGTCCAAGATGAAATCAATCCTGTGTTTAAAGGTATCAGCCAAACCCCAGTGGAAAGAACTAGAACTCCAGGGTCAAAACACAGCTCAATTCCAGCCTCAGTTCAGCCACATACTGGCTGTGTGCCCTTGGGCAAGTCACTTTACACATCTAGGCCTCATTTTTCTCAACATAAAATGGTGCAAACTGATGCCTACCTGGCAGGATTTTGTGAGGCTAAATCAAGATCACACATGTAAAGCAAGGCACCTAGCACACAGTAGGCCCTCAATAAATAGTAGCTAGACATTTACCAGGGTTTGCTCCATGGGGATAATAAAACTGCCTTCAAGTCATTGCTAGGAGGATGAAACAAGGTAACAGAAGCACAGTATCAGGCACACTGCACACAGTAGGTCCTCAAGTAGGTGAATTCCATTCTTTCTAGCAGTTCCTAAAATCTCTTCTCCGGAGAGTCTTCCCAGGCTAATCAGAAGAAGAATGATAAATTTCTCTAGGGCTTCCTGACCAAATTTAAAGATCCTTTGACATGATCACTGAGGCAGAGACTGGCTAGTTGGTCACCACACCTGTTTCCTCTCCTTCTTGGGTGCATGATTGGACCACACTTCCCAGCCTCTCTTTAAGTTATATGTGGCCAGGTGACTGAATTCCAAGCAAAGGATGTGGACAGAAGTGATGCCTTGCCCTTGAAGACCTCCTTCACTGTTCCTCCATGTTCTCTCCCCCATCCCCTGGGTGGATGCAGAAGAGTCCAAAGTCCTAGATGGGGGAGAAGAGCCAGAAAATGGAAAGAACCTCGGCCCAGGAATCATCCCGTGAACAACCACCCCGGTGACCAGGAATACCTACGTTGGACCAGTACATAAGCAAGAAATATACTTTTGTAATGTTAAGCTACTGGATTTAGGGCTTTGTTTCAGCATCTGGAGAATCCCGCTCCAAGTTCCCACTATAAAGTGGACCTAATGAATAAAATGAACTTGGCTGCTCCAGAGATTTGAGAGCTAGATATTCCACCAGCAAATATGAACTATCTTAACTTCAAAACTGCCATAAAGGAAAAGCTCGTGGGGGATTAACCTAGGAGGTACTGCCCATAATAATACCCAACACTTTTGAGAGCCTGCTTTGTGCCAGGCACTGTGTTAAGTGTTGCACAGCCCTTATCTCAGATACTTCTCATAATAACCATATGCAATAAATATTATTAAGCCCATTTTACAGTGGAGGGAACTGAGCATCACAGAAATTAAGGAACATTTTCTCTTTTTCACAGCAGAGAACTGGTTCTATGTCATGAGACACTGATGGTTCCATTTTGTCCAGAGAAGGGGGAGGAAAAGGTGTGCCCTGGAGTCCTCTGGGAGCCAACAGGGAACAGGAGGGTCCCCAGGTCCCTGAGTACAGAAGGAAGAGAATGCTGCCATTTCCAGATGGCAGGGAAAAACCAATGTTCATACGTTGAAATATTTACCCCAGGTCAGCCGTGCCCTCTGTCTCATGCTTGATGTAGATATTATATTTGTCTATTACCAGTGTCCACCAGAAGCATATTCACATCTGTGGTTTTGGAAGCCTTCCCCTACCTTTTTAGGCCAACCATTAAATGGTTGTCTTTTGAACTCTCATTGCACTTCATTTGTATCTCTCACTGTGTGAACTCAGGCAAGTTATTTAACCTCTCTGAGCATCACTGGTCCCATCAACAGTATAGAGATAATAATAGTACCAACTCCCTTGGGTTGTCATAAAGATCAAACAATGTGATACATGTAAAGTGTTTGACTCGGCAGACAGTAAATGCTCAGTCAGTTGGGTGTATGCATGTGTGTATACGCGTGCACAGACTTGCTGAGTACCTGCCTAAAATAGAGATAATATTAACTCCTTTGGTACCAAGAGAATTGACTAAAATAACATATTTCCAGTCATGACAGCACCTTGCACAAAGAAAACAGTCAAAGAACCTTAGCTGGTGTTATTATTTCAAGCCATCCGCCATTAGCACTGAACTGGGATGAAGAAGTTCCTGATTTGAGTTCTGGGTCTCCCGGGTGGCAGCCTCGGCCAGGGCAGCTCATCTGTCCATGCCTTAGTCTTTATGTCAACAACATAGGGATAATGAAGGTCACCGCAGAGGATTTTTTTTTAAGCATTGAATAGTATATAAAAATATTCTGTAGATGGTAATAAACTTTTAAATGTATGTAAATAGAGTTATTTGGGGACATGACCTTTATTCTTCTTGTTAACAGGAAGCAGAGTTTGCTTTGTTAGTCCCCCAGTACCCAACACAATGACTGGCACACAGTAGGTGCTCAAGAAATGCTGAACAACTGAGTGAAAGAACAAATATATGAAAGAATGGGTTGAATGTCTGGGACTGTTTTAAGCTTCCAGAACTCAGGGTTTTTGTCTCTGATGCAAATTTCTCTTGGAATAATCATCTATATAATCCACTGGCCCAGGACTTCCAGCTTGATTTTTGATACAGTGATGAGGCCTTTCTAACCCTTTCCAATCAGCATAACAATAATAATAATTGAACGCTTTACTTTCAAAAGGCCTTTACATCTACCATTGCATTTTATTCTGTCAGCACCCTTATAAAAGTGAGTTATTATTTTCATTTTGCAAATGGAAAAAAAAAATTGAGACCGAGAGAGGAAATGCAATTTTTCCAACTCTGCAAGCCAGTGGCCTGTCTGGAGTTTCTAGGATAAACTTGATTTCAGTTATTCTTTCCCCTCCTCAGAAATCTGGCATCTTGATTTAGGGATCTGGAGAAATGCCCTCATTGTCGGTGTCCCTCAGAGTTCATTCCAAGTTAGATATTTGCTCTGCTAGCTAAATGGCATCACCTTCTACACCATTGTCCAATCTAGAAATTTGGAAATTATCCTGGGTTCTTCTCTGTGTCTCATGCCTCTCTAACCCATACCCCACACTCTTTCCCACTGAGGCACGTGCATTCACAAACCAGTCACCAAGTTTTGTCCATTCTTCCTCCAAATCATCTCTAGAACCTCTTTGCTCATCTCTATTACTCCCATCGTAGATGGGGTCACCATCACTTCCCAAGTGGATGACTTCAATTTCCTGATTGACTACTTTGCTTCCATCCCAGTCCCTCTGACCATTCCCCACATCCTAAGTGATCTTTTAACCATATACATTCTATTTCATAGTCTTGGAATAGAATCCAAACTCTTCACCATGACCCACCAGCCCTTCAAGATGTGCCCTCTGCCCTCCTGACTTCCCCTCTGGCCACCATCATCTCAAACTCACATTCCCACCACAGAGAAGTCCTTGAAATTTCTAGAGTGCTCCCTGCTCTCTCTGGCCTCTGACCCTTCACACACATTGTCCCCTCTTCTCCATATCCTTCTGTTCTCCAAGACCTGCCTCCTCTCTATACCCTTCTATTCTCCAAAAATCATCCTAAACATCTCAGACTCAAGGAACTCTCCCTTGCTCTTGCAATCTCCGTATTCATGAATTCAACACACGTTGTTTTTTGCATGCTCCCATCACCAGCCATGAGAGCTAAGTAAGATTGCATTGAGCCACCATTTCCCAATGATTTCCACTCTTGCCCAAAGCCCTTCCAAAGACTCTGTGAATTCCAGGGCAATAGAGGAACTTCATGGGTTCCTCTGGCAGACCACATTGTGCCCAATGGGAAAACTCAAGCTCTTCTCCAACTGTCACATTAGAAAACTACTCTCACTGATACAAAGGAGATTGTTTGACCTATAATGTCTGGAGGTTCTCAGAGAGGTATCTCAAGATGTTGTGGAGAAGCACATATCCTTTTGCCATTTTACTGGAACATTCTCCATTTAGATGCCCTTCACACTCCCCCTCCTTATCTCCTGCAAAACAGCTTAGCAAACCCCTCAACCAATATGGTAGCCAGTAGCCACATACAGCTACTGAGCACTTGAAATGTGGCTAGTCCAAATGGCGATTTGCCATAAACGTAAAATACGCACTGAGTTTCAAAAACTTTGTACACAAAAAGAATGCAAAAATCTTATTAGTAATTGTAATATGATAATATTCAGATATATTAAATTAAATTATTTCACTGTTTCTTTCCAACTTTTAATGTGGTTACTAGAAAATTTTAAACTTCGTACGTAGCTCACATTGTATTTCTACTGGACAGCATTTATCTAAACCACTGAGCTCACCAATGGCAGTTGTCTCCTCAGGAGAAATTCCAATGCCAAGTTTTAAGATGATGTTTAATATCTACATCCCCTTCATACACTACCAAGTGAAGACACTATAGCACAAAAGTTCGTCTTCTCTTAGTCTGTTTTCCCAGTGATAAAATAAGGAAGGTTGTTCATTTGACAAACAGCTCTGGAACTCCACAATATGACTGGCACTGGGGATACAGGGGTGAAGGAAATGGAATAGAGCCCACACTCAGGGCTGGACCAAAAGGCACTGCATGATCCCTTCTGTCTCTGAAATGTCCATGTCACCTCAAAGCTCCAATTTTCAGTTGCACAATCTAGAATTCCTCTATTTGTGGTCCAAACACGAGAAAGTCAGGGTCTTGTAACTTGAAAGCTATTTTTCCTTAGAAGATCCACTATAAAACATAAAATATAAGGCCCCAGGCTACCCACACATAAATTTATTTAATTAATAATTACAGTAATATATTATTGATTCTGTAAACACTGAATTTTTAGGAATTGTCTCATTTAATTTTCACATCAACCGTGAGAAGTTGACATTAATATATTGGCTTTTCAAATGAAGGAACTGACGTTCAAAGAAGTTTAGCAATTGCCAAAGTTCACAAAGCTAGAAAATGCTAAAACTGGTATTTGAAGAAAAGTTTGTGCATGTGTGGAGGAGAGGGGGGCTGAAAATCATGGCACGTTTCATTAAGCCAAAGTAGAACTGGAGACAAAAGCTCTTCTTCCTTTCCCTCTACCCTACCCGCCATTAGATTTTCTTGCCAGGTCCCCTGGAATTTGATCCAGAGCATGAAAGCTATAAGGATCCCGAAACAAATGGGACTTTTTCAGTTACAACTCGTAACTTGTAAGAGATGGAAAACCCAACATACCCAGGTTTAAGCCAAACAAAGATGAAAGTGGACTCAGAATGACTGGCGCAGCAATTTCAAAGTTCACGAGTATTTGGCTTCCAGAGTAGCTTTCAGGAGTTCAACCCATGTCATCAGGCCCTGGTTATCTATCCATCTCTTGGCATCTTGTTCTGCTGAGTCCTCTCCACGCTCTTCCTTCTCCTATGCTCTAAGCTCCTACAACCTCTAGCCTTCATGGCAACAAGATTCTCTTCCCTGGAAGTGCCACCAAAACTCCATAATTAGCTCTGATTGGTTTTAAGTGAGTCACATGCTCATTTATGAACCAATCTTTGTGGCAAGGGGAATGGAGTGTTCTGATTGGCCAAACTAGATCACATGCTCACTCTTGGACCTGGGGAATATGGTCAGTCCCACCCAAACCACTGGCCTGAGGTGAGCGGGCCAGCTCACCAGATATTCTTTTTCCTCAAAGAAAATCTGCTGTTACTGGAGGAGGCAAAGGAACTGATGGTGGACAGGCAAAACCCGCAAATATCAACTGTAGTTGTTATGAACCAGTATGCAGGTAAACTGGCTCTCAAGAAAACGAACAGACCCTGATTTGTAACATTTGAAGATGTCATCGATGTAAATAATCCCACCATGGCTAATTTCAAGCTACCAACAGTTTAATAACCGCTTCCAAAATTCCTGAATATTTAACAGTGTGTTCTCATAAGCCCGTCAGACCCGGCTTTACCACACCACTGCATCCTCTAAAGGAAGAAGAAAAGAACCCTTGCAGAGAAAGGTATTATAAGAGGAAAGGGATTTTTTAATCCCCTTTATTTTTGGTATTTTATTAAATAAAAGTATGTCTCTCATAATCTCAGAAAATGTCCTTCCTCTAATCCTCAGAGTTCATGGAGAAGCAGGAGACAGCTCCAGTGACCTCAGGACAGCCAGCTCTAACTCTTCAGATACTGTAGAAAGCTCCGTCACCAATTTACCCAGAATCTCTCTGCAAAAACACTTATGGGCCAAACTAAAGCTCCTCTTTCTACCTTAGGATTTGTGTTTAATGTTATTATCAAAACACCAATTCAAAGAAAATTCTGCCATCTGTGAACATCTGTTGTCACTGATTAGAAACCACTCAGAATGAAGCCATTTCCCATCTTGCCCAATATTAACTGCATACAGACACCATGGCCAAAGTTCTTCTAAATAACTTGTAATAAACTGGGATGTTTCCTTAAATGTACATGCAGATGAGGACTCACCATAGCAACTATGAGTGCCAGGATGTGAAATGCGTACTGCAAACGTGGAGGTAGCTGTATTAGTCTGGGTTCTCAGAGAAATAGAACCAATAGGAGATAGATATGGATATAGATATTAATGATAAAGAATTGGCTCACATGATTATGAAGGCTGAAAAGTTTAAGATAAACTGTTGGCAAGCTGGAGATCCAGAAGAATCAGTGATGTAAGTTCCAGTCCAAGTCTCAGTATTGATGGTATAATTTTCAGTCTGAGTCCAGAGGCAGGAGAAGACTGATGTCCCAGCTCAAAGACAGTCAAGTAGAGAGGATGGATCCTTTCCTACTCAGCTCTTTATTCAGGCTTTCAACAGATCACATGAGACCCACTCACTCTGGGGAGGGCAATCTGCTTTACAGTTTTCTGATTCAAATGCAATCTCATCCAGAAACACTTTCAAAGACACACCCAGAAATGTTTAACCAAATGCCTGGGCACCCCCATGGCTCAGTCAAACTGACACATAAAATTAACCATCACAGAAGCCATTTCCCCTATATTCCAAGTGCCCAGCAATAGTCTGCTAGTCTGAGACCTTATATTACACATTTTATAACGGAGTCTCTATAGAAAAATACCCCACAAGTTCGAAACCCCTGACTTCCTCATGTTTGGATCCCAAGTGAGTGGAGGGATTCCTAGGCTGCACCACAGAATATTGGAAATATGAGGTGAGATGGATGTTTTCAAGCTGGGTGGGACCATAAAACTTTCTTTCCATCCAGCCCTTAGGGTTAAGAACTCAGCTTTGGGGTTCAGATAGACCTGGGTATACATCCCATCACTGTCACTTTCTAGCTGAGTGAACCTGAGCATATTTCTTAACTTCTCTGAACTTAAGTTTCATATCTATGTGCTGGGAATAATAATACTACTTCCCAGAGAAGAATAGTTTGAGAAGATACTAAGAGTTTTAGCACTGAGTCTAGGGCTCCCAACTGATAGGCTCCCAAAGAATAACAAATAATTTTTAAATAGTTTTTTTTTGCATTTTATTCTCATTTTAATGAGATTTTCAACAGCTGCCATTTGGTTTGTAGAGCAAATTTTTTAAAAAGTAACTACTTTTCCATTTTTGATATTCTTATGAAAAGTATTTTCTTCAATTTTAAAGCCCTGCCCCTCTCCCGAAGAAGTATGAATAGCTATGATGTAATGTGTATTTAGGGGAAAAAACGAACTAAAACAGCTTTTAAAACACTTGAGAAATAGGGATAAAGGTCCAAAGTCCAGGCCTGGGCCTGCTTTAGGTGCTAAGCTGCC